>NC_052169.1:24419203-24734896 GCF_902713615.1 Scyliorhinus canicula | reverse complement strand
GGGAGGGGGGATATGGGGGGATATGGGGGATATGTAGGATATGGGGAGGGGGCTATGGGAGATATGGGGATATGGGGATATGGGGGAGGGGATATGGGGAGGGGGATATGGGGGATATGGGGGAGGGGGATATGGGGTATATGGGGAGGGGGTTATGGGCGATATGGGCGATATGGGGAGGGGGGATTTGGAGGATATGGGGCTAGAACATAGAACATAGAACATAGAACGATACAGCGCAGTACAGGCCCTTCGGCCCTCGATGTTGCACCGACATGGAAAAAAACTAAAGGCCATCTAACCTACACTATGCCCTTATCATCCATATGCTTATCCAATAAACTTTTAAATGCCCTCAATGTTGGCGAGTTCACTACTGTTGCAGGTAGGGCATTCCACGGCCTCACCACTCTTTGCGTAAAAAACCCACCTCTGACCTCTGTCCTATATCTATTACCCCTCAATTTAAGGCTATGTCCCCTCGTGCTAGCCACCTCCATCCGCGGGAGAAGGCTCTCGCTGTCCACCTGAGGGACAGGGGGATATGGGGGATGTGGGGGTGGGGGAGGGTGTAGGGCTGTGGGTGGCTCACGTGCTGGTGGGCCCCCGACCTCTGCATCGGCAACCTCCCGGTTCTGCGGTCCGCCTGCCAGCTCCAGGGCCCTTTCCTCATGGACGGTAAGTGGTCTCTCATCAGCTGGGCCCCCTCCAGTCCTCTGACGCTCCCTGTTGCTGTGTGCACGCTTCTCCTGTGGGGAGTGACAGTATATGAATGCACGACAGCGGTTGCGCGTATATTGGCAGAGGTGCGCAGCACATTAGGGTTAGGGTTGGGTTAGTGTTAGGGTTGCACCTGGGGATGTGCCGCACATTGCCGGGGGGGGGGGGGGGTGGGGAACTTACCCTGGCTGCCCTGACGAGGTCCTTCACCTTCTTGTGGCACTGGGTGCCTGTCCTCGGTGTCACAGCCACAGCGCTGACGGCCTCTGCCACCTCCATCCACAGGCGCCGGCTGAGGCGTGGGGCGATCCTGCGGCCATGTCCGGGGTACAGGGCCTCCCTCCTCTCCTCTACTCGCACCTCGATGTCGCGCTCCTGGAACCTCGGGGCTGCGTGGTGGCCGGCCATCTTTGCGAGTCATCCGTGGGGGGGGGGGGGTAATCGACTTTTGTGCTGTGACGCTTTGCGGCATAATCACACGTCCACGGCGGGTGACACCGTCGCGAATGGCGTCATGCCGCTGCTAGCCCATTTGGGCCCGGAGACTTTGCGATGTTTGAGGGGGCTCGACGGCGGAGTGATCCGCACCGTGTTTGGCGCCGGTTCCCGGCCATTGCGCCGGTTTTGGGAGAATCCCGTCCCAGGCCACTAAATAATATAATCATAGACTGACGCAGCACAAGGGGAAGGTCATTCAGTCCACTGTTGAGATATCCAGTTAATCGCAATCGCCGTTCTTTCTCTAGTCCATTCCACAAGTGTTGTTTGGAAGGCATGTCCTTGGCTCATTGTTTGCTGATGTTTCATCCTTGGCTGTTGTTTTTGGATTCAATAGTGGTTTGCCATCGCCTTCCACTCTCAGGTTTAGATCGGTTGGCTGGACGGCTGGTTCATGAATGAAATGAAATGAATGAATGAAAATCGCTTATTGTCACGAGTAGGCTTCAATGAAGTTACTGTGAAAAGCCCCTAGTTGCCACATTCCGGCCCCTGTCCGGGGAGGCTGGTACGGGAATCGAACCGTGCTGCTGGCCTGCTTTAAAAGCCAGCGATTTAGCCCAGTGAGCTAAACCACCCATGATGCGGAGCGAGGCCAACAACGCGGGTTCGATTCCCGTACCAGCTGAGGTTATCCATGAAGCCTTCTCACCGTAGGTGTGGGTGATCCTCAGGTTAAATCACCACCAGTCAGCTCTCCCTCCTCAATGGGGAAAGCAGCCTCTGGTCACCTGGGACGATGGCCACTTTACCTACCATTCTTAGGGCAAGGAGGCAGGTTCTAGGTCTACCAGAGCTGCAACAGGAATCGTACCCACACTGTTAGTGGGTTTTGACCATATGTTCGCAATCAAGCTCACAGGCCCCTCTTTCTTGGTAGCTCTGTAATGGTCAGCACGGTAGCACAATGGTTAGCACTGTTGCTTCACAGCGTCTGGGGTCAGAGTTTGATTCCTGGCTTGGATCGCTATCTGTGCGGAGTCTGCACGTTCTCCACGTGTCTGCGTTGGGTTTCCTCCGGGTGCTCCGGTTTCCTCCCACAAGTCCCGAAAGACGTGCTTGTTAGGTGAATTGGACATTCTGAATTCCCCCTCTGTGTACCCGAACAGGCACCGGAATGTGGCGACTAGGGGCTTTTCACAGTAACCTCATTGCAGTCTTAATGTAAGACTACTGTGACACTAATAAAGAGTGTTAACATTTTTCAAATGGCAATGATTATTACATCCTGGTTATTACATCACCAACAATAGAATATCTGGTCTGTCGATGCTGGATTACTTCCCCTCACATTGATTTGAACAGGGGAACAACATTTGCAACCCGCCCAGTATCGATACCACCCCTGTATCCAAGGATGATTGGAAGGTTGTGGTCAGAATTTCCACCATTATTGAAAACTGACAACCATCTAAATACCTCCCCCTTTCTTCACCTTATTCAATAAAGCCGCCTCCTGATTTATCCTTTGTTTTCTCTCAAATACTCGTCAAATTGCAAGGAATTAAAGATATCCAACCAAGATGATTTGCTACCCAGCAAATTCACACCAGGATGGATAAACAATGCCAAGCTTCATTGGTCAAGAAGGGTCACCCTTGCCTGTGGGTTGAGGGCAGACTCTACCCAATTGCATTTGAAAGATGATTGGCCGGGAACTTTTTGAATGAGTTGCTCAATGCATTACTCAGTACAAGAAAAGCACCAGGGGTGGGACCCAGCATCCCACGTTTAACGAGAAAGGTTAAAAAAGATGGGGCGGAATTCTCCGCAGGGGGCCGAATTCGTGAAGGCCGTCGTGAACTCGGCCAAGGTTCACGGCGGCCTCGGAGCCCGCTCCCCGCACCTAATTCACCCCCACCCGGGGGGACTAGGAGCGGACCTCCGTCTTTCTCGGCAGCGACGTCGTCACGCCGAGAATGTGAAGTCATCTGTGCACGCGCGGGTTGCCGGTTCCAACCTGCGCATGCGCCGATGACTTCATCGCGCAGACGGCACGAACCCGCGCATGCGCGGTGCTGTCTTTCTCCGCCGCCGCCCGGCAAGACGTGGCGGCTTGATCTTGCCGGGCGGCGGAGGGGAAAGAGTGCATCCGTTTTGGACCCTGGCCCGACGATCGGTGGGCACCGATCGCGGGCCTGTCCCCTCCCGAGCACAGTCGCGGTGCTCCCGTCCCAATCGGGCCCCTAGATGTCCCAATCGGGCATCTGGCGCCCGTTTCATGAATGCAGCCACCAGGTATGGTTGCCGCAGTCGTGAAACGGGCGTGAAGGGCCAGCCGCTCGGTGGCGGGGGGGGGGGGGGAGAATCGCGTGGGGCGCCGGGGGGGGCGTAAAAAATGTCGGGGGGCCCTCCCACAATTCTCCCAGGCCGCGTGGGGAGCGGAGAATCACGCCCATGATAACAGACTTCAACAGAAAGGGCTGCACAATTACACTGCTGTCTCACAGCGCCAGGGAACCAGATTCCATTCCAATCTTGGGTGACCGTCTGTGTGGAGTTTGCACTTTCTCCCCCATGCCTGCTTGTTTTTCCTCCCACAGTCCAAAGATGGGCCGGTTTAGCTCAGTGGGCCAGACAGCTGGTTTGTAATGCAGATCAAGGTCAGCAGCGCGGGTTCAATTCCTGTACCGGCTTACCCGAACAGGCGCCGGAATGTGGCAACAAGGGGCTTTTCATAGTAACTTCATACTTGTAGCGGCAAATCCCGACGGGGTACGAGGTCAGGAGTCGACCCCAATGGTCCTATGGTCCGGACCAGGAGTGGGGTAAGGAAAAATCCGGAGAAAGCACCCCTGAAAAAACGGGGGAAGGAAGACAAAATGGCGGCCGGCAGAGGCCTCAAGGAGCTGAGACAGTGGGCCCAGGAGCAGCAGGCGACTCTGCTGCGCTGCTTCCAGGAGCTTAAGTTGGAGCTGCTGGAGTCGCTGAAGGTAACCAAGAGGGAGCTGATGGAGACCCAGGCAGCCCAGGGGGCTGTGATCCGGGAGCTGCAGCAGCAGGCCTCCAAAAGGGAGGACGAGGTCGTGGCCGTGGCGGGGAAGGTGGAGATGCACGAGGCGCTCCATAAAAGATGGCAGGAGCGGTTCAAGGAGCTGGACAACCGGTAGAGGAAGAAGAATTTGCGGATCCTGGGCCTCACGGAGGGGCTGGAGGGGTCGGACCTAGCGGCCTATGTGGTGACTATGCTAAACTCGCTGATGGGGGCTGGGTCCTTCCAGGGGCCCCTGGAGTTAGAGGGGGCCCACAGAATTCTGGTTAGGAGGCCCAAGCCGAATGAGCCGCCGCGGGCGGTGCTGGTGAGGTTTCATCGGTTCGTGGATCGTGAGTGTGTGCTCCGGTGGGCCAAGAAGGGCGGAAGCAGCAGCAAGTGGGAGAACACGGAGGTGCAGATCTTCCAGGACTGGAGTGCGGAGTGGTGGCGAGGCGGGAGAGCCGGGTTTAACCGGACGAAGGCGGTACTCCACAGACGGAGCGTGAAGTTCGGCATGTTGCAGCCGGCGCGTCTGTGGGTCACCTATAAGGATCGGCACCATTATTTTGAGTCCCCAGAGGAGGCCGTGGACCCTTTGTGCAGGCCGAGAAATTGGACTCAAACTGAGGGTCTAAGATGGGGGATGCTGTATAATACTGTATTTGTATTTGTATTTGCTTGGTTTAGCTCACTGGGCTAATCGCTGGCTTTGAAGGCAGACCAAGGCAAGCTAGCAGCACGGTTCGATTCCCGTAACAGCCTCCCCGAACAGGCGCCGGAATGTGGCGACTAGGGGCTTTTCACAGTAACTTCATTTGAAGCCTACTCGTGACAATAAGCGATTTTCATTTCATTTCATTTCATTTAGTGTAAGATGTGGGTTGGCCTTAGGGTGGGTGGGGTGATGTCGATTTGTCTTTTCTATATGTGTTTTTCTGCAGGGGTCGGGTGGACGGGTTCGGGCAGAGGGGTAAACGGGGAGTTCGGGGAGCTGGTGGGGGGGGACTGACAATGGGAGTGGCCCTGGAGGAGGCGGGGCTGGGTAGGGCGCAAGCGCGGGCCGTTGCTGGCTGTTTTCTTTTCCCGCGCAAGAGCGGGGGGGGGGGGGGGGGGGGGAGGAGGACCCCTTGACGGGCACAATGAAGGAGGGGTAGTCCCACGTGGGGAGGAGTCGGAGGTAGGGCGGGAGTCGCCGGGGTCAGCAGAAGTTAGCTGGCTCACGGGAGTGCTGTAGAGGGGGGGGCGCGGCTGAAACGGTCAGGAAGGAGCTGGAGGACGCAGGGGGTGCTTGAGGGGGGGAGTTGCCGCCGTGGGAAACTGGCAGAGCGTGGGACGCTAGCCGGGGGTGGGCAAGGGATGGGTTATGGCTAGTCGGCAGGGGAGGGGGGCAGAGAGCCCTCTGATCCGGCTGATAACCTGGAATGTGAGGGGGCTGAATGGGCCGTTCAAACGGGCCCGGGTATTTGCGCACCTGAAGGGACTGAAGGCGGATGTGGCCATGCTCCAGGAGACACACCTGAGAGTGGTGGACCAGGTTCGGCTGAGGAAGGGATGGGTGGGCCAGGTATTCCACTCAGGGCTGGATGAGAAGAATAGGGGGGTGGCGATCCTGGTGGGGAAGAAGGTGTCGTTTGAGGCGTTGAAGGTGGTGGCTGACAGTGGCGGGAGGTACGTGATGGTGAGTGGCAAGCTGCAGGGGGAGCGAGTGGTGTTGGTGAATGTTTATGCCCCAAATTGGGACGACGCGGGGTTTATGCGGCGTATGCTGGGCCGCATTCCGGACCTGGAGGTGGGGGGCCTGATCATGGGGGGGGACTTCAACACGGTGCTGGATCCCCCATTGGATCGATCCAAGTCCCGGACGGGTAGGAGGCCGGCGGCGGCCAAGGTGCTGAGGGGATTTATGGACCAGATGGGGGGGGGTGGACCCTTGGAGGTTTGCGAGGCCAAGGGCCAGGGAATACTCGTTTTTCTCCCATGTACATAAGGCCTACTCGAGGATTGATTTTTTTTGTCCTGAGCTGGGGGTTGGTGGCGAGGGTGGAGGAAGTGGAATACTCCGCCATTGCCATTTCGGACCATGTCCCGCACTGGGTGGACCTCGGGCTGGGGGAGGAGAGGGACCAACGTCCGCTCTGGCGCATGGAGGTGGGGCTGTTGGCAGATGAGGAGGTGGCCGGGAGGGTCCGGGGGTGTATCGAGAGGTACCTTGAGGCCAATGATAACGGGGAGGTTCGGGTGGGGACGGTCTGGGAGGCATTGAAGGCGGTGATGAGGGGGGAATTGATCTCCATCCGAACCCATAGGGAGAGGGGGGAGCAGAGGGAAAGGGAAAGACTGATAGGGGAGATGGTGCAGGTGGATAGGAGATATGCGGAGGCCCCGGAGGAGGGATTGCTTGGGGAGAGGCGTAGCCTACAGGCCAGATTTGACTTACTGATGACTAGAAAGGCGGAAGCCCAGTGGAGGAAAGCACAGGGGGCGGTGTATGAGTATGGGGAGAAGGCGAGCAGGATGCTGGCGCACCAGCTCCGGAAGCCAGACGCGGCCAGGGAGATTGGGGAGTGACGGATAAGGCTGGGAAGGTGGTGCGGAGGGGGGTAGATGTTAATGGGGTCTTCAGAGACTTCTATGGGGAACTGTACCGGTCGGAGCCCCCGGTGGAGGGGGGTGGAATGGGGCGCTTCTTGGACAAGCTGCGATTCCCGAGGGTGGAGGAGGAGCGGGTGGAGGGACTGGGGGCGCCGATCGAACTGGAGGAGGTGGTCAAAGGGATAGGGAGCATGCAGTCGGGGAAGGGGAAGGGGCCGGACGGGTTTCCGGCGGAATTTTATAAAATGTATTTGGACCTGTTGGGCCCCCTGTTGGTCCGGACCTTTAGCGAGGCAAGGGAGGGGGGGGGGGGGGGGGGGGCTTTGCCCCCAACTATGTCACGGGCGCTGATTTCCTTGATCCTGAAGCGGGACAAGGACCCTCTGCAGTGCGGATCATATAGGCCGATTTCGCTGCTGAACGCCGATGCTAAGCTGCTGGCAAAGATCCTGGCCACTAGAATAGAGGATTGCGCGCCCGGGGTCATTCATGAGGACCAGACGGGGTTTGTGAAGGGAAGGCAGTTGAATACGAATGTGCGAAGGCTCCTCAATGTCATTATGATGCCGGCCATGGAAGGGGAGGTGGAGATAGTGGCGGCATTGGATCCGGAGAAGGCCTTTGATAGGGTTGAGTGGGAGTATTTGTGGGAGGTGTTGGAGAGGTTTGGGTTTGGGGAGGGGTTTATCCGGTGGGTGAGGCTGCTCTACGAGGCCCCGATGGTGAGTGTAGCCTCAAACAGGAGGAGGTTGGAGTACTTTCGGCTGTACCGGGGGACGAGACAGGGATGGGGGGGGGCTGGCGTTGCCCAACCTCTGTGGGTATTATTGGGCTGCCAACGCAGCGATGGTGCGTAAGTGGGTAATGGACGAGGAAGAGGCAGCATGGAAGAGGATGGAGGCAGCGTCATGTGTGGGCACGAGCCTGGAGGCGTTGGTAACGGTGCTGTTGCCGCTCCCTCCAATGAGGTATACCACGAGCCCGGTGATGGCGGCTACCCTCACAATTTGGGGGCAATAGAGACGACATAGGGGAGAAGTGGGGGGCTCGATTGAGGCCCCGATACGGGGGAACCATCGGTTTGTCCCAGGGAGCATTGATGGCAGATTTCTGGGCTGGCACAGGGCAGGGGTTAGGAGGTTGAGGGACCTGTTTGTGGAGGGGAGGTTCGCGAGCTTGGGGGAGTTAGAGGGGAAGTTTGGGCTCCCCACGGGGAACATGTTTAGGTGCATGCAGGTTAGGGCTTTTGCCAAGCAGCAGGTGGAGGGGTTCCCCTGCTGCCCCCACGAGGGGTGCGGGATCGGTTGCTCTCGGGGGTGTGGGTTGGAGGAGGGAGGATTTCGGACATATACCGGGTGATGCAGGAGGTAGACGAGGCCTCGTTGGAGGAACTGAAGGGTAAATGGGAAGAGGAGCTGGGTGAGGAGATTGAGGAGGGGACGTGGGCGGATGCCCTGGAGAGAGTGAATTCCTCCTCTTCCTGTGCGAGGCTTAGCCTCATACAGTTCAAGGTGCTGCATAGGGCCCACATGACTGGGACAAGGATGAGTAGGTTTTTCGGAGGCGAGGACAGGTGTGCTAGGTGCTCGGGGAGCCCAGCGAACCGTGCCCATATGTTTTGGGCGGCCCAGCGCTGGGGGAGTTTTGGAAGTGGGTAGCAAGGACGGTATCGAGGGTGGTGGGATACAGGGTCAAGCCAGGCTGGGGACTCAGTGGAGCCGGGAGTGCAGGAGGCGAAAGAGGCCGGTGTTCTGGCCTTTGCGTCCCTAGTAGCCCAGCGGAGGATCTTGCTCCAATGGAAGGATGCGAGGCCCCCAAGCGTGGAGGCCTGGATCAATGATATGGCGGGGTTCATTAAATTGGAGAAGGTGAAATTTGCCCTGAGGGGATCAGTACAAGGGTTCTTTAGGCGGTGGCAGCCTTTCCTGGACTTCCTGGCGGAACGGTAGGGAAATAGGCCAGCAGCAGCAGCAGCAGCAGCCCGGGGGATGGAGGGAGGGGGGGGGTTTGGATCGGTGGGAGAGAGAACTGTGTACATGGGTTTGTGGGATGTGGCAGGTGTTATCTCTTTCCCTTTTGTTGTTTGGGTGCTCTTTTGTTTTTTTTCTTTTGTTTGTAGTTGTTCTTGAAGTTGGGTGGATATTGTTCTTGGGGTGTTACCGCGGTTGTTTTGTTAATAGAGTTAAGATGTTTATATTTTGTAAAAATTTCAATAAAAATCATTTAAAAAATAAATAAATAAATGTTTCAAAAAGTCAAGAGTCTACAAAGTGAGTTGTTGGTCGTATAGAAAGTGAGTTTGGGGAATTAGTAGTGGAAAACAAGGAGATGGCAGATGAATTGAACAGATATTTTTCATCAATCTTTATTATGGAGAAGGTGGGGTGGCAGGGTGGCACAGTGGTTAGCACCGCTGCCTCACAGCACCAGGGACCCGGGTTCAATTCCGGCCTCGGGATACTGTCTGTGTGGAGTCTGTATGCTCTCCCCTTGTTTACGTGGGTTTCCTCCGGGTGCTCCGGTTTCCTCCCACAGCCTAAAGACGTGCAGGTTAGGTCGATTGGTTAAATTCTCCTTAGTGCCCAAAAGGTTAGGTGGGGTTACAGGGAGAGGTTGGAGAGGGGAGTGAGTCTCGGTAGGGTGCTCTTTCAGAGGGTTGGGTGCAGACTCAATGGGCCGAATGGCCTCCTTCTGCACTGGAGGGATTCCATGATTCTATGTTCGACTGGAAATAGAAAGGTACGTCATAAGCAGTCGAAAACTTACTGAAGAGCAGATTCTCCGTCAGTGGAGAATGGGTTTGAAATGTAAATGAGAATGATCTTTCTAAGAAGGCCCAGTCATCGCTCATGTTTCTACATCAAAGGCCAAATGGCCTCCTTCTGCACTGCAGGGATTCGATGGTTCTGTGATCAAGAGCAGAGCTTCCAAAACAGATTTCAGCAACATGAATCTCTTGGTCTCGTTACGCCAAAATCATTGTTTCTATTATTTCATCAACTGTGATCATGTTTCTTGCAGGAATCAATTTTTACCGTCCGTGCAATCTCCTTGATCTATTTTAACCAAATTCCCAATCCTGTGCAGAAAAGTTCTTTCATCTTAAAAAAAAAATCTATGTTTTCAAAAGTAACGATTATCTTTGTTATGAGGGGCTCTGGAAAATGAATCATTCCTTTTTGGTCTTTGCAATTCCAAAGTATTCAATAAGCTATGTGCCGATTGTAAACCCCAAAGCGATTTGACTGGCTTGTCTTTTTTCCCCTGTTGATGATTTCTGTCTATCTCCTTGAATTCAATATTTAAACTTTTGATGATTTCTTCTTAAACTGCAGCTAACCACACCAGCAGATCTTATTTTCCCAATAGATTCAGCTCAGTGGAAATCGACGTTCCCAGCTTCAACCGCCTCGCTTTTATTGTCAACTGACTTGCAAGTTATAGGAGAAGAACTTTTAAGGAACTTTTAAGTGCAGAAGGAGACCATTCAGCCCATCGTGTCGGCGCCGCCCTTCTGAAAGAGCATCCTACCTCGGCCCACTCTCTCACCCTATCCCTGTAACCCCACCTAACCGGCACATCCCTGGACACTAAGGGGCAATTTACCGCGGCCAATCCACCTGCACATCTTTGGACTGTGGGAGGAAACCGGAGCACCCGGAGGAAACCCACGCAGACACGGGGAGAAGGTGCAGACTCCACACGGACAGTCACTGAGGTCGGAATCGAACCTGAGTCCCTGGCACGGTAAGGCAGAAGTGCTAACCACTGTGCTGCCCACTCCTACTGTTTTGCGTATATCAATGCATGATGGTTTGTCAAGCTGCAAGCTCCAAGGTGACCAGGACAGCTAGCATCAATAGCTGTGAAAATTCAGCCTTTCGAGGCGGAGATCTACCATCTTGACCTGGTCTGGCCTACATGTGACTCCTGACCCACAGCCTCTTTCTCTCGCCACAGGCCGCACAGGACCTGCTGAGTATTTCCAATATTTTCTGTTTTTATAACAAGTATACTCTATAACAAGTATACCGTTTTGGATACTGTTGCGGGGGGCGACTTACCGGGGTAAGCAATAGGGCGCAGGTCTCTGGCACAGAGTCTGTCCCTGTTGCTCAGAAGGGAAGGGAGAAGAGGAACAGAGCACTTGTCATTGGGGACTCCATAGTTAGAGGAACAGACAGGAGGTTCTGTGGGAACGAAAGAGACTCACGGTTGGTGTGTTGCCTCCCAGGTGCCAGGGTTCGTGATGTCTCTGATCGTGTTTTTGGGATCCTTAAGGGGGAGGGGGAGCAGCCCCAAGTCGTGGTCCACATAGGTACCAATGACATAGGTAGGAAGAGAGATGGGGATTTGAGACAGAAATTCAGGGAGCTAGGGTGGAAGCTGAGAGCTAGAACAAACAGAGTTGTTATCTCTGGGTTGTTACCCGTGCCACGTGCTAGCGAAGTAAGAAATAAGGAGAGAGAGGAGTTGAACACGTGGCTACAGGGATGGTGCAGGAGGGAGGGTTTTGGTTTCCTGGATAATTGGGGCTCATTCTGGGGTAGGTGGGACCTCTACAAACAGGATGGTCTTCACCTGAACCAGAGGGGTACCAATATCCTGGGAGGGAGATTTGCTAGTGCTCTTCGGGGGGGGGGTTTAAACTAATTCAGCAGGGGGATGGGAACCTAAATTGTAGACCCAGTGTACAGGATGTTGAGAGTAGTGAGGTCAGGGATAGGGTTAAAAGTTCGAAAGAGGGCACCGGCAAGCAGGACGCTGGTTTGAAGTGTGTCTACTTCAACGCCAGGAGCATCCGGAATAAGGTGGGTGAGCTTGCAGCATGGGTTGGTACCTGGGATCTCGATGTTGTGGCGATTTCAGAGACATGGGTAGAGCAGGGACAGGAATGGTTGTTGCAGGTTCCAGGATTTAGATGTTTCTGTAAGAACAGAGAAGATGGTAAAAGAGGGGGGTGGTGTGGCATTGTTAATCAAGGAAAGTATTACGGCGGTAGAAAGGACGCTTGAGGACTCGTCCACTGAGGTAGTATGGGCCGAGGTTAGGAACAGTAGAGGAGAGGTCACCCTGTTGGGAGTTGTCTATAGACCTCCGAATAGTCCCAGAGATGTAGAGGAAAGGATTGCAAAGATGATTCTTGACAGGAGCGAGAGTAACAGGGTAGTTGTTATGGGGGACTTTAACTTTCCAAATAGTTCGAGTACTATAGATGGGTCAGTTTTTGTGCAGTGTGTGCAGGAGGGTTTTCTGGCACAGTATGTAGACAGGCCAACAAGGGGCGAGGCCACATTGGATTTGGTACTGGGTAATGAACCCAGCCAGGTGTTAGATTTAGATGTAGGTGAGCACTTTGGTGATAGTGATCACAACTCGGTTATGTTTACTTTAGCAATGGGCAGGGCTAGGTATATACCGCAAGGCAAGAATTATAGCTGGGGGAAAGGCAATTATGATGCTATTCGGCAAGATTTAGGAGGTATAGGATGGGGAAGGAAACTGCAGGGGATGGGTACAATCGAAATGTGGAGCTTTTTCAAGGAACAGCTACTGCGTGTCCTTGATAAGTATGTACCTGTCAGGCAGGGAGGAAGTTGTCGAGCAAGGGAGCCGTGGTTTACTAAGGAAGTTGAAGCACTTGTCAAGAGGAAGAAGAAGGCTTATGTTAGGATGAGACATGAAGGCTCAGTTAGGGCACTTGAGAGTTACAAGTTAGCCAGGAAGGACCTAAAGGGAGAGTTAAGAAGAGCGAGGAGAGGACACGAAAAGTCGTTGGCGGATAGGATCAAGGAAAACCCTAAGGCTTTCTATAGGTATATCAGGAACAAAAGAATGACTCGAGTAAGATTAGGGCCAATCAAGGATAGTAGTGGAAAGTTGTGTGTGGAATCAGAGGAGATAGGGGAAGCATTAAATGGATATTTTTCGTCAGTGTTTACACTGGAGAAAGACAATGTTGTCGAGGAGAACACTCAGGTTCAGTCGACCAGGCTAGATGGAATTGAGGTTCAAAAGGAGGAGGTGTTAGCAATTTTAGAAAATGTCAAAATAGACAAGTCCCCTGGGCCAGATGGGATTTATCCTAGGATTCTCTGGGAAGCCAGGGAGGAGATTGCTGAGCCTTTGTCCTTGATCTTTATGTCGTCTTTGTCGACAGGAATAGTGCCGGAAGACTGGAGGATAGAAAATGTTGTCCCCTTGTTCAAGAAGGGGAGTAGAGACAACCCTGGTAATTATAGACCTGTGAGCCTTACTTCGGTTGTGGGTAAAATGTTGGAAAAGGTTATAAGAGATAGGGTTTATAATCATCTTGAAAAGAACAAGTTGATTAGCGATACTCAACACGGTTTTGTGAAGGGTAGGTCATGTCTCACAAACCTTATTGAGTTTTTTGAGAAGGTGACCAAACAGGTGGATCAGGGTAAAGCTGTTGATGTGGTGTATATGGATTTCAGTAAGGCGTTTGATAAGGTTCTCCACGGTAGGCTATTGCAGAAAATAAGGAAGTATGGAATTGAAGGTGATTTAGCGGTTTGGATCAGTAATTGGCTAGCTGAAAGAAGACAGAGGGTGGTGGTTGATGGCAAATGTTCATCCTGGAGTTCAGTTACTAGTGGTGTACCGCAAGGATCTGTTTTGGGGCCACTGCTGTTTGTCATTTTTATAAATGACCTGGAAGAGGGTGTAGAAGGATGGGTTAGTAAATTTGCAGATGACACGAAGGTTGGTGGAGTTGTGGATAGTGCTGAAGGATGTTATAGGATACAGAGGGACATAGATAAGCTGCAGAGCTGGGCTGAGAGGTGGCAGATGGAGTTTAATGTGGAAAAGTGTGAGGTGGTTCACTTTGGAAGGAGTAACAGGAATGCAGAGTACTGGGCTAATGGCAAGATTCTTGGTAGTGTAGATGAACAGAGAGATCTCGGCATCCAGGTACATAAATCCCTGAAAGTTGCCACCCAGGTTAATAGGGCTGTTAAGAAGGCATATGGTGTGCTAGCCTTTATAAGCAGGGGGATTGAGTTTCGGAACCACAAGGTCATGCTGCAGCTGTACATAACTCTGGTGCGGCCACACCTGGAGTACTGCGTGCAGTTCTGGTCACCACATTATAGGAAGGATGTGGAAGCTTTGGAAAGGGTTCAGAGGAGATTTACTAGGATGTTGCCTGGTATGGAGGGAAGGTCTTACGAGGAAAGGCTCAGGGAATTGAGGTTGTTTTCGTTAGAGAGGAGAAGGCTGAGAGGTGACTTAATAGAGACATATAAGATAGTCAGAGGGTTAGATAGGGTGGACAGTGAGAGTCCTTTTCCTCGGATGGTGATGACCAACACGAGGGGACATAGCTTTAAATTGAGGGGTGAGAGATATAGGACAGATGTCAGAGGCAGTTTCTTTACTCAGAGAGTAGTAGGGGTGCGGAACGCCCTGCCTGCAATAGTAGTAGACTCGCCAACTTTAAGGGTATTTAAGTGGTCACTGGATAGACATATGGATGAAAATGGAATAGTGTAGGTCAGATAGGCTTCAGATGGTTTCACAGGTCGGCGCAACATCGAGGGCCGAAGGGCCCGTACTGCGCTGTAGTGTTCTATGTTCTATGTTCTATTATATGAGATTTTTGCTTGTATTTGATGGATATGTGGTGGCCTGGGTGTGAAGTTAAATGGAATCAAGGCAGGAAGACGGTGTTAAGAGACAAGTGGCGATTTAATCGATTGGTGATGGAGGTTTGAGGGGCTGAGACTGGAGTGGGAGAGGTAGGTGCGCGCTGATTCCCGTGTTCATTAACAGATCAGGCACGTTTCCCAGCCCCACGTTCCCGTACAGCTTCACCCCTCCTAATTGAATCAGTAAACGCATGGGCTCAACGTTTAAGAGAATGGTGCTGTTGTTTTAATTAGCAGCACATCAGCCTTTCCGTCCGCTTGTGTAGACAAAATCACATCACTCGAAAGCCTTAATGAGGGAATAAAACATCAAACAATTACAAAGGAGTGTGATTAACCTCCTCAGGATTTAATTTGCTCTTAGCTCACTGAGTGCATGTTTAATTAGAGTTAATTTTCATATCTTGTGTTGGCAAATCACAGCATCGTTCAGTTTTACCGAGCGCTTTCTCTTAGCTTCGTTGTAACTGAGTCACCAATCCCAGAATTACAGTGCTGAATCACCCAGAATATACACATACTGGACTCAATGGTACCAGCATCAAACAGGTTTAGAACAGTCTCCCCCTGTTTTAACAATGAACTGCTTCATAGTCCTCCTTGCTCTCATGTGTTCCCTTGTTTGGGCTGGATGTCGAGAGTAGTCATCGGAAGCTCTGATCAGTTTCGGTCTGGTTGCTGATTTTCAACCTCGTGTGGGATGTGGAACGAAAGGGAAAATGCTGGAAAATCTCAACAAATCTGGCAGCATCTGTAGGGAGAGAAAAGAGCTAACGTTTCGAGTCCGATGACTCTTTGTCAACGCTAACAGACAGAGAGAGTGGGAAATATTTATACTGTGGAGTGAGAATGAAAGATGAGTTATAGCCACAGAAACCCAGGGAAACCGGGTGCTAATGGCCGCAGATACCAAGGAGAAAGAGTGTTAATGGCCGTCCCCAGAGAGGACAAAAGATGTGACAGGTTTTATCTCCCTACAGATGCTGCCAGACTTGCTGAGATTTTCCAGCATTTTCCCTTTCGTTTCAGATTCCAGCATCCGCAGTAATTTGCTTTTCTCCTGTGGGATGTCCTGTTGGAGCAAAGAGGAGGGAATCCCATCCCTGCTGTCCGCAGGGAAATGTGAGACTGAACGGTTGATGGGAAGAGAGAGAGCTGTAGGGAGGAGTTTCTTTTTAGTGCAGATCGGAGCGTTATTTAAGGATGTTGCCCACAATGGGCAGCACGGTAGCATTGTGGATAGCACAATTGCTTCACAGCTCCAGGGTCCCAGGTTCGATTCCGGCTTGGGTCACTGTCTGTGCGGAGTCTGCACATCCTCCCGGTGTGTGCGTGGGTTTCCTCCGGGTGCTCCGGTTTCCTCCCACAGCCCAAAGATGTGCAGGTTAGGTGGATTGGCCATGATAAATTCAGAATTCAGATTCAGAAGTTGAGGTCTACACGGTTATGAGGGATATGGAAAGAAAGAATGGGCAGGCACTCTTTCCCAGGGTGGAGAGGTCAGTCACTAGTTGGTATAGGTTTAAGGTCCATGGAGCAATGCTTTGAGGAGATGTGCGAGGCAGGTTTTTTTACCCAGAGGGTGGTGAGTGCCTGGAACACGTTGCCAGGGGAGGTTCTGGAAGCAGATACATTAACGGCGTTCAAAAGGCATCTCGACAATTACATGGATAGGATGGGTATAGAGGGATACGGCACAAGGAAATGCTGAGGGTTTTGACCAAGGGTGGTATCATGACCAGTACAGGCTTGGAGGGCCGAAGGGCCTTTTCCTGTGCTGTATTTGTTCTTTATTCTTTGATTCAGTTGCAGAGGGAGCCAAGGGATTTACACTCAGCAGTAGAGAAACTGTACCAGGTTGAAAAACCCTGTTTTGTGTGATTTTATTACCATGTCCTTGAATTTGCAAAATTCTACACATGCTTAACTTGGAGAATTTTTGAATCCAAAAATTTTTCAATCGCAATTGCTCCCAGGAGCCATGGGATTGAGAGATTTAATTGGCTCCCCAAGTAGCAACACCCAGGGATATTTTGAGTATAGCTTCTCACAGCTCTGAAGAGTGCTATCACCTTTGCTCATCTCCTGAAACAGCACCTGAAGGTCAACATCCATTAATGTCACAGCTTTGTTCCGTCACTTTCTGATTCTCAGTCTTGTTTCCAGCAGTCACAATCCAGCCAAGACAAGATAATCAGCGGCAATGTACTTTGAAACAAGCCTTGAAGATCAAGCTTTCCTGACGTAACCTGACACACTGAATCAATTATGTACAAATAGAGGAACAAAATTAGCCTTTAACCTGCAGCGTGTGGAGATGTAAAGATTAGAAAAAGTTAGCGCCGTCCCTTTGGAGCGTGAGATTGGGGAATTTTTCAGGAAATGACTTTGAACGGGCATTTTGTACCAGCCATCACAGAAAAAGAGGCAAAAAGCATCAAGGGAGGGAGGATCTTAAAACCGTCACAACCACGGGCAGCACGGTAGCATTGTGGATAGCACAATTGCATCACAGCTCCAGGGTCCCAGGTTCGATTCCTGGCTGGGTCACTGTCTGTGTGGAGTCTGCACATCCTCGTCGTGTGTGCGTGGGTTTCCTCCGGGTGCTCCAGTTTCCTCCCACAGTCCAAAGATGTGCAGGTTAGGTGGATTGGCCATGATAAATTGCCTTTAGTGTCCAAAATTGCTCTTAGTGTTGGGTGGGGTTACTGGGTTATGGGGATAGGGTGGAGGTGTTGACCTTGGGTAGGGTGCTCTTTCCAAGAGCCGGTGCAGACTCGATGGGCCGAATGGCCTCCTTCTGCACTGTAAATTCTATGATAATCACTAGTACTGAGTAACTGAATGGAGTTGAAGATGGAAAGTACCCTGGACCTGATGGCCTGCCTGCTGTTGTTAGACAGTCCATGTACTGATTAGAATCTTCTTGACTGTGGGAAGGTCCCAACGGAATGGAAAACCACAAATGTAACGCCCCTTTCAAGAAATCAGGGTGGTAGAAAGCAGGGTGGTGAATCGATGGAATTCTTTACCACAAAGGGCTTTAGCGGCTGGGTTGCTGAGCATGTTCAAGGCTGAGATAGACGGGTTTTTAATGAGTGAGGGAATCAAGGGTTCTGGGGGTAAGACGGGGAAAGTGGATTTGAGGATTAGAACATAGAACATAGAACATAGAACAGTACAGCACAGAACATGCCCTTCGGCCCTCGATGTTGTGCCGAACAATGATCACCCTACTCAACCCCACGTATCCACCCGTAACTCAATAACCCCCCCCCCCTTAACCTTACTTTTTAAGGACACTACGGGCAATTTAGCATGGCCAATCCACCTAACCCGCACATCTTTGGACTGTGGGAGGAAACCGGAGCACCTGGAGGAAACCCACGCACACACGGGGAGGACGTGCAGACTCCGCACAGACAGTGACCCAGCCGGGAACCGAACCTGGGACCCTGGAGCTGTGAAGCATTTATGCTAACCAATATGCTACCGTGCTGCCCCAGATTATCAGATTATATCTGATCGGCCATCATTTCATTGAATAGTGGAGCAGATTTGATGGGCCGAATGGCCTACTTCTGCTCCTGCGTCTTATGGAAGCTTTAGGCTAAACAGCTCGAAGTATGTTATTGGGAAAATGCCAGAACACATTATTAAGAAAACCATTAAAAAAATCAGAATACAATTATGAATCAACATGGTTTTGTGAAAGGGGAAACATCTTTGACAATTTTTTAGGAGGTAACAAGCAGGATGGATAAAGGGATAGCAGGAGAGAACTTGGATTTCCAAAAGGCATTCGATAAGATGGCACATAAATGGCTGCTACACAAGATAAGAGCTCAAGACGATGGGGGGATTATTTTTATTCATTCATGGGATGTGAGCATTGGGCGAGGCCAGAATTTATTACCCATCTCTAATCATTCTTGAGAAGGCAGAAGCCTCTAAAGTCCATGAGGTGTAGGTACACCCACCGTGATGTTAGAGAGGGAGTTCCAAAATGTTGACACAGCGACAATGAAGATATATTTCCAAGTCGGGATGGTGAGTGGTTGGAAGGTAACTTTGACGAGATGATGTTCTTATGTATCTGCTGCCCTTGTCCTGCTGGGTGGTAGCTGTCTTGGGCTTGGGAGGTGCTTTCAAAGGGACCTACGTGAGCTCCTATAGTGCATCTTGTCGATGACACATATGCTCCCACAGTTGTAGGTGGTGAAGGGGATGCCAATCAAGTGGGTCGCTTTGTCCTGGATGCTATCAAGTTTCATGAGTGTTGTTGGAGCTGCACTCATCCAGTGAAGTGGAGAGTATTCCATTACACTCCTGACCTGTTTCTTGTAGATGGTGGACAGGCTTTGAGCAGTCAGGAAGTGAGTTACTAGCCGCAGGATTCCCAGTCTCTGACCTGCTCTTGTAACCACAGTTTTTAAATGGTTAGTCCAGTTCAGTCTCTGGTCAATGGTAACCCCCAGGATGTTGATAGTGGGGATTCATCGAACAGTACAGTACAGTACAGGCCCTTCAGCCCACGATGTTGTGCCGACCATTTATCCTACTCTAAGTTCAACCTAACCTACACCCCTTCAATTTACTGCTGTCCATGTGCCTAAGAGTCGCTTAAATGTCCCTAATGACTCTGACTCCACCACCTCTGCTGGCAGTGCATTCCACACACCCACCACTCTCTGTGTAAAGAACCTACCTCTGACACCTCCCCTATACCTTCCTCCAATCACCTTACAATTATGTCCCCTTGTGACAGTCCTTTCCACCCTGGGGAAAAGTCTCTGGCTATCCACTCTATCCATGCCTCTCATCACCGTGTACACCTCTATCAAGTCATCTCTCTGTCTTCTTCGCTCCAGTGAGAAAAGCCCTAGCTCCCTCAACCTTTCCTCATAAGACATGCCCTCCAGCCCAGGCAACATCCTGGTAAATCTCCTCTGTACCCTCTCCAAAGCATCCACATCCTTCCTATAATGAGGCAACCAGAACTGGACACAATATTCCAAGTGTGGTCTAACTAGGGTTTTATAAAGCTGCAGCAAAACCTCATGGCTCTTAAACTCAATCCCCCTGTTAACGCCATACACCATATGCCTTCTTAACAACCCTATCAACCTGGGTGGCAACTTTGAGGGATCTATTTAAGTGGACCCCAAGATCCCTCTGTTCCTCCACACTGCCAAGAATCCTATCTTTAACCCTGTATTCAGCATTCAAATTCGACTTTCCAAAATGAATCACTTCACATTTATCAAGGTTGAGCTCCGTCTGCCACTTCTCAGCCCAGCTCTGCATCCTGTCAATGTTGTGTTGTAACCTGCAACAACCCTCAACATTATCTACAACTCCACCAACGTTCGTGTCATCAGCAAACTTACTAACCCACCCTTCCACTTCCTCATCCGAGTCATTTATAAAAACCACAAAGAGCAGAGGTCCCAGAACAGATCCTTGCAGGATACCACTGGTCACCGACCTCCAGGCGGAATACTTTCCATCCACTACCACTCGCTGTCTTCGTTTAGCCAGCCAATTCTGTATCCAGACAGCCAAATTTCCCTGTATCCCATGCCCCCTAACTTTCTGAATGAGCCTACCATGGGGAACCTTATCAAATTCCTTACTGAAAGCCATATACACCACATCCACTGCCCGACCTTCATCAATGTGTCTCGTCACATCCTCAAAGAATTCAATGAGGCTTGTGAGGCATGACCTGCCCCTCACAAAGCCATGTTGACTATCTTTAATCAAACTATGTTTTTCTAAATAATCAAAAATCCTATCTCTCAAAATCCTTTCCAATATTTTACTCACCACAGACGTAAAACTTAAAAACGAATGGGTCTGTAATTCCCAGGGATTTCCCTATTCCCTTTCTTGAACAGGGGAACAGTCGCCTCCCTCCAATCATCCGGTACTACTCCAGTGAAGAGCGAGGACGCAAAGATCATCGCCAACGACGCAGCAATCTCCTCCCTCGCTTCCCGTAGTAACCTTGGGTATATCCCGTCAGGCCCAGGGGACTTATCTATCCTGATGCTTTTCAAAATATCCAGCACATCCTCCTTCTTCATATCAATCTGTTTGAGTCTATTAACCTGGTTCACACTGTTCTCATGAGCAACAAGGTCCCTCTCTCCAGTGAATACTGAAGCACAGTATTCATTTAGGGCCTCCTCCATCTCCTCAGACTCCAGGCACACGTTCCCTCCACTATCCCTGATCAGCCCTACTCTCACTCTGATCATCCTCTTATTTATCACAGAAGTGTAGAACGCCTTGGGGTTTCCCTAATCCTTCCCGCCAGGGCTTTTTCATGCCCCCTTCTAGCTCTCCTCAGTCCATTTTTGAGTTCCTTCCCGGCTACCTTGTAACCCTCTAGAGCTGAGTCAGTTCCTTGCTTCCTCAACCTTATGTAAGTTTCCTTCTTCCTCTTGACTAGAAGCTCCACTTCTCTTGTCATCCAAGGCTCCTTCACCATACCATTCCTTCCTCGTCTCAGTGGGATGAAACTATTCAGCACTCGCAGCAAGTGCTCCTTAAACAATCCCCACATTACTGTTGTGCATTTCCCACTTTCTGCTCCTCAGCTCCTGCCTAATAGCAGTATAATTTCCCCTCCCCCAATTAAATACCTTCCCATATTGTGTGTTCATAACCCTCTCCATGACTATGGTAAAGGTCAAGGAGTTGTGGTCACTGTCACCGAAATGCTCTCCCGCCGAGACATCTGACACCTGGCCTGGTTCATTGCCGAGCACCAAGTCCAATATGGCCTCCCCCCTAGTCGGCCAATCTACATATTGAGTCACGAATCCTTCTTGTAGACACCTGACCAAATCTGCTCCATCCAAACCATTTGCACTAAGGAGGTTCCAGTCAATATTAGAGAAGCTGAAGTCACCCATGACAACAACTCTGCACTCTTCCAAGATCTGCCATCCAATTTGTTCCTCTATCTCTCTGCTGCTATTGGGGGGTCTATAGAAAACTCCCAATAAAGTGACTGCTCCTTTCTTGTTTCTGACTTGGGAATGCCATTGAATGCCAAGTGGAAATGGTTAGGTTCTCTGTAGTTGGAGATGATCATAGTCTCGCACTTGTGTGGTGCAAATGGTATTTGCTGCTGGTCTGGACAATCCTGGATATTGTCCAGGTCTTGCTGCATTTGGACATGGACTGCTTCAGGATCTGAGGAGTCAGTAATGCGTCTGAACATTGTGCAGTCATCCTCCTCTGACTTTTTGATGGAAGGAAGGTCATTGATGAAGCAGCTGAAGATGGTTGGGCCCGAGGACACTACCCTGAGGAACACCTGCGGTGGTGTCCTGGAACTGAAATGATTGACTGCCAACCACCATAATCATCTTCCTTTGTGCCGGGTATGACTCGAACCAGCGGAGAGTTTTCCCCTGATCCCCATTGACCCCTTTTCTACTGAGGCTGCTTGATGCCATACATGGTCAAATGTTGCCTTGATGTCAAGGGAAATCACAGTCAAAAGCAGGATATGCCCTGGAGTTTCAGAGGAGATGATTGGCTGCTAGCCAAGTCCATCAAAACTACATAATGGGACTAATCCACACAGCACACTATGCAGATCATAGAATTTACAGTGCAGAAGGAGGCCATTCGGCCCATCGAGTCTGCACCAGCTCTTGGAAAGAGCACCCTACCCAAGGTCAACACCTCCACCCTATCCTATAGCCCACTAACCCCACCCAATACCAAGGGCAATTTTGGACACTAAGGGCAATTTGTCATGGCCAATCCACCTAACCTGCACTTCTTTGGACTGTGGGAGGAAACCGGAGCACCCGGAGGAAACCCACACACACACACAGGGAGAACGTGCAGACTCCGCACAGACAGTGACCCAGGCCGGAATCGAACCTGGGACCCTGGAACTGTGAAGCAATTGTGCTATCCACAATGCTACCGTGCTGCCCACAGAGGGGAATCTCCTTGGGCCATTTCAAATAGCAGCTTATAATGGGGGGGGGGGGGGTCAAAAGTCTGCAGTTTGAACCCAAAATCTGCAATGTTGAAGAAACCAGTAAGACAGAAATTAAAAAGGACACAAGGAGCTGACAAGTATTGAAAAGAGGTTCCTTACAACAGTCATAGTTCCTGGTCTGGGGTCAAGAGGTCAGTAGGAGGGATTAAAGGAAGTCCTGAGGCTTATTGGACCATGCTACAAAGCCATGCTTGGTGCACACATCATGGTCCCGGTCCAGGGGTGGACACAGCCTGTGTGCTGGATTGGGATTAGGCACAGCCTGGTGAGCAGGGGATGGTCATTGTACATTCGGTGGTGATTGGCTTGTCAGGCCCAATACTGATTTTCAGGTGGGATGGTCATGGTCAGGGGGCCATCTGAAGCCTATAAAAGGGGACAAGGTAATAAAAGAGGTACTCAAAGCTCTCTAGGTGGGGTGGGGGTGGGGGCTGGGGGGGCGGGGGGCTTCCCCACTGTATGTGACCGTGCATATAGCCTCGGAATGGGGAGGGATGAGGTCCGCATGGGGACATCTACAGTGATGGATTCAGGGGGGAGGGTTGAAAAGTGCTGCACAATTACAATGCGATTCGGGGTTACTGGGAGCAGCTGGGGATTAAGCGGAGGGAGATCTCCTTGCACCTCGTGGTGTTCCAGCAAGATTGAAGAGATCTGAATACCATCGAAGCTGGGCGAACCTATCTTGGAACCCTCATGGGTATGAAGGAAGGACATAATCTGCATGGGAGGGGTCTGAGGTAATGTGGGAGGAGTGGCTGGACTTAGAGGCCCTTTCAGAGGGCTAGCTGAAAGAAGACAGAGGGTGGTGGTTGATGGCAAATGTTCATCCTGGAGTTCAGTTACTAGTGGTGTACCGCAAGGATCTGTTTTGGGGCCACTGCTGTTTGTCATTTTTATAAATGACCTGGAAGAGGGTGTAGAAGGATGGGTTAGTAAATTTGCAGATGACACGAAGGTCGGTGGAGTTGTGGATAGTGCTGAAGGATGTTATAGGATACAGAGGGACATAGATAAGCTGCAGAGCTGGGCTGAGAGGTGGCAGATGGAGTTTAATGCGGAAAAGTGTGAGGTGGTTCACTTTGGAAGGAGTAACAGGAATGCAGAGTACTGGGCTAATGGCAAGATTCTTGGTAATGTAGATGAACAGAGAGATCTCGGCATCCAGGTACATAAATCCTTGAAAGTTGCCACCCAGGTTAATAGGGCTGTTAAGAAGGCATATGGTGTGCTAGCCTTTATAAGCAGGGGGATTGAGTTTCGGAACCACAGGGTCATGCTGCAGCTGTACATAACTCTGGTGCGGCCACACCTGGAGTACTGCGTGCAGTTCTGGTCACCACATTATAGGAAGGATGTGGAAGCTTTGGAAAGGGTTCAGAGGAGATTTACTAGGATGTTGCCTGGTATGGAGGGAAGGTCTTACGAGGAAAGGCTCAGGGAATTGAGGTTGTTTTCGTTAGAGAGGAGAAGGCTGAGAGGTGACTTAATAGAGACATATAAGATAGTCAGAGGGTTAGATAGGGTGGACAGTGAGAGTCTTTTTCCTCGGATGGTGATGACCAACACGAGGGGACATAGCTTTAAATTGAGGGGTGAGAGATATAGGACAGATGTCAGAGGCAGTTTCTTTACTCAGAGAGTAGTAGGGGTGTGGAACGCCCTGCCTGCAACAGTAGTAGACTCGCCAACTTTAAGGGCATTTAAGTGGTCACTGGATAGACATATGGATGAAAATGGAATAGTGTAGGTCAGATAGGCTTCAGATGGTTTCACAGGTCGGCGCAACATCGAGGGCCGAAGGGCCCGTACTGCGCTGTAGTGTTCTATGTTCTATGTTCTATGTTCTATGTTCTACCCTCAAACCGCTCAGAGTCGCAACATTGAAATAGAGTCAGAGCTGATAGAAAAGAGGTCGAGCTCCTTGAGAAGGTGCAATTGGAACCCAGGCCTTTTGTTGCATTTTAATGAGAGACTGAAGGAATCATTGCCTTCAGTATACAGTCACTCCATTTGAGCATCAACAGAGAGGTTTGTGCAAATGGAAGATCCAAGCAACTGTCATAGTATACACACAAGTATATGATGGTGTACAGACAGACATTGAACACACAGAACACAGCAGTCAATCACCAGACAGGACACGGCCACTATAAAGCCAGAGGGCACTAGTTTTCCCACTTTCTCTTGGGATCCAGCCTCTGAGACAGTCAGAGCCCGTGAGCAGCAACTAGAACATACACCATGTGGTAGTCAGATAGTCTGGTCAGGTTAGCCTCAGGTCTCCAGTCAACTCAGCATAGTGTCAACCCACTACCCTGCTCGTGTCCCTGGAGATCATCACCACGTTCAATTTATTTTGCTGATGAATTGTTCCAGGCCCATGTGACATCTCACAGTCCTCAACACAAAATGTATCAAGAAGGTGACAGATGCCCTCATGTCATTATGTGAAGTCCACACTCGATGGAGTTGACCAGGCTGATAGATTTCTGGGATTTGCAGTTATCCCGGGCTTCCCTGAAGAACAGGATGCAGTCGATTGTACACATGTGGCTTTGGGATCTCCAGGGCAGCAAACCAACATGATGCTCATTAATAGGAGAGGGTTCCCCTCCCTGAATGCTCAATTGGTGTGTGAGCAGAGGACCCCTGCCTGACTCCCTGAGGACAAGGGGATCCTGGAGGGAGGTCAAGGTGCCTCACTCCCTCTCCAGTCTAGCCACTGATGGAGCCCACCAATGTCTATACTAATGGAGCTCAGGTCCAAGTGCAAATCCGGCAGGTTCTGCTGGACTAAGGTCTCCGAGGTGGCCACCACGCTTCCGTTGGATACCTTGATGTACTTGCATGTTGGATCCATGACATCAGACAGAACATGAAGACTCCTCCATTCTTTACTCTAGTCTGTTTACTGCCTCTCACAATTCTATGGTTTTCCGCACATTGGTTTTAAATCTCCAGTATGTTAGAGACGGCCATTTCCGGAGGCTCATCATCTGATTCAGACTCAGAGGTGCCTGATCTCCAGCAGTCCTCCAGGTTTCAAAGACCTGCGCTGTCATTGGCTCTCACAGCCGTGGAGACGTGTCAGTGAGGTGTCCTTAGAAAGTGACCCCGAGCCGAATCTAGTCCCACGGCCCACCAGAGTGCGTGTCTCTGGGCAGGTGAGGTGAACGCAGTGACTGTTCTCCCTCTGACACATCCTCATCCTCCTCCTCAGTGTGAATTTCAGGACGCGATGTACTCATTGAGGACTCATCCATACAAGCTTAGCGGGAGGGACTAGCGTCGTCTTCTCCCCAGGAATGATCACTGTCCTCCCCCGCCAACTCAGTGACACCCTCCCCCCAATTTGGAGAGCTCCAATATCGAGACAACCCACTGTCCTGTCTGGGATCTCTCCCTCTTGTGGGCAAGCCTTCTCTGTGTGCCAGACACCTGCTCTGCCCTCAGCAGTGGCTAAGATATCGGATCAGAGCCGCAACTTTTTTAAGTTTTAAGGCGGTGCGGAAAGATTGATTTGTTTCAGAAGTGATGACATAAGAAATAGGGCGTGGTTATTTTATAAAAAAGCTTTATTAAAACAAAAGAAAAGCAACATTTAAACGTCAAAACCTAACAAGAACGGCTTACATGTAGTTCCTTAACTTTAACACACAAATTCCCATTAAGCAGCACTTTGGGGCAGCACAGTAGCATTGTGGATAGCACAATCGCTTCACAGCTCCAGGGTCCCAGGTTCGATTCTGGCTTGGGTCACTGTCTGTGTGGAGTCTGCACACCCTCCCCGTGTGTGGATGGGTTTCCTCCGGGTGCTCCGGTTTCCTCCCACAGTCCAAAGATGTGCAGGTTAGGTGGATTGGCCATGATAAATTGCCCTCAGTGTCCAAAATTGCCCTTAGTGTTGGGTGGGGTTGCTGGGTTATGGGGATGGGGTGGAGGTGTTGACCTTGGGTAGGGTGCTCTTTCCAAGAGCCAGTGCAGACTTGATGGGCCGAATGGCCTCCTTCTGCACTGTAAATTCTATGAAATTCTATTAAATTTAAATGAACATGCAGCTCTCATTCCGCTTACACAGTCGGGCAAAGGTGATATTTGTATTTACGAAGCAATTTTTCTTGAGATGCCAACTCTGTTTCTCTCTTCACAGATGCTGCCAGACCTGCTGAGTTTTTCCAGCATTTTCTGCTTAATTTCAGATTTCCAACATCTGCAGCATTTTGGCTTTATTTCATTATTGCCATCTACCTTTCCTACAAGGCTGCAACAGTGCCTGGGAATTGATTTATTTGATTTAAGGGCAAGATCTTCCTCATTGTCTTTGATCGTCATTCAAGGTGGATTGGAGTAAGCAGGCTGCGCAGCATCACTGCGGAATCAGTCATTCAATCACTGAAGAGAATTTATACAACACGTGGCATTCTGGACATTATGGTGTCAGGCCATGGTCCTCAATTTACTCATGAATTATTTCATTATGTTGCAAAGGAATACGGATTCATTCACGTAACTAGCTCACCCCATTCTCCTTAGGCAATTGGAGGAGCTGAGAGAGACGTAGGAGCCATCAACGACTTGGTGAAGAAGAATGAAGATCTAAATCCAGTTGTTTCGAGCCCCTGAACCTCGCTACAAAATTGGTTCTCACTGTCAGAGTTATTAACGGGAAGGAGATTGAGATCGCCACTTCCAGCTTTGCAACAGAAACAAGAACGGAACATTCCCTCGAGCGACTACTCGTTAATTTTGTTTCTCTCTCCCGAGGCTGCAGATCCGCTGGGATTTTTCAGCATTTTCTCTGAAATTTAACTTCAGGCACATCGCACAAGAGTTGGCAGGGCTGCAGCCCAGGGAGAACGCACATGACCAACAGAAAGGAGGTGTAATAACGGAGATCGCGCAGGATTAGGACAAACTGGGGAACGATAAGGAGAAACTGCAGGAACTTCATACCCTTGGAGAGGAAGCCAATAGAAACTTGGGCTTACTGCTCAGGCCCCGATGAAGATCGGAACAGAAAACAGGAGAAGCAGCCGCGTAGAAGAAGGGCAGAAACGAGAGCGCGGATTGACCTCGACCTCGGACAGAGCTCAGGACAAGATGAGGGCGATTGGTCAAGACACACCAGAGACTAACATTGCGAAACCTGAGACTCTAGTGGGGAGAGATGTTAATCATTGGGATAAAGACTTTGGGGTAGATGAAGAGGAAAGGGTTAACATCAGATGCACATAGTGCTGATGTGAAAAATGAAAAATGAAATGAAAATCGCTTATTGTCACGGGTAGGCTTCAATGAAGTTACTGTGAAAAGCCCCTAGTCGCCACACTCCGGCGCCTGTTCGGGGAGGCTGGTACGGGAATTGAACCGCACTGCTGGCCTGCCTCGATCTGCTTTAAAAGCCAGCGATTTAGCCCAGTGTGCTAAACCAGCCCCATTGCTTTTCACAAAAGCGGCAAGCTCTGTTCTCGTGAAAGAGGCCCCATTATCTGTCACGAGCACCTCCGGGATTCCGTGGTTGGAAAATATAATGTGCAGTCACTCGACGGTCGCCTGGGAGCTGATCGGCGCCATCTCAAAGAACAAAGAACAAAGAAAAGTACAGCACAGGAACAGGCCCTTCGGCCCTCCAAGCCTGTGCCGACCATGCTGCCCGTCTAAACTAAAATCTTCCACACTTCCTGGGTCCATATCCCTCTATTCCCATCCTATTCAAGTATTTGTCAAGATGCCCCTTAAATGTCACTATCGTCCCCGCTTCCACCACCTCCTCTGGCAGCGAGTTCCAGGCACCCACTACCCTCTGTGTAAAAAACTTACCTCGTACATCTCCTCTAAACCTTGCCCCTCGCACCTTTAACCTATGCCCCCCAGTAATTAACTCCTCAACCCTGGGGAAAGGCATCTGACGATCCACTCTGTCGAGGAGTGCCCCCACAGGAAGCTTCAGGTACTCTGGACAGACGGAGCACTGTTGGGCCAACCTCGCGATGTCAGTGTCCGAACCCGGCTTCCAGGTGTAGCTGCTCATCAGTATCTTCATTTTGGACTCTCTGGGGCGCCCGTTGCGAATGTCCTTCAACACGATTGCCTGGCTCTTCAGCGGAACAGCAACCCTCGTGCCCCACAGGATGACACCATCTCCCACAGTCAGCTCCCAGAACTTGGAGAAGAAAGCTCCCCTGGTAGCTCTCGATGATGGGTGCCATGTAGCACCAGATGCTTCACCTTGGCAAGGACGGGATCGGTCAGCGTCCAGGCACGAACACACCATGCAGTGACGGGCAAGGAGTACATAAACCTCAGGACCGCGTCCACTTTGTCAACTTTGGGGGGTTTGTGACGAAGACGGCTCAACGCATCAGCATGCACAAGCTGGGTCCCTGGGCGATACATCAGCATGCACAATCTGGGTCCCAGGGCGGTACATCAGCATGCACAATCTGGGTCCCTGGGCGGTGCATCAGCATGCACAATCTGGGTCCCTGGGCAGTGCATCAGCATGCACAATCTGGGTCCCTGGGCGGTACATCAGCATGCACAATCTGGGTCCCTGGGCAGTACATCAGCATGCACAATCTGGGTCCCTGGGCAGTACATCAGCATGCACAATCTGGGTCCCTGGGCAGTGCATCAGCATGCACAATCTGGGTCCCAGGGCGGTAAATCAGCATGCACAATCTGGGTCCCTGGGCGGTACATCAGCATGCACAATCTGGGTCCCTGGGCGGTACATCAGCAGGCGCAATCTGGGTCCATGGGCAGTGCATCAGCATGCACAATCTGGGTCCCTGGGCGGTGCATCAGCATGCACAATCTGGGTCCCTGGGCAGTACATCAGCATGCACAATCTGGGTCCCTGGGCAGTACATCAGCATGCACAATCTGGGTCCCTGGGCGGTGCATCAGCATGCACAATCTGGGTCCCTGGGCGGTGCATCAGCATGCACAATCTGGGTCACAGGGCGGTGCATCAGCATGCACAATCTGGGTCCCTGGGCAGTACATCAGCATGCACAATCTGGGACCCTGGGCGGTGCATCAGCATGCACAATCTGGATCCCTGGGCAGTGTATCAGCATGCCCAATCTGTGTCCCTGGGCGGTGCATCAGCATGCACAATCTGGGTCCCTGGGCGGTGCATCAGCATGCACAATCTGGGTCACAGGGCGGTACATCAGCATGCACAATCTGGGTCCCTGGGCAGTGTATCAGCATGCACAATCTGGGCCCCTGGGCAGTGCATCAGCATGCACAATCTGGGTCCCTGGGCAGTACATCAGCATGCACAATCTGGGTCCCTGGGCAGTACATCAGCATGCACAATCTGGGTCCCTGGGCAGTGTATCAGCATGCACAATCTGGGTCCCTGGGCAGTACATCAGCATGCACAATCTGGGCCCCTGGGCAGTGCATCAGCATGCACAATCTGGGTCACAGGGCGGTACATCAGCATGCACAATCTGGGTCCCTGGGCAGTGTATCAGCATGCACAATCTGGGTCCCTGGGCATATCAGCATGCACAATCTGGGTCCCTGGGCAGTGCATCAGCATGCACAATCTGGGTCCCTGGGCAGTACATCAGCATGCACAATCTGGGTCCCTGGGCAGTACATCTGCATGCACAATCTGGGTCCCTGGGCAGTACATCAGCATGCACAATCTGGGTCCCTGGGCGGTACATCAGCATGCACAATCTGGGTCCCTGGGCGGTACATCAGCATGCACAATCTGGGTCCCTGGGCTGTGTATCAGCATGCACAATCTGTGTCCCTGGGCAGTGCATCAGCATGCACAATCTGGGTCCCTGGGCAGTACATCAGCATGCACAATCTGGGTCCCTGGGCAGTACATCAGCATGCACAATCTGGGTCCCTGGGCAGTGTATCAGCATGCACAATCTGGGCCCCTGGGCAGTGCATCAGCATGCACAATCTGGGTCACAGGGCGGTGCATCAGCATGCACAATCTGGGTCCCTGGGCAGTGTATCAGCACGCACAATCTGGGTCCCTGGGCAGTGCATCAGCATGCACAATCTGGGTCCCTGGGCAGTACATCAGCATGCACAATCTGGGTCCCTGGGCAGTACATCAGCATGCACAATCTGGGTCCCTGGGCGGTACATCAGCATGCACAATCTGGGTCCCTGGGCAGTACATCAGCATGCACAATCTGGGTCCCTGGGCAGTACATCAGCATGCACAATCTGGGTCCCTGGGCAGTGCATCAGCATGCACAATCTGGGTCCCAGGGCGGTACATCAGCATGCACAATCTGGGTCCCTGGGCAGTACATCAGCATGCACAATCTGGGTTACTGGGCGGTACATCAGCATGCACAATCTGGGTCCCTGGGCAGTACATCAGCATGCACAATCTGGGTTACTGGGCGGTACATCAGTATGCACAATCTGGGTCCCTGGGCGGTGCATCAGCATGCACAATCTGGGTCATAGGGCGGTGCATCAGCATGCACAATCTGGGTCCATGGGCGGTACATCAGCAGGCGCAATCTGGGTCCATGGGCAGTGCATCAGCATGCACAATCTGGGTCCCTGGGCGGTGCATCAGCATGCACAATCTGGGTCATAGGGCGGTGCATCAGCATGCACAATCTGGGACCCAGGGCGGTGCATCAGCATGCACAATCTGGGACCCAGGGCGGTGCATCAGCATGCACAATCTGGGACCCAGGGCAGTGCATCAGCATGCACAATCTGGGTCCCTGGGCAGTACATCAACATGCACAATCTGGGTCCCTGGTCAGTACATCAGCATGCACAATCTGGGTCCCTGGGCGGTGCATCAGCATGCACAATCTGGGTCCCTGGGCAGTACATCAGCATGCACAATCTGGGTCCCTGGGCAGTACAACTGCATGCACAATCTGGGTCCCTGGGCAGTACATCAGCATGCACAATCTGGGTCCCTGGGCAGTGTATCAGCATGCACAATCTGGGTCCCTGGGCAGTACATCAGCATGCACAATCTGGGTCCCTGGGCAGTACATCAGCATGCACAATCTGGGTCCCTGGGCGGTGCATCAGCATGCACAATCTGGGTCCCTGGGCAGTACATCAGCATGCACAATCTGGGTCCCAGGGCGGTGCATCAGCATGCACAATCTGGGTCCCTGGGCAGTGTATCAGCATGCACAATCTGGGTCCCTCGGCGGTGCATCAGCATGCACAATCTGGGTCCCTGGGCGGTGCATCAGCATGCACAATCTGGGTCCCTGGGCAGTACATCAGCATGCACAATCTGGGTCCCTGGGCGGTACATCAGCATGCCCAATCTGGGACCCTGGGCGGTGCAGCAGCATGCACAATCTGGGTCACAGGGCGGTGCATCAGCATGCCCAATCTGGGTCCCTGGGCGGTGCATCAGCATGCACAATCTGTGTCCCTGGGCGGTGCATCAGCAATGACAATCTGGGTCCCTGGGCAGTACATCAGCATGCACAATCTGGGTCCCTGGGCAGTACATCAGCATGCCCAATCTGGGTCCCTGGGCGGTGCCTCAGCATGCACAATCTGGGTCCCTGGGCAGTACATCAGCATGCACAATCTGGGTCCATGGGCGGTACATCAGCATGCACAATCTGGGTCCCTGGGCGGTGCATCAGCATGCACAATCTGGGTCCCTGGGCAGTGCATCAGCATGCACAATCTGGGTCCCTGGGCGGTGCATCAGCATGCACAATCTGGGTCCCTGGGCAGTGCATCAGCATGCACAATCTGGGTCCCAGGGCGGTACATCAGCATGCACAATCTGGGTCCCTGGGCAGTACATCAGCATGCACAATCTGGGTCCCTGGGCAGTGTATCAGCATGCACAATCTGGGTCCCTGGGCAGTGCATCAGCATGCACAATCTGGGTCCCTGGGCAGTACATCAGCATGCACAATCTGGGTCCCTGGGCAGTACATCTGCATGCACAATCTGGGTCCCTGGGCAGTACATCAGCATGCACAATCTGGGTCCCTGGGCGGTACATCAGCATGCACAATCTGGGTCCCTGGGCGGTACATCAGCATGCACAATCTGGGTCCCTGGGCTGTGTATCAGCATGCACAATCTGTGTCCCTGGGCAGTGCATCAGCATGCACAATCTGGGTCCCTGGGCAGTACATCAGCATGCACAATCTGGGTCCCTGGGCAGTACATCAGCATGCACAATCTGGGTCCCTGGGCAGTGTATCAGCATGCACAATCTGGGCCCCTGGGCAGTGCATCAGCATGCACAATCTGGGTCACAGGGCGGTGCATCAGCATGCACAATCTGGGTCCCTGGGCAGTGTATCAGCACGCACAATCTGGGTCCCTGGGCAGTGCATCAGCATGCACAATCTGGGTCCCTGGGCAGTACATCAGCATGCACAATCTGGGTCCCTGGGCAGTACATCAGCATGCACAATCTGGGTCCCTGGGCGGTACATCAGCATGCACAATCTGGGTCCCTGGGCAGTACATCAGCATGCACAATCTGGGTCCCTGGGCAGTACATCAGCATGCACAATCTGGGTCCCTGGGCAGTACATCAGCATGCACAATCTGGGTCCCTGGTCAGTACATCAGCATGCACAATCTGGGTCATAGGGCGGTGCATCAGCATGCACAATCTGGGACCCAGGGCGGTGCATCAGCATGCACAATCTGGGACCCAGGGCGGTGCATCAGCATGCACAATCTGGGACCCAGGGCAGTGCATCAGCATGCACAATCTGGGTCCCTGGGCAGTACATCAACATGCACAATCTGGGTCCCTGGTCAGTACATCAGCATGCACAATCTGGGTCCCTGGGCGGTGCATCAGCATGCACAATCTGGGTCCCTGGGCAGTACATCAGCATGCACAATCTGGGTCCCTGGGCAGTACAACTGCATGCACAATCTGGGTCCCTGGGCAGTACATCAGCATGCACAATCTGGGTCCCTGGGCGGTGCATCAGCATGCACAATCTGGGTGCCTGGGCAGTGTATCAGCATGCACAATCTGGGTCCCTGGGCGGTGCATCAGCATGCACAATCTGGGTCCCTGGGCAGTACATCAGCATGCACAATCTGGGTCCCTGGGCGGTACATCAGCATGCCCAATCTGGGACCCTGGGCGGTGCAGCAGCATGCACAATCTGGGTCACAGGGCGGTGCATCAGCATGCCCAATCTGGGTCCCTGGGCGGTGCATCAGCATGCACAATCTGTGTCCCTGGGCGGTGCATCAGCAATGACAATCTGGGTCCCTGGGCAGTACATCAGCATGCACAATCTGGGTCCCTGGGCAGTACATCAGCATGCACAATCTGGGTCCCTGGGCGGTGCCTCAGCATGCACAATCTGGGTCCCTGGGCAGTACATCAGCATGCACAATCTGGGTCCATGGGCGGTACATCAGCATGCACAATCTGGGTCCCTGGGCGGTGCATCAGCATGCACAATCTGGGTCCCTGGGCAGTGCATCAGCATGCACAATCTGGGTCCCTGGGCGGTGCATCAGCATGCACAATCTGGGTCCCTGGGCAGTGCATCAGCATGCACAATCTGGGTCCCAGGGCGGTACATCAGCATGCACAATCTGGGTCCCTGGGCAGTACATCAGCATGCACAATCTGGGTCCCTGGGCAGTGTATCAGCATGCACAATCTGGGCCCCTGGGCAGTGCATCAGCATGCACAATCTGGGTCACAGGGCGGTGCATCAGCATGCACAATCTGGGTCCCTGGGCAGTGTATCAGCATGCACAATCTGGGTCCCTGGGCAGTGCATCAGCATGCACAATCTGGGTCCCTGGGCAGTACATCAGCATGCACAATCTGGGTCCCTGGGCAGTACATCAGCATGCACAATCTGGGTCCCTGGGCGGTACATCAGCATGCACAATCTGGGTCCCTGGGCAGTACATCAGCATGCACAATCTGGGTCCCTGGGCAGTACATCAGCATGCACAATCTGGGTCCCTGGGCAGTACATCAGCATGCACAATCTGGGTTACTGGGCGGTACATCAGCATGCACAATCTGGGTCCCTGGGCAGTACATCAGTATGCACAATCTGGGTCCCTGGGCGGTGCATCAGCATGCACAATCTGGGTCATAGGGCGGTGCATCAGCATGCACAATCTGGGACCCAGGGCGGTGCATCAGCATGCACAATCTGGGACCCAGGGCGGTGCATCAGCATGCACAATCTGGGACCCAGGGCGGTGCATCAGCATGCACAATCTGGGTCCCTGGGCAGTACATCAACATGCACAATCTGGGTCCCTGGTCAGTACATCAGCATGCACAATCTGGGTCCCTGGGCGGTGCATCAGCATGCACAATCTGGGTCCCTGGGCAGTACATCAGCATGCACAATCTGGGTCCCTGGGCAGTACAACTGCATGCACAATCTGGGTCCCTGGGCAGTACATCAGCATGCACAATATGGGTCCCTGGGCAGTGTATCAGCATGCACAATCTGGGTCCCTGGGCAGTACATCAGCATGCACAATCTGGGTCCCTGGGCGGTGCATCAGCATGCACAATCTGGGTCCCTGGGCAGTACATCAGCATGCACAATCTGGGTCCCTGGGCGGTGCATCAGCATGCACAATCTGGGTCCCTGGGCAGTGTATCAGCATGCACAATCTGGGTCCCTGGGCGGTGCATCAGCATGCACAATCTGGGTCCCTGGGCAGTACATCAGCATGCACAATCTGGGTCCCTGGGCGGTACATCAGCATGCACAATCTGGATCCCTGGGCAGTGCAGCAGCATGCACAATCTGGGACCCTGGGCGGTGCAGCAGCATGCACAATCTGGGTCACAGGGCGGTGCATCAGCATGGCCAATCTGGGTCCCTGGGCGGTGCATCAGCATGCACAATCTGTGTCCCTGGGCGGTGCATCAGCAATGACAATCTGGGTCCCTGGGCAGTACATCAGCATGCACAATCTGGGTCCCTGGGCAGTACATCAGCATGCACAATCTGGGTCCCTGGGCGGTGCCTCAGCATGCACAATCTGGGTCCCTGGGCAGTACATCAGCATGCACAATCTGGGTCCATGGGCGGTACATCAGCATGCACAATCTGGGTCCCTGTGCAGTACATCAGCATGCACAATCTGGGTCCCTGGGCGGTGCATCAGCATGCACAATCTGGGTCCCTGGGCAGTACATCAGCATGCACAATCTGGGTCCCTGGGCAGTACATCAGCATACACAATCTGGGTCCCTGGGCAGTACATCAGCATGCACAATCTGGGTCCCTGGGCAGTGCATCAGCATGCACAATCTGGGTCCCTGGGCAGTGCATCAGCATGCACAATCTGGGTCCCTGGGCAGTACATCAGCATGCACAATCTGGGTCCCTGTGCAGTACATCAGCATGCACAATCTGTGTCCCTGGGCGGTACATCAGCATGCACAATCTGGGTCCCTGGGCAGTACATCAGCATGCACAATCTGGGTCCCAGGGCAGTACATCAGCATACACAATCTGGGTCCCTGGGCAGTACATCAGCATGCACAATCTGGGTCCCTGGGCAGTGCATCAGCATGCACAATCTGGGTCCCTGGGCAGTACATCAGCATGCACAATCTGGGTCCCTGGGCAGTACATCAGCATACACAATCTGGGTCCCTGGGCAGTACATCAGCATGCACAATCTGGGTCCCTGGGCAGTGCATCAGCATGCACAATCTGGGTCCCAGGGCAGTACATCAGCATGCACAATCTGGGTCCCTGGGCAGTGCATCAGCATGCACAATCTGGGTCCCTGGGCGGTACATCAGCATGCACAATCTGGGTCCCTGGGCAGTGCATCAGCATGCACAATCTGGGTCCCTGGGCGGTACATCAGCATGCACAATCTGGGTCCCTGGGCAGTGCATCAGCATGCACAATCTGGGTCCCTGGGCGGTACATCAGCATGCACAATCTGGGTCCCTGGGCAGTGCATCAGCATGCACAATCTGGGTCCCTGGGCGGTACATCAGCATGCACAATCTGGGTCCCTGGGCAGTGCATCAGCATGCACAATCTGGGTCCCTGGGCAGTACATCTGCATGCACAATCTGGGTCCCTGGGCGGTACATCAGCATGCACAATCTGGGTCCCTGGGCAGTACATCAGCATGCACAATCTGGGTCCCTGGGCAGTACATCAGCATGCACAATCTGGGTCCCTGGGCGGTACATCAGCATGCACAATCTGGGTCCCTGGGCAGTACAACAGCATGCACAATCTGGGTCCCTGGGCAGTACATCAGCATGCACAATCTGGGTCCCTGGGCAGTACATCAGCATGCACAATCTGGGTTACTGGGCGGTACATCAGCATGCACAATCTGGGTCCCTGGGCAGTACATCAGTATGCACAATCTGGGTCCCTGGGCGGTGCATCAGCATGCACAATCTGGGTCATAGGGCGGTGCATCAGCATGCACAATCTGGGACCCAGGGCGGTGCATCAGCATGCACAATCTGGGACCCAGGGCGGTGCATCAGCATGCACAATCTGGGACCCAGGGCGGTGCATCAGCATGCACAATCTGGGTCCCTGGGCAGTACATCAACATGCACAATCTGGGTCCCTGGTCAGTACATCAGCATGCACAATCTGGGTCCCTGGGCAGTATATCAGCATGCACAATCTGGGTCCCTGGGCGGTGCATCAGCATGCACAATCTGGGTCCCTGGGCAGTACATCAGCATGCACAATCTGGGTCCCTGGGCAGTACAACTGCATGCACAATCTGGGTCCCTGGGCAGTACATCAGCATGCACAATCTGGGTCCCTGGGCAGTACATCAGCATGCAAAATCTGGGTCCCTGGGCGGTGCATCAGCATGCACAATCTGGGTCCCTGGGCAGTACATCAGCATGCACAATCTGGGTCCCTGGGCGGTGCATCAGCATGCACAATCTGGGTCCCTGGGCAGTGTATCAGCATGCACAATCTGGGTCCCTGGGCGGTGCATCAGCATGCACAATCTGGGTCCCTGGGCAGTACATCAGCATGCACAATCTGGGTCCCTGGGCGGTACATCAGCATGCACAATCTGGGTCCCTGGGCAGTACATCAGCATGCCCAATCTGGGACCCTGGGCGGTGCAGAAGCATGCACAATCTGGGTCACAGGGCGGTGCATCAGCATGCCCAATCTGGGTCCCTGGGCGGTGCATCAGCATGCACAATCTGTGTCCCTGGGCGGTGCATCAGCAATGACAATCTGGGTCCCTGGGCAGTACATCAGCATGCACAATCTGGGTCCCTGGGCAGTACATCAGCATGCACAATCTGGGTCCCTGGGCGGTGCCTCAGCATGCACAATCTGGGTCCCTGGGCAGTACATCAGCATGCACAATCTGGGTCCATGGGCGGTACATCAGCATGCACAATCTGGGTCCCTGGGCGGTGCATCAGCATGCACAATCTGGGTCCCTGGGCAGTGCATCAGCATGCACAATCTGGGTCCCTGGGCGGTGCATCAGCATGCACAATCTGGGTCCCTGGGCAGTGCATCAGCATGCACAATCTGGGTCCCAGGGCGGTACATCAGCATGCACAATCTGGGTCCCTGGGCAGTACATCAGCATGCACAATCTGGGTCCCAGGGCGGTGCATCAGCATGCACAATCTGGGTCCCTGGGCAGTGCATCAGCATGCACAATCTGGGTCCCAGGGCGGTGCATCAGCATGCACAATCTGGGTCCCTGGGCAGTACATCAGCATGCACAATCTGGGTCCCAGGGCAGTACATCAGCATACACAATCTGGGTCCCTGGGCAGTACATCAGCATGCACAATCTGGGTCCCTGGGCAGTGCATCAGCATGCACAATCTGGGTCCCTGGGCAGTACATCAGCATGCACAATCTGGGTCCCTGGGCAGTACATCAGCATGCACAATCTGGGTCCCTGGGCAGTGCATCAGCATGCACAATCTGGGTCCCTGGGCAGTGCATCAGCATGCATAATCTGGGTCCCTGGGCAGTACATCAGCATGCACAATCTGGGTCCCTGGGCAGTACATCAGCATGTACAATCTGTGTCCCTGGGCGGTACATCAGCATGCACAATCTGGGTCCCTGGGCAGTACATCAGCATGCACAATCTGGGTCCCAGGGCAGTACATCAGCATACACAATCTGGGTCCCTGGGCAGTACATCAGCATGCACAATCTGGGTCCCTGGGCAGTGCATCAGCATGCACAATCTGGGTCCCTGGGCAGTACATCAGCATGCACAATCTGGGTTCCTGGGCAGTACATCAGCATACACAATCTGGGTCCCTGGGCAGTACATCAGCATGCACAATCTGGGTCCCTGGGCAGTGCATCAGCATGCACAATCTGGGTCCCTGGGCAGTGCATCAGCATGCACAATCTGGGTCCCTGGGCAGTACATCAGCATGCACAATCTGGGTCCCTGTGCAGTACATCAGCATGCACAATCTGTGTCCCTGGGCGGTACATCAGCATGCACAATCTGGGTCCCTGGGCAGTACATCAGCATACACAATCTGGGTCCCTGGGCGGTGCATCAGCATGCACAATCTGGGTCCCTGGGCAGTACATCAGCATGCACAATCTGGGTCCCAGGGCAGTACATCAGCATACACAATCTGGGTCCCTGGGCAGTACATCAGCATGCACAATCTGGGTCCCTGGGCAGTACATCAGCATGCACAATCTGGGTCCCTGGGCAGTACATCAGCATGCACAATCTGGGTCCCTGGGCAGTACATCAGCATACACAATCTGGGTCCCTGGGCAGTACATCAGCATGCACAATCTGGGTCCCTGGGCAGTGCATCAGCATGCACAATCTGGGTCCCAGGGCAGTACATCAGCATGCACAATCTGGGTCCCTGGGCAGTGCATCAGCATGCACAATCTGGGTCCCTGGGCGGTACATCAGCATGCACAATCTGGGTCCCTGGGCAGTGCATCAGCATGCACAATCTGGGTCCCTGGGCGGTACATCAGCATGCACAATCTGGGTCCCTGGGCAGTGCATCAGCATGCACAATCTGGGTCCCTGGGCGGTACATCAGCATGCACAATCTGGGTCCCTGGGCAGTACATCAGCATGCACAATCTGGGTCCCAGGGCGGTGCATCAGCATGCACAATCTGGGTCCCTGGGCAGTACATCTGCATGCACAATCTGGGTCCCAGGGCGGTGCATCAGCATGCACAATCTGGGTCCCTGGGCAGTACATCAGCATGCACAATCTGGGTCCCTGGGCAGTACATCAGCATGCACAATCTGGGTCCCTGGGCAGTACATCTGCATGCACAATCTGGGTCCCTGGGCGGTACATCAGCATGCACAATCTGGGTCACAGGGCGGTGCATCAGCATGCACAATCTGGGTCCCTGGGCAGTACATCAGCATGCACAATCTGGGTCCCTGGGCGGTACATCAGCATGCACAATCTGGGTCCCTGGGCGGTGCATCAGCATGCACAATCTGGGTCCCTGGGCAGTACATCAGCATGCACAATCTGGGTCCCAGGGCGGTACATCAGCATGCACAATCTGGGTCCCTGGGCAGTGCATCAGCATGCACAATCTGGGTCCCAGGGCGGTACATCAGCATGCACAATCTGGGTCCCTGGGCAGTGCATCAGCATGCACAATCTGGGTCCCTGGGCAGTACATCAGCATGCACAATCTGGGTCCCTGGGCAGTACATCAGCATACACAATCTGGGTCCCAGGGCGGTACATCAGCATGCACAATCTGGGTCCCTGGGCAGTGCATCAGCATGCACAATCTGGGTCCCTGGGCAGTACATCAGCATGCACAATCTGGGTCCCAGGGCGGTACATCAGCATGCACAATCTGGGTCCCTGGGCAGTGCATCAGCATGCACAATCTGGGTCCCTGGGCAGTGCATCAGCATGCACAATCTGGGTCCCTGGGCAGTGCATCAGCATGCACAATCTGGGTCCCAGGGCGGTACATCAGCATGCACAATCTGGGTCCCTGGGCAGTACATCAGCGTGCACAATCTGGGTCCCTGGGCGGTACATCAGCATGCACAATGTGGGTCCCTGGGCAGTACATCAGCATGCACAATCTGGGTCCCTGGGCAGTACATCAGCATGCACAATCTGGGTCCCTGGGCGGAGCTCAAAAGAGCATTTGTAAGCAGCCAATAACAAGGCCCAGCACTGAATCCTCGTGGACACAATTGGCAGAATCGCTTTGTCTTCACAGGAACGGCTTGTGATCCGTGTCGATAAAGAAATGCCAGTCACAGATATACCAATGAAAGTATTTGACACCAAATTCGACCTCCAGACCTGCTTTCTCTATTTGGACATATTGAGCGCGATTGTCCGACTCCCACGCCGGGTGGGAGAATCGCGGGAGTGCCGGGCGATTCCCGCCACACCGCCCTGGCACCTGTACGTGATTCTCCCACACCCCCCCCAAAACGGCGTGCCGCTTTTTCCGACAGGCTGCTCGGAGGATCGCCGCTCGCCGTTTCTAACGGTCAAGCGGCGATTCTCCGGCCCGGATGGGCCGAGCGGCCTGCCCAATACGACCAGTTCACGCCGGCGCCAACCACACGTGGTAGCTACCGGCGTGAACAGCGCGCATACGCTGCGTGTGCGGCCTGTGGGGGTGGAGGGGGGGGAGGATCGAGCATCGCGGGGTGCTCAGTGGGGGTCTGGCCCGCGATCGGTGCCCACCGATCGGCGGGCCGGCGTCTCTAAAACACGCACTCTTTTCCCTCCGCCGCCCCGCAAGATCAATCCTCCAGCGGGGAGGACGGCAACCGCGAATGTACGGGTTGGTGCTTTCCAATCTGCGCATGCGCGGGTGACGTCATTTAAGCGCCAAGGCCCGGCGCGCGAAATTGACGCGGCGCCGCTCCTAGCCCCCCTGGGGGTGGGAGAATAGGGGACGAGGAGCGGCCTCCGGCGCCGGAGTGAAACACTCCGGATTTCACTCCGGCATCGGCACTTAGTCTCCCGTTGGGAGAACCGCGCCCATTGTCTCTCAGCTGCAGCCAACATCCGGGAGACAAAGGCGATTGGACGTTCACGGCGATTGCTCATCTGATGAGACAGGACTGCTCCAATCCCACACGGTGATCCATCGCACCTGAAGTACAATGGGTTTTTGAAGGGTCAAAATGCGTCAACACCCCCGAAGAGGCAACTATCTTCCCAAACACCTCATCCTGGGCCATGTTCCAGGCCCATGGCTGGTGCTGCTTGAGGAGCAAGTGAAGTGGAGCCAGGACGGTGGCCAAATTTGGAATGAATCGGCCATAATAATTGACCTGTCCAAGAAAAGAGCAAATATCTGTGGCGCCTTGTGGGGCAGGGGCAATATTGACGGCTCCCACTTTCTCGGCAACTTGGTGCGAGCCATCTTGGTCCAACTGAGGCCCCGCAGCGCAGGTAGACCCCAAACTCTGAAAAACACTTTAACACCGTCTTAAAGTTCCGCAAATGCTCTTGGTCCGTGATCACTGTGTCCAGCACATTGTGTAAGTAAAGTGCAATGCACGGTAATCCGTATCGGATGTTCTCCATGACACGCTGGAAGACTGCGCACGCCGAGGACATTCCGTACGGAAGCCAGGTGTACTCATAGAGTCCCCTGTGTGTATTGTTAGTAACATACACGGCAGCAGGGTAGCATGGTGGTTAGCATAAATGCTTCACAGCTCCAGGGTCCCAGGTTCGATTCCCGGCTGGGTCACTGTCTGTGCGGAGTCTGCACGTCCTCCCTGTGTGTGCGTGGGTTTCCTCCGGGTGCTCCGGTTTCCTCCCACAGTCCAAAGATGTGCGGGTTAGGTGGATTGGCTATGCTAAATTGCCCTTAGTGTCCTAAAAATATAAGGTTAATGGGGTTGGGGTTGTTGGGTTACTGGTATAGGGTGGATACGTTGACTTGAGTAGGGTAATAATTGCTCGGCACAACATCGAGGGCCGAAGGGCCTGTTCTGTACTGTTCTATCTATGTTATACCTCTGTGATGATTCATCGAGCTCAAGCTGTACATAAGTGTTGTTCATGTCCAATTTCATAAATGTGCGTCCACCAGCCAATGTTGCTTTTCAATCCACGATGCGAGGTAAAGGGTTCAACCTCAAAGTCAATTTATAGTCTCCCCAGAGGCAGATTTTCTTAGCCTGCTTCATTACGGGAACCACCGGTGCCGCCCAATTGGCAAAGAGCACAGGCCTTACGATGCCCAAACTCTCCAAACAACAAAGTTCGGACTCGACTTTCTCCACTCAAGTGTAGGGAAACGGACGGGCAGGAATATATCGGGGCTGGGCCTCTGGGCCACCTGGATCTTGGCTACGGCCCCTTTATTTTTAGCCAAGTCAGGCTGGAAAACCCCAGGGAACTTGCTCAGTACTGCACACAGACTGCCAGACCTCACTTGGAGGACATGAAAATGAAAAAAATGACAGTCGCTTATTGTCACGAGTAGGCTTCAATGAAGTTACTGTGAAAAGCCCCTAGTCGCCATATTCCGGCACCTGTCCGGGGAGGCTGGTACATGCTGACAATCCAACTGCAGCTGATGTAACCAATCACGGTCCAACAGGCTCGGGCTATTTTCTTGCAAAACAATGAGGGGAAGGCTAACTGATTGGCTTCCATAAACTATCGGAGTAAGGGTGGACCCGACAATAGAACATAGAACAGTACAGCACAGAACAGGCCCTTCGGCCCTCGATGTTGTGCCGAGCAATGATCACCCTACTCAAACCCACTTATCCACCCTATACCCGTAACCCAACAAACCCCCCCCTTAACCTTACTTTTAAGGACACTACGGGCAATTTAGCATGGCCAATCCACCTAACCCGCACATCTTTGGACTGTGGGAGGAAACCGGAGCACCCGGAGGAAACCCACGCACACAGGGGGAGGGCGTGCAGACTCCGCACAGACAGTGACCCAGCCGGGAACCGAACCTGGGACCCTGGAGCTGTGAAGTATTTATGCTAACCACCATGCTATCGTACTGCCCCAAATTTCAGTCGTCCCCAGGATAAGTGGCAGGATAAGTGACAGCTCGCATATCCAACTCCATTTGGAGCCTCCGTGTCAGCCAAAATTCAAGGTGGCACATCCTGTTTTATAAGGGCAAAGGTGCACTGCTCGTCCACAGAAATGACAGCTCGCATATCCAACTCCATTTGGAGCATCTGGTCATTCACCTGTCTCGGAACATGAATAGGGACCACACGGGGTGATGCCAAACAGTTCAGCTGCATCTCAGCCTCATCCTCGGCCTTTTCTGGGTCATCCAGATGCAAGGCCCAGCTCCAGAGTTGACTCCGACCTCGACGGAGCACCTGGAGCACTGGTCCACCTGCTGCCTGCGGGTGCGCCAGGAACGAGCCCACAAGTCGAACACTGACCGGAATTACCTTCAGCCAGTCCGGCAACGTCGCACGTCTCGATGGGCGGTTATTCGCTCAGAGGCCAGAGTCACCGTGGTGTTCGGTCTGGGCTATGGGGATACCAAATGAGGGGTGGCACCCCAAATCATTCACCTCCATCCCTTGTATCACTTGGATGCCACATTCCGAGCGTTCCTGGGACAAGGGGATCTGCAAACTGAGGGAGGTTCCACCCCAAAGTTTTTCCTGTTTCCATATTGTTTATACCACACACCAAACTATCGGCGAACGTATCGTTAAAGCAGTTCCATATTCACAAAACTCAGCTATCATCCGTGACGGCCTCACCGGGGCACGTCTCCGCCGTATTAAACCGATATCTTTGAACGATCATCGACGGGGTTCGGTAACCTGTTGCGCCACAAGCGCTACACGTTTGTCGAACAAATGTGTTGTCCGGCAGTGCCAGGTACGTGAGACTCTGGAGCTCCCTGAACATGTGCCCTCCGCAGGCCGTCGACAGTATGACCATCTGGCGCAGAAGAAGTAGCGCAATCTTTCTGCGTACTGGCTCCAGTCTTCAACAGAATCAAGTGCATCTCACCCCCCACACAGAAGCATAGCGAATCAAATAAATCTAAACCTGGATCCAGAAAATCGAGGAGGTGGCAGCGTTGATAGCAAACCCGTTAACTCCTCATCGCCAGTTTAATAAGGACACAATGAGTCCACACCGAGTGAAGTAGAGAACTTAGTTTTGTTTGCCTGGTAAATCACTACCGGGTTCCCCTCTCTCTTGTTGGTACCTTACCTGCCAACCTTTTACGTTGAGGTTTCATAGAGATCCCCCTGGCCCTAAGGGGGGAGCTCTCACTCTGCCGGATATTACAGTCCTCATCTCCTGGCAAGCACCCTTGGGTGAATCCCAGCGGCAGTGGGTTGAGATCCTTATGTGGTATTAATCACTCACTTAAGGTCCATTCCAGCCCCCAACATAATTGGGGTGGAGGGGGGAGGCACAGGGGGCCCTGCCTCGTCCCCTCCCACTCAAGTAAACGCCAGCGCCACATCGCCCCCCCCTCCCCCCCCGACCCATTAAACTCACCATGGGGGTGGGGGTGTGATGCAGTGAGACATCGTTTTTAAATATAATGGATATCGCGTCACAACTGGCAGTTAAAGTCAGATTGAAAAGGAACAATCTTTTAAATTAGGTCAGTGAAACTAATTGAAGTTTCAAAACAGTACAGTGATTAATAAAAAAAAAAATCTCCTTGGGTCGGTGGAACAGGTTTGGATATTCTTGTCCGTTCCTCAATGATAAGGGATGAAATTGTGCCAAAAACCAATTCATTAGCAAGTGTTGCGTTGAACAGACCAATCATTTGATGATAAAGTGCATCGCAGTGGGTCAGAGTGACCACATGCTGACTGATAATTGCAGAACTGTTCAACTGATGTGTTGGGTGATTTTTCTAATAAAGGTTATTCTAAGCGCTGTCTGTATAATCTATGTTTCATAGCTCGTCTAACACGACTCAGTACGGAGCCAAGTTTTGTTAGCGTGTGTGCACCAATTAGAAGTTATTAATGAACCTCAATGTGGCTCCCTGTAGAATTATACTGCAGCTTTGCGTTCCGCGAAACCTGGCTGCCGTTTATCGTACAGGGCGAGCTTATCCTCCGTGACAATTCCTGAAAATCACCGATTCCACGATGATCTTTTATCCAGCCCCCTTTGCCGCTCAAAGCGGCGGGCATGTTTTCCAGCCGTAGAGGCGACAGCTCGCTATTGGCTTGGCGGAATCTTCTGGGTGTCAACTGCGTTTTGTGTTGTTTGCTGCTCATGCCGCTGGGGAATCCATCGTGGGGGGGGGGGGGGGGGGGGGGGGGGGGTGGGGGGGGGTGGGAGGGGGGTCGCCATGGGCGGGTCTTGAAGATCCTGTTGATGGGATGGCTGGTAAATTTGGCTCATTGTTTACATACACATCAGGAAAGGAAAGTGGATCCACAGATGAACTGTGATGGTGATTGGCCACAATCCATGAAGGATCATCGGCAACTCTCCACATTACAGAGAAACAATTGGTTGATAGTTTGAGAGGCACCTCTTGGTATTCAGCGTGGGTTAAGCTAGGGAGGCCGTCCTGTACTCCCGTGGTGAACATCTTTTTTTCCTCAAAGTGAGAGATTTTTTTGACCATTTTCCCAGGGCTTGGAAGTGAGTTCTATTTAGATGCCAAGACAAAAGCAAAATATCGTGGATGCTGGATGTAATAGCACGAGGTATCACTGAGGAGGCTTCTTACACAACAAAGATGTTTATTGAAAACAGCAATGAGGTTTAACTACCCGCGTGGCAGACGCACGGTGGGCGACGATGGCGGGTGCCCCCGCGGCAAAGGGAAACCCCGGAGCGCAGGGACCCGACCGCATGGGGAGAGCAGTGACAGCGGCCATCCTGGACGGCCCCCTAACAAAGGCCCCCTATCAACGATATTGATAGGTTCAGTAAGTGGGCTAAAGGTTGGTAAAGGGAGTTGGCAAATAGAATGTTTGCCCTTATTTCAAGGGGGTTGGAGTATTAGAGTGGGGAAGTCTTGCTCTAACTGTACAAGGCACTGGTGAGAACACATCTAGAGTACTGGGAGCGGTTTTGGACCCTTTTGAAAGAAAAGATATACTGGCAATATCTGGAAAATACTGGCAAAGATATAGGCCAATTAGCCTAACCTCGGTTGTTGGCAAAATTCTAGAATCCATCGTTAAGGATGAGATTTCTAAATTCTTGGAAGTGCAGGGTCGGATTAGGACAAGTCAGCATGGATTTAGTAAGGGGAGGTCGTGCCTGACAAACCTGTTAGAGTTCTTTGAAGAGATAACAAATAGGTTAGACCAAGGAGAGCCAATGGATGTTATCTATCTTGACTTCCAAAAGGCCTTTGACAAGGTGCCTCACAGGAGACTGCTGAGTAAAATAAGGGCCCATGGTATTCGAGGCAAGGTACTAACATGGATTGACGATTGGCTGTCAGACAGAAGGCAGAGAGTTGGGATAAAAGGTTCTTTTTCGGAATGGCAACTGGTGACAAGTGGAGTCCCGCAGGGTTCAGTGTTGGGGCCACAGCTGTTCTCTTTATATATTAACGATCTAGATGACGGGACTGGGGGCATTCTGGCCAAGTTTGCCGATGATACAAAGATAGGTGGAGGGGCAGGTAGTATTGAGGAGGTGGGGAGGCTGCAGAAAGATTTAGACAGTTTAGGAGAATGGTCCAAGAAGTGGCTGATGAAATTCAACGTGGGCAAGTGCGAGGTCTTGCACTTTGGAAAAAAGAATAGAGGCATGGACTATTTTCTAAACGGTGACAAAATTCATAATGCTAAAGTGCAAAGGGACTTGGGAGTCCTAGTCCAGGATTCTCTAAAGGTAAACTTGCAGGTTGAGTCCGTAATTAAGAAAGCAAATGTAATGTTGTCATTTATCTCAAGAGGCTTGAAATATAAAAGCAGGGATGTACTTCTGAGGCTTTATAAAGCACTAGTTAGGCCCCATTTAGAATACTGTGAGCAATTTTGGGCCCCATACCTCAGGAAGGACATACTGGCACTGGAGCGGGTCCAGCGGAGATTCACACGAATGATCCCAGGAATGGTAGGCCTAACATACGATGAACGTCTGAGGATTGTGGGATTATATTCATTGGAGTTTAGGAGGTTGAGGGGAGATCTAATAGAAACGTACAAGATAATGAATGGCTTGGATAGGATGGACGTAGGGAAGTTGTTTCCATTAGCAGGGGAGACTAGGACGCGGGGGCACAGCCTTAGAATAAAAGGGAGTCACTTTAGAACAGAGATGAGGAGAAATTTCTTCAGCCAGAGAGTGGTAGGTCTGTGGAATTCATTGCCACAGAGGGCGGTGGAGGCCGGGACATTGAGTGTCTTTAAGACAGAAATTGATAAATTCTTGATTTCTCGAGGAATTAAGGGCTATGGGGAGAGAGCGGGTAAATGGAGTTGAAATCAACCATGATTGAATGGTGGAGTGGACTCGATGGGCCGAATGGCCTTACTTCCACTCCTATGTCTTATGGTCTTATGGTCTTATGGCATCGGAGACAGTCCAGAGAAGGTTCCTGCGTATGGGGGGATTTTCTTATGAGGAGAGGTTGAGCAACCTGCCTGAGCAAGGGCCTGTACTCATTGGAGTTTAGAAGAATGAGCAGCGATCTTATTGAGACATATCGGATTCTCAGGGGATTTGACAGGGTCGATACTGAGAGGATGTATCCCTTTGTGGGAGAGTTTTGGACCAGAGGGCAGAATCTCAGAGTGAGGGGGGCCACTGATGCACGATCAATTGCACGAAGGACTCAGATTGGTACAACTGTGGCTTTATTACAGTCAGATGCGTGGCCTCCTGCTGCAGCTGGCGAAATGGCTGATCAGGAGGAGGTCACGCATATTTAGACGGCTCCATGTGGGCGGAGCCAGCCGGCAGGGGCTACCGGCGAACCTGTAGTGCAGGTCCTACCGTACATCCCCTAATACAGGTACACACAGTGGATCACCACATTCACCCCCTGTTAAAAATGAGTCCGGCGGGGGTGGCGTGGAACTATATACAGATTTACAAATAATATACAGTAGGGAGGGGGAAAAAAATATGTCCATCTTGTAGTCCGGTGCCCATCAGAGGTTAAGTCGGTCAAGTGGTTTGACGGTTCGCTGGGAGCGATGTAACGGTGGCGGCAATGTCGGTGCTGGCGGTGCTGGTGTCGCTCACGTCGGTGCTGGCGGTGTTGGTGTTGGCCAGTAGTTGGATGACTCCGGGAGCATGCCAAAATCTTCCTCGTCCTCTAGTGTGGGCAAGGGAAGAAGGGATGGACCTGGTGGGGCTAATTCTGGGAGCGCGGGGGGAGGGGAGGGTGGCACGTGGGTGGGGAAGTGTGTGGGAGTGGAACCCGGGGGAGCCAGGTCCCTGAGGGAGACAGTATCCTGGCGGCCGTCGGGGAACTCCACGTAGGCATACTGGGGGTTGGCGTGGAGCAAGTGTACCCTGTTCACCAAGGGGTCCGCCTTGTGGAGTCGGACATGCCTACGTAGAAGGACCGGTCCTGGAGCTGCGAGCCAAGTCGGGAGCGACACCCCGGATGTGGACTTCCTAGGGAAGGTAAAAACACGTTCATGGGGTGTGTTATTTGTGGCGGTGCACAGTAGAGACCGGATGGAGTGCAGTGCATCAGGGAGGACCTGCTGCCAACGAGCGGCTGGGAGGTTTCTGCCCGTTTCCCCGGGGATTGTAGCTGGTCGTCCTGCTGGAGGCGATACCCCTGCTGAGCAGGAATTGACGCAGCTCATCGCTCATGAATGAGGATCCCCTGCCACTGTGGATGTAGTCGAGGAACCCGAACAGAGCGAAGATGGAGTTGAGGGCCTTGATGACAGTGGCAGACATCATATCGGGGCATGGGATGGTGAAGGGGAACCTGGAGAATTCATCAACCACACTGAGGATATATGTGCTGCGGTTGGTGGAGGGGAGGGGCCCCTTGAAATCTACGCTGAGGCATTCAAAGGGGCAGGTCGCTTTCACCAGGCGCGCGCGGTCCGGCCGGTAGAAGTGCGGCTTGCACTCCGCGCAGACCTGGCAGTCCCTGGTGACTGTCCGTACTTCCTCGACGGAGTAGGGTAGATTGCGGGCTTTGACGAGGTGGTACAGTCGAGTCACCCCCAGGTGACAAAGGCTGTCATGCAGGGCACGGAGCTGGTTCACTTGTGCGCTGGCACATGTACCTCGGGAGAGGGCGTCTGGGGGCTCGTTGAGCTTGCCGGGGCGATTAAAAATCTCGTAATTATAGGTGGAGAGCTCGATTCTCCACCACAACATTTTATCATTTTTGATCTTGCCCCGCTGCATGTTGTTGAACATGAAGGCTACCGACCGTTGCTCAGTGAGGAGAGTGAATCTCCTGCCGGCCAGGTAATGCCTCCAGTGCTGCACTGCCTCAACGCTAGCCTGGGCCTCTTTTTCAACAGATGAGTACCGAATTTCGGAGGCATGAAGGGTGTGGTAAAAGAATGCCACGGGTCTGCCTGCCTGGTTTAGAGTGGTGGCGAGGGCGACATCTGAAGCGTCGCTTTCTACTTGAAAGGGGAGTGACTCATCTACAGCGTGCATCCCGGCCTTGGCTATGTCTGCTCTAATACGGGCGAAGGCCTGTTGTGCCTCGGTCGTGAGGGGAAATTGGGTGGACTGTATGAGTGGGCGGGCCTTGTCCGCGTAGTTTGGGACCCACTGGGCGTAGTAGGAGAAGAACCCCAGACAGCGTTTGAGGGCCTTGGGGCAGTGGGGGGGGGGGCGCATGCGGTCGGGATCGGGCCCCAGGAGTCCATTTTGGACCACATAGCCGAGGATGGCTAAGCGGGTTGTGCTGAACACACACTTCTCCTTGTTGTAGGTGAGGTTGAGGAGAGTGGCGGTGTGGAGAAATTTGGCAAGGTCGGCGTCGTGGTCCTGCTGGTCGTGGCCGCAGATGGTGACGTTGTCCAGGTATGGAAAAGTGGCCCGAAAACCGTACCGGTCAACCATTCATAGAACATAGAACATAGAACAGTACAGCACAGAACAGGCCCTTCGGCCCTCGATGTTGTGCCGAGCAATGATCACCCTACTCAACCCACGTATCCACCCTATACCCGTAACCCAACAACCCCCCCCCCCCTTAACCTTACTTTTTAGGACACTACGGGCAATTTAGCATGGCCAATCCACCTAACCCGCACATCTTTGGACTGTGGGAGGAAACCGGAGCACCCGGAGGAAACCCACGCACACACGGGGAGGATGTGCAGACTCTGCACAGACAGTGACCCAAACCGGGAATCGAACCTGGGACCCTGGAGCTGTGAAGCATTTATGCTAACCACCATGCTACCGTGCTGCCCCTATTCGGTCCATTTCCCTTTGGAATACTGAGACCCCATTAGTGACGCCGAAGGGAACCCTAAGAAAGTGATAGAGCCGACCGTCCGCCTCGAAGGCAGTGTATGGACGGTCCGATTTACGGATGGGGTCTGTTGGGAGGCGGATTTCAGGTCAATCGTTGAGAAGACCCGGTACTGTGCAATCTGATTGACCATATCAGATATGCATGGGAGGGGGTACGCGTCGAGCTGCGGGGTCCAGGAGGGGTAGGAGGGGTGGGCCGCATGGCGAGCGGGGTAGGATTGGACGTTTTGAGATGCAACCATCATGGAGAGCGCTAAAGCTTTCGACTCCGTTAGGTCGAGCGTTGCCCCTTCCAGCAGTCGTTGTTGAATGGGGTCCGACGCAATCCCCATCACGAATGCGTCACGCATGAGGAGATTGGAATGTTCAGTGGCCATGACGACCCGACAGTCACAGTCCTGTACGAATGGGACTAGAGCCCGCCAGAAGTCTTCGATCGACTCACCAGGTAGTTGAGCGCGAGTGGCGAGTACGTGTCTTGCGAAGAGTGTGTTCGTCTTCTGAGCGTAGTTCTCTTTTAGGAGTGCCATCGCTTCCGTCTTGGGGCGTCTTGGCTCAACGGGAACATGCTGGAGCTCAACCTGGAGTAGAGAACTTGGATTTTCTGAGCTTCCGTCAGCGTGGGGGTCGCTGAGTTGATGCAGGCCTCAAAACAAGCCAGCCAGTGATTAAAGTCCTTTCTGGCGTCTGGCGAGTGCGGATCCAGCTGCAGGCGATCTGGTTTGATCCTGATGTCCATAATGTAGAAAAATCTGACTGTAATAAATTGATGCACGATCAATTGCACGAAAGACTCAGATTGGTACAACTGTGGCTTTATTACAGTCAGATGCAGCTGGCGAAATGGCTGATCAGGAGGAGGACACGCATATTTAGACGGCTCCTTGTGGGCGGAGCTAGCCGGCAGGGGCTACCGGCGAACCTGTAGTGCAGGTCCTACCGTACATCCCCTAATACAGGTGCACACAGTGGTCCACCACAGTCACCCATTTAAGACCGAGCTGAGGAGGAATTTCTTCTCTCAGAGGGGAATGAATCTGTGGAATTCTTTGCCGCAGAGAGCTGGAGAGGCCGGGTCGTTAAATATGTTCAAGGCTAGATGGACAGATTTTTAATCAGTGAGGGAATCAAGGGTTATGGGGATGAGGTGGGTACGTGGAGTTGAGAATTATCACATTAGATCAGTCATGGCCTCATTCAATGGCGGAGCAGACTCAATGGGCCGAATGCCTACTTCTGCTCGGACATCTTGATGCACCATCGATTGCACGTGAGGCGAGTGATTTACCAATGTCAGGCTTTAATTAACTAGAACACAGCCTGGCGATCGTCTACAGTGGAAAGGGACGATCGTCAGGCTTCTGAGCATTTATACCTCGTTGATAGAGGCGTGGTTAACTCAGCCTCTCTGCCAATCGGTCGAGAGGCACATGACCGACCAGGGCCAATGGTAAGCCGACGTTCTGGCCCAATGGCAGACGAGTATGCAGATCATATCATCACACATCTTACGATAGATGCTCCCCCTCACACACTGCTGTCACCTTCCATGTTTCAGGGTCGCAGGCATCCACAGTCCTGAACTCCCGAGTCAGGCCCAGGCCTTCCCCAGGTAAGCCTCAATTTTTCACGCCACCTTAGTCCAGACACGCCCTTCCATTGGTGTTGGAGAGGATCAGGCATGCGGGTGGAGCGGGAGATCCTGGTCGGGCCTTCACCCGCAGGATGAAAATCAATGCCACCCCGGCCTCACGGATGGCAGAATCAGAAATTCCTGATGTAATTCTGCGCTGGTGTGGAATTAATTTTGGGCATAACAAAATAGAGGAAGCTAGCTAAACATCGGAATAACAGTAACAATAGAATTCAAACTGGTGCCAGTTAAATACGAATATATAAAGCAACAACAACAACTAATGACATCACTGATGACATCAGCAGCGGATTTAAATAAGATGCATAATAATAACACTCTATAAGATCATTCATTTTGGTACGGATTGAATTTTCTCCACTGATAAACTGAACTTAACTCAAAACAATGGGATGCAAAAGAATTGATGCTTCTACCATCTGCTTCTCTCACCTCTACTCGCCTCCATTCCCTCACCTCCCCTCTCCTTCTTCCCTCCCCTGCACCAGCTTATCTTTCCCTGTCCACTCTTCACGTCAAATCCCCTACTCTTTTCTTTCCTCTCCTTCCTTCTCCTCCCCATCCCTATTTCATTCCTCTGTTCACCTCTCCTCTCTCTTCATCTCCTGTGTTCATATTGCAGTTGAAGGCATCAGGTTTGTTGAACCAGACCCGGACAAAAGATAGAAAATTAGTCACTGAGCAGTATAGAATTTGAGTATTGCTGAAAAAAAAGAGGCATGTTGAAGTTTTTTGTCTTGAACTCATCAGGGCAAACGCAAGGATGCCAAATTTCAAATTTCAATTTATCCCTTTGAAATTTGCCATTCTTGTGTCTGTTTTGATGAGTGCAAGATAGAAAGCTTCGACAGCATGTCTCTTTCGTCAAAAAAAGACAATGCATCCCTGGATATTTTAGCTTCTGTCCAATAAACTGCCTCCGGTGACCATTGGGGTTTGGCCTTTAGTGGTGGCTATAGAACTGAACTGAGGAAGGAATGAAATTTCGATTCAGTTCTCCTAATCAGGAGTTCAATACTCGCTGCACTTGTCATCGGCCAAAGCGGGAAAGTAAACATGTTTTGAAATTAAGCTGATATATTCCATTGTTGATCTGTTGAGGATGAGATTTTGAAGTTAATCCAGTTATCTCCTGAAATTTTTCCAACCAAATGAAGCTTCATATTCATTTATGCATCTAACTGCTGACAGTGTAAATAAATGAAAATTGCTATGATTCGTTTACAGTGCAAGACTAAATTTTAGCACATGCCACGATGAACGTAAAGTAATTTAATCTTAATTGTATCTTTGGAGGACGATGTCATTATTGATGTCGCAGGTTTACTGACTCCGATGCTTTGGGACGAGGATAATCTTACATTCTATCCCTCAGCAGGGTGCTATTTCAGAGGGCTGGTGCAGACTCGATGGGCTGAATGGCCTCCTTCTGCACTGTAAATTCTATGATTCTATGATTCTATCCCTCAGCAGGGTGCTATTTCAGAGGGCTGGTGCAGACTCGATGGGCTGAATGGCCTCCTTCTGCACTGTAAATTCTATGATTCTATGATTCTATCCCTCAGTAGGGTGCTATTTCAGAGGGCTGGTGCAGACTCGATGGGCTGAATGGCCTCCTTCTGCACTGTAAATTCTATGATTCTATGATTCTATCCCTCAGCAGGGTGCTATTTCAGAGGGCTGGTGCAGACTCGATGGGCTGAATGGCCTCCTTCTGCACTGTTGGGGAGTCTATGGATTTTGTTGATCACACTCGAGTACACTGACATCACAGAGCATCAAAGGTTCATCCTTAACTCCCTCTGTCTCGGAAATCAATGCTGGGCCTCACCTCTGCATATGGATCAATCCATGATGTGAATCGTAACAACCGCAAAATTCCGGCCATTATTTCCCTGAATTCCCAAGTGCTTCCGATTACTAATGATCAACTTCAAACAAAGAAGATGTTTTCACACCCTTGATGAGCAGTGATGGTTTTCATGTATTTTTGAGTGCTTTTAATGATACTCAATGAAGAGATTTTTTGTTCAAGCGTGTGAAGGAATGATTTTTCGCATGAATGAATAGCCCCTTACCGGCCTCCCCGAACAGGCGCCGGAATGTGGCGACTAGAGGCTTTTCACAGTAACTGCACTAAAGCCTACTTGTGACAATAAACGATGATTATTATTATTAGTCTTCCAAAATTACACCATTTGAAGTCAGATCAGTATTGAATGCTTACGAACATTTCAAAACTCTGAAGAATACCAGAACTTTTCTGGTCGAGGCATGGCTGATAGAATAATGCTTCCGATTTTCAGAGGAAGACTGCGAATGGACTTGCAGGGCGACTTTACACAGATCTGGCCCTGGAAGGCCCCGCTTCAGACCAGGCCACCTTGGCCCGGGCCGCAGTACTGGTCTGTGTTGGCTGATCGACAAAGCAACTGCAAGGACATCGGCAAGTGTAGCAGGATGTATGTTCTTGGCCCGACAGAATGAAGCTGGTTCGTGCTCCATGGGTGGGGCACCGAGTATAAAACTGGCAAGTTGTATAGAACCTTGGTACGGTCGTACTTGGAATATTGCGCACAATTCTGGTCTCCACACTACCAGAAGGACGTGGAGGTTTTGGAGAGGGTGCAGAGGAGGTTTACCAGGATGTTGCCTGGTCTGGAGGGTGTTAGCTATGTGGAGAGGCTGAATATACTCAGATTGTTTCCATTACAAAGACGGAGTTTGAAAGATGACCTGATAGAGGTCTACAAGATTATGTGGGGCATGGATAGAGTGGATGGGCAAGAACTTTTTCCCAGGGTGGAGGGGTCAGTCACTTGGAGGCACAGGTTTAAGGTCCGTGGGGCAAAGTTTAGAGGAGATGTGCGAGGCAGGTTTTTTACACAGAGGGTGGTGAGTGCCTGGAACACGTTGCCAGGGGAGGTTGTGAAAGCAGATACATTAACGGTGTTCAAAAGAATTCTTGACAAGTACATGGATAGGATGGGTATAGAAGGATATGGCTCAACAAAGTGCTGAGGGCTTTGGCTGAGGATTGTATCATGATGGGACAGGCTTGGAGGGCCGCAGAGCCTGTTCCTGTGCTGTATTGTTCTTTGTTCTTTGTTAACAGTGTAGATGGTGACATAACAGAACGAACGGTGTAGACATGATGTGGAGATGCCGACGTTGGACTGGGGTTGGGGGCTGGGGACACAGTAAGAAGTCTTACAACACCAGGTTAAAGTCCAACGGGTTTGTTTCGAATCACTAGCTTTCGGAGCACTGCTCCTTCCTCAGGTGAATGAAGAGGTGGGTTCCAGAAACATATATATCGACAAAGTCAAAGATGCAAGACGATACTTTGAATGCGAATCTTTGTAGGTAATTAAGTCTTTACAGATCAAGACAGAGCAACTGGAGAGAGGGATAATCATAGGTTAAAGAGGTGTGAATTGTCTCAAGCCAGGACAGTTGGTAGGACTTCGCAAGCCCAGGCCAGATGGTGGGGGGGTGAATGGAAAGCGACATGAATCCCAGGTCCCGGTTGAGGCTGTACTCATGTGTGCTGAACTTGGCTATTAGTTTCTGCTCGGCGATTCTGGAGAGAGGGGTAATCCCAGGTTAAAGAGGTGTGAATTGTCTCAAGCCAGGACAGTGGTAGGATTTTGCAAGCCGTGGCCAGATGGTGGGGGGTGAATGTAAAGCGACATGATTCCAAAGTCCCGGGTAAGCATTCTCCATGGCGGCCTTCAGGACACGCGACAATGCAGAATTGCCGAGCAGAAACTTACAGCCAAGTTCCACACACATGAGTGCGGCCTCAACCGGGACCTTGGATTCATGTCGCATTACATTCACCCCCCACCATCTGGCCTGGGCTTGCGAAATCCTACCAACTGTCCTGGCTTGCGACAATTCACACCTCTTTAATCAGTGATTATCCCTCTCTCCAGTCGCTCCATCTGGATCTGGAAAGACTTAATTACCTGCAAAGACTCGCATTCAAAGTATCGTCAGGGCCGGCTCAAGGTACCGGCAACTCGGGCAGTCGCCCGGGGCGCCATGTGCTAGGGGGGCGCTCGGAATCCTTTACATATGTTCAGTCATTGCTGTGAATTGCTGGTACAGTGAGATTTCTTTAGTGACTTTTGAACAAGTCTTCAATGGGAAGGGAAAACGCATATTTGCTTTGATGTCTCCCGAGATAGTGAAGCAAGCCTGGTTCTACATTTGGGTTCACATATGGAGGGGGAGGGGGGGATTGGTAAACACAACCATTGGGCCTGCTGCTGGGGCCACAGGGCTTCCCCGCCGCCTATAAATGTCAATAACGTCTTGTTAGAATCAAATACCTGCAGCACTCCACCACCTCTTAGATCAAAGCAAATCACTGAGGATGCCGGAGACGGTGACAATGCCCCCTCCCATCCCCCCACCCCACCCAGAACAGACAGAACAATCTCAGCAGGTCTGACAGCCTCTGTGGAGACAGAGATCTGCAGATGGGATTAGCTTTGTATTTGCAGTTCTGCTTCCCGTTCACTGGACGAAGAATGATCCGGACTCCAAACCTTAGCTCCGAGGTTCTCTCTCCACTTCGTGTGACCCCCCCCCCATCAAAAAAAAAGGTTAAGAGTTCCAGTCGCCTGAATCAACAGCCTTGGCTCGGGGAAATACTAATTCTGTTGTAAGAAATCTGCAACAACAACAAACATATTGACCAGACTAGAGAACTAGGTGAAGTGATTCTGTCAGCGGAGATTCCCTCTGTGGACGGGGCAGACAGGCTTGGGGGTGGGGGGGGGGGGGGGGGGGGGGGGGGGAGATAATTCCCTCAATTATACACTGTCTCACCCAATGAGTAGATGAGTAGAGTAAAATAAGAATTAATCACAGGTGTGTTTGCCAGTGTATTTGGTGTGTTAACCATTAATAAATCACATTTTCTTACTGTTGTTAATGATTACAGAGAAATGGACACCAATTTGTCGCAATCTGAGTTTTGGCAGAGAATTCAGTTTTGTCATTGGGAGGAGACAGTAACAATGCTGTCAACTTTCAGCCTCTCTCTCTCTCCTCTCTCTCTCTCTCTCTCTCTCCTCCTTCTCAGTGCCCAGTAGTGACATTATCAGGCAGTGTTAATAAGGTGGGGTGTGCGGGCAGAGTCTGTCCTCAGGTACTCCAAACCCTCCACTGGACAACAATGCAGAGATCACCCATTGAAAAAAACAATGCCTTCTCCAAACTCTTCTTCAGGTAAGCTCCTTCCGCATTCCGAGCCACCCCTCTCTTCCTCTCTCTCTCTCTCTATCTCACTCCTCTTGTTCTAACCGCGGGGAGGGGGTGAAATGAATTGTTCCCACACTTTTCCCGGAATCACTGCAGGGTTGGTATTGATTAACCTGCCCCTGGCTCACAGTCCCGCGCGCCCAGCCTGAAATGCCACGGCCATGTCCATTTCACACGAGCGGCGTTGCTGCACTTCGGGCATATCAAGGTCCAGGGCAACGATTCCCACCAGGTGGCAACTGACCTTACCCCGGTCTTGCTGTTTGCCAATCAGCTCCCTATCTCGCCGGAGAAACCAGAGCTTCACTGGAGTGCCGGCGACGCTTCAGCTGTCTGTCCTTTGAAGTCTCAAAACTCTTCCGAAACTTTGCTCCAACTTTTTTTCACCCCCTTGACCACACGCCTGAGACCGTTTGACAGTGCAGAGGCCAACAATCACGAGTTCGCTTCAGACGTCCTTTTGCAGCCGCGAAAAGGGAAAAGTCTGACATCTGGTTAAAGTTACTGAATGTGCAGCACATACATCTGAGGGAGAAAGTTTCACGGATCGTCGCTCGGGTGATTCAGAAACATTTCATTTGTTATCAATTAGACAGCGTTCGGGTCCTGTCCTGACCATCATGGTATGTTTTGAGGGGCAGCCAGTTTTTGTTTTTTAAATGAGAGACAGGTTAGTTGTGTACACAGTGAATTGAAGATCGGTCCTGGACAGAATATAGAAACGAAACAATTTCTACCCATTAAAAGTTGTGAAGCTAAATGAGAACTATTTGCCAAATGGATCTGGGGTGACTCGTGTCTCCAGCAGTGGGTCCGGGAAGCGGTTTGCGTTACTGGACAGAGTGGCTGAGCTGTGAACGCCGCCAAGTTGTATTGTAACTGCTGAATTTTTATTCTACATTTTCAGTTTTTCTCCTTGTGAAAATTTTTAAAAATTATACTTGTAAGGGCGCCGAAGTTCAGCTTGCCCGGGGCGCCAGCAACCCTAGGGCCGGCGCTGAGTATCGCCTTGCATCTTTGACTTTGTCTGTATATATGTTTCTGGAACCCACCTCGTCATTCTCCTGAGGAAGGAGCTGTGCTCCGAAAGCTAGTGATTTGAAACAAACCTGTTGGACTTTAACCTGGTGTTGAAAGACTTACATACATACTGTATACATACATACCAACTTTGACAAAGAGGTCATCAGACTCGAACGTTAGCTCTTTTCTCTCCCTACAGATTCTGCCAGACTTGCTAAGATTTTCCAGCATGTTCCCTTTCGTTACATTCATACTGTTCTACATAGAACAAACAGTGCAGAATGAAGCCATTCGGCCCATCGAGTCTCCACCGACCCACTTAAACCCTCACTTCCATCCTATCCCCATAACCCAATAACCCCTTCTAAACCTTTTTTTTTTGGATACTAAGGGCAATTTAGCATGGACACACCACCTAACCTGCACGTCTTTGGGCTGTGGGAGGAAACCGGAGCACCCGGAGGAAACCCACGCAGACACAGGGAGAACGTGCAGACTCCACACAGACAGTGACCCAGCAGGGGATTGAACCTGGGACCCTGGCGCTGTGAAGCCACAATGCTATCCACTGTGCTACCGTGCTGTCCCCTTCTTTCGAAAGGTGTAGATAGTGACAGAAAATAACTAACGGGGAATATAGTGACATAACGGAACTCACGGTGCAGATAGTAACTAACAGAACTAAGGGTGTAGATAGTGAATTAACAGAGCTAACAGTGTAGATAGCGACTAACAGCACTAACAGTGTAATAGTGAATAATAGAACTAATAGTGTAGATAGTGACACAACAGAACTAACTGTGTAGATAGAGACATAACTGGACAAATGGTGCAGATAGTGACATAGAACAAAGAACAAAGAAAATTACAGCACAGGAACAGGCCCTTCGGCCCTCCCAGCCTGCGCCGATCCAGATCCTTTATCTAAACCTGTCGCCTATTTTCCAAGGTCTACTTCCCTCTGTTCCCGCCCATTCATATATCTGTCCAGATGCATCTTAAATGATGCTATCGTGCCCGCCTCTACCACCTCCGCTGGCAAAGCGTTCCAGGCACCCACCACCCTCTGCGTAAAAAACTTTCCACGCACATCTCCCTTAAACTTTCCCCCTCTCACCTTGAAATTGTGACCCCTTGTAATTGACACCCCCACTCTTGGAAAAAGCTTGTTGCTATCCACCCTGTCCATACCTCTCAGAATTTTGTAGACCTCAATCAGGTCCCCCCTCAACCTCCGTCTTTCCAACGAAAACAATCCTAATCTACTCAGCCTTTCTTCATAGCTAGCACCCTCCATACCAGGCAACATCCTGGTGAACCTCCTCTGCACCCTTTCTAAAGAATCTACATCCTTCTGGTAAAGTGGCGACCAGAACTGCACGCAGTATTCCAAATGTGGCCGAACCAAAGTCCTATACAACTGTAACATGACCTGCCAACTCTTGTACTCAATACCCCGTCCGATAAAGGCAAGCATGCTGTATGCCACCTTCAGGGTACAATGGACCTGAACTCCCAGATCTCTCTGCACATCAATTTTCCCCAGGACTCTTCCATTGACCATATAGTCCGCTCTTGAATTAGATCTTCCAAAATGCATCACCTCGCATTTGCCTGGATTGAACTCCATCTGCCATTTCTCTGCCCAACTCTCCAATCTATCTATATTTTGCTGTATTCTCTGACAGTCCTCCTCGCTATCTGCAACTCCACCAAGCTTAGTGTCATCTGCAAACTTGCTAATCAGACCACCTATACTTTCATCCAGATCATTTATGTACACAACAGATGTAACGGTGGAGCTAGTGACATAACAGAACGAACCATGTAGATAGTGACATAACAGAACTAATAGTGCAGATAGTGACATAACAGAACTAATATTGTAGATAGTGACAGAACATAACTAATAGTGTAGATAGTGACATATCAGAATTAACGTTGTAGATAGTGACATATCAGAATTAACTGTGTAGTTAGTGACTAACAGCACTAACAGTGTAATAGTGACTAATAGAACTAACAGTGTAGATAGTGACATAACAGAATGAACCATGTAGATGGTGGCATAACAGAACTAAGGAGCAGATAGGGACATAACGGAACTGATGGTGCAGATAGTAACTGACAGAACTAACTGTGAAGATAGTGACATAACAGAACTAAGGGTGTAGATAGTGAATTAACAGAGCTAACAGTGTAGAAAGTGACTAACAACACTAACAGTGTTATGGGAGCGGCATTTCCAGAACCCCAAAATGTAACATGGAGTTCAACCAACCCCCACTTTAATGTATTGTTGCTTTTGAAGCACACGGCTTGTTCTCCATGTGTGGTATTACAATTATGGACGTGGGTTTTTAAACACAAAACAATGTTTATTCCATGAATTCAACTTAACCTTTTAAATAAACATTGGATCCCTTAACACTCCTTACTTAAAATAATACAACACTAAATAATTCCTCAAAATGTTCCTTCAAACCTCCAAAAGACTTAAAGACATTACTATTGTGAGTTTAAATCACCCAAATGATTCAGAGATAGTCTTTCCTGGCAGAGATCACAGCAGATCCAGCTCACTGCAAACACAGACACACCCAAGCTCTTTTCTCAAAACTGGCTTTCTCCTTTCAAAACAGCTCACAACAAACCAGCCAGGCGCTTTTCAGCTGCTTTCTCAAACTGAAACTAAAATCAGAAAAAGCAGGAGTGATCTCAGCTCCGCTCCCCCCCTCTGACATCGCTTCAGTAATATGAGCTTCTCTATTTCTTAAAGGTACTCTCACATGAAAACAGTGTAATAGTGAATAATATAACTAATAGTGCAGATCGTGACATAACAGAACTAACTGTGTAGATAGAGACATAACTGTACAAATAGTGTTGATAGTGACATAACAGATGTAATGGTGTAGATAGCGACATAACAAAATGACCTGTGTAGATAGTGAAATGAAATGAAAATCGCTTATTGTCACCAGTAGGCTTCAAATGAAGTTCCTGTGAAAAGCCCCTAGTCGCCACATTCACGGTGCCGGGTCGGGGAGGCTGGAGAAGGAATTTAACCATGCTGCTGGCCTTTCTTGGTCTACTTTAAAAGCCAGCAATTTAGCCCTGTGCTAAACTTGCCCTGAGTGGCATGACAGAGCTAACAGATAGGGACATAATGGTTCTAACGGTGTTGATTGTGAGATAACGGAACTGACGGTGTTGATTGTGACGTAACAGAACTAACAGTGTAGATAGTGACCAATATAACTAACAGTGTAGAGAGTGACATAACAGAATGAGAGGTGTAGGTAGTGAATAAACAGAGCTAACAATGTAGTTAGTGACTAACAGTACTAACAGTGTAATAGTGACTAATAGAACTAACAGTGTAGAGAGTGACATAACAGAACAAGAGGTGTAGTTAGTGACATAATAGAACTAGCGATGGAGGTAGTAACATAATAGAACAAATTGTGTAGATAGTGACATAACAGAACTAACTGCATAGAAAGTGACATAACAGAACTAACTGTTTAGATAGAGACATAACAGAATTAACTGTGTAGATAGTGACTAACAGCAGTAACAGTGTAATAGTGACTAATAGAACTAACAGTGTAGATAGTGAATTAACAGAGCTAACAGTGTAGATAGTGACTAACAGCACAAACAGTGTAATAGTGACTAATAGAAATAACCGTATAGATAGAGACATAACAGAACGAACAGTAGAGATAGTGACTAATATAACTAACAGTGTAGAGAGTGACATAACAGAACGAACAGTAGAGATAGTGACTAATATAACTAACAGTGTAGAGAGTGACATAACAGAACGACCCGTGTAGATAGTGAAATGAAATGAAAATCGCTTATTGTCACAAGTAGGCTTCAAATGAAGTTACTGTCAAACGCCCCTAGTCACCACATTTTGGCGCCTGTTCGGGGAGGCTGGTACGGGAATTGAACCGTGCTGCTGGCCTGCCTCGGTTTGCTTTCAAAGCCAGCGATTTAGCCCTGTGTTAAAATTGCCCCGAGTGGCATGACAGAACTAACAGTGAAGATAGCGACATAACAGATCTAATGATGTAGATTGTGACATAACGGAACTGACCGTGTTGATAGTGACGTAACAGAACTAACAGTATAGATTGTGACTAATATAACTAACAGTGTAGAGAGTGACATAACACAATGAGAGGTGTAGATAGTGAATAAACAGAGCTAACGATGGAAATAGTGATGTGACTGAACTAACAGATTAGATAGTGACATAACAGAACCAACTGTGTAGATAGTGACACAACAGAGGTAACGGTGTAGATAGTGACACAACAGAAGTAACGGTGTAGATAGTGACGTAATGGAATAACTGTGTAGATAGTGGCATAACACAACTAACAGTGTAGATAGTGACTAATATAACTAACAGTGTAGAGAGTGACATAACAGAACGAGAGGTGCAGATAGAGAATGACCCGTGTCAATAGTGAAATGAAATGAAAATCACTTATTGTCACAAGTAGGCTTCAAATGAAGTTACTGTGAAAAGCCCCTAGTTGCCACATTCATGGTGCTGGATCGGGGAGGCTGGTATGGGAATTTAACCATGTTGCTGGCCTGCTTCGGACTACTTTAAAAGCCAGCGATTTAGCCCTGTGCTAAACTTGCCCCGAGCGGCATAACAGAGCTAACAGTGTAGATGGCGACATAACAGAACTAACGGTGTAGAGAGTGACATAACGGATCTAACGATGTAGATTGTGACGTAACAAACTAACAGTGTAGATAGTGACTAACAGCACGAACAGTGTAAAAGTGACGAACAGAACTAACAGTGTAGATAGTGACATAACTGTACAAATGTTGTAGATAGTGGCATAACAGAACTAACAGTGTAGATAGTGACATAACTGTACAAATGTTGTAGATAGTGGCATAACAGAACTAACTGTGTAGATTGTGGCATAACAGAACTAACTGTGTAGATAGTGGCATAACAGAACTAACAGTGTAGATAGTGGCATAACAGAACTAACAGAGTAGATAGTGACATAACAGAACTAACTGTGTAGATAGTGACATAACAGAACTAACTGTGTAGATAGTGACATAACAGAACAAACGTGTAGATAGTGGCATAACAGAACTAACTGTGTAGATAGTGGCATAACAGAACTAACAGAGTAGATAGTGGCATAACAGAACTAACTGTGTAGATTGTGGCATAACAGAATTAACTGTGTAGATAGTGGCATAACAGAACTAACTGTGTAGATTGTGGCATAACAGAATTAACTGTGTAGATAGTGGCATAACAGTACTAACTGTGTAGATAGTGGCATAACAGAACTAACTGTGTAGATAGTGGCATAACAGAACTAACTGTGTAGATAGTGGCATAACAGAACTAACTGTGTAGATAGTGGCATAACAGAACTAACTGTGTAGATAGTTACATAACAGAACAAACTGTGTAGATAGTGGCATAACAGAACTAACTGTGTAGATTGTGGCATAACAGTACTAACTGTGTAGATAGTGGCATAACAGAACAAACTGTGTAGATAGTGGCATAACAGAACAAACTGTGTAGATAGTGGCATAACAGAACTAACCGTGTAGATAGTGGCATAACAGAACTAACTGTGTAGATAGTTACATAACAGAACAAACTGTGTAGATAGTGGCATAACAGAACTAACCGTGTAGATAGTGGCATAACAGAACTAACTGTGTAGATAGTGACATAACAGAACTAACAGAGTAGATAGTGGCATAACAGAACTAACTGTGTAGATAGTGGCATAACAGAACTAACTGTGTAGATAGTGGCATAACAGAACTAACTGTGTAGATTGTGGCATAACAGAACTAACTGTGTAGATAGTGGCATAACAGAACTAACCGTGTAGATAGTTACATAACAGAACTAACTGTGTAGACAGCGGCATAACAGAACAAACTGTGTAGATAGTGGCATAACAGAACTAACTGTGTAGATAGTGGCATAACAGAACTAACTGTGTAGATAGTGGCATAACAGAACTAACAGAGTAGATAGTGGCATAACAGAACTAACTGTGTAGATAGTGGCATAACAGAACTAACTGTGTAGATAGTGGCATAACAGAACTAACTGTGTAGATAGTGACATAACAGAACTAACTGTGTAGATAGTGGCATAACAGAACTAACTGTGTAGATAGTGGCATAACAGAACTAACTGTGTAGATAGTGGCATAACAGAACTAACTGTGTAGATAGTGACATAACAGAACTAACTGTGTAGATAGTGGCATAACAGAACTAACTGTGTAGATAGTGGCATAACAGAACTAACTGTGTAGATAGTGGCATAACAGAACTAACTGTGTAGATAGTGGCATAACAGAACTAACTGTGTAGATAGTGGCATAACAGAACTAACTGTGTAGATAGTGGCATAACAGTACTAACTGTGTAGATAGTGGCATAACAGAACTAACTGTGTAGATAGTGGCATAACAGAACTAACCGTGTAGATAGTGGCATAACAGAACTAACTGTGTAGATAGTGGCATAACAGAACTAACAGAGTAGATAGTGGCATAACAGTACTAACTGTGTAGATAGTGACATAACAGAACTAACTGTGTAGATAGTGGCATAACAGAACTAACTGTGTAGATAGTGGCATAACAGAACTAACTGTGTAGATAGTGGCATAACAGAACTAACTGTGTAGATAGTGGCATAACAGAACTAACTGTGTAGATAGTGACATAACAGAACTAACTGTGTAGATAGTGGCATAACAGAACTAACTGTGTAGATAGTGGCATAACAGAACTAACTGTGTAGATAGTGGCATAACAGAACTAACTGTGTAGATAGTGGCATAACAGAACTAACTGTGTAGATAGTGGCATAACAGAACTAACTGTGTAGATAGTGGCATAACAGAACTAACTGTGTAGATAGTGGCATAACAGTACTAACTGTGTAGATAGTGGCATAACAGAACTAACTGTGTAGATAGTGGCATAACAGAACTAACCGTGTAGATAGTGGCATAACAGAACTAACTGTGTAGATAGTGGCATAACAGAACTAACAGAGTAGATAGTGGCATAACAGTACTAACTGTGTAGATAGTGACATAACAGAACTAACTGTGTAGATAGTGGCATAACAGAACTAACCGTGTAGATAGTGGCATAACAGAACTAACTGTGTAGATAGTGGCATAACAGAACTAACTGTGTAGATAGTGGCATAACAGAACTAACTGTGTAGATAGTGGCATAACAGAACTAACTGTGTAGATTGTGGCATAACAGTACTAACTGTGTAGATAGTGGCATAACAGAACTAACTGTGTAGATAGTGGCATAACAGAACTAACCGTGTAGATAGTGGCATAACAGAACAAACTGTGTAGATAGTGGCATAACAGAACTAACTGTGTAGATAGTGGCATAACAGAACTAACTGTGTAGATAGTGGCATAACAGAACTAACTGTGTAGATAGTGGCATAACAGAACTAACTGTGTAGATAGTGACTAACAGCACGAACAGTGTAAAAGTGACGAACAGAACTAACAGTGTAGATAGTGACATAACTGTACAAATGTTGTAGATAGTGGCATAACAGAACTAACTGTGTAGATAGTGGCATAACAGAACTAACAGTGTAGATAGTGACATAACAGAACTAACTGTGTAGATAGTGGCATAACAGAACTAACTGTGTAGATAGTGGCATAACAGAACTAACAGAGTAGATAGTGACATAACAGAACTAACTGTGTAGACAGCGGCATAACAGAACTAACAGTGTAGATAGTGGCATAACAGAACTAACAGAGTAGATAGTGACATAACAGAACTAACTGTGTAGATAGTGGCATAACAGAACTAACTGTGTAGATAGTGGCATAACAGAACTAACTGTGTAGATAGTGGCATAACAGAACTAACAGTGTAGATAGTGGCATAACAGAACTAACTGTGTAGATAGTGGCATAACAGAACTAACAGTGTAGATAGTGGCATAACAGAACTAACTGTGTAGATAGTGGCATAACAGAACTAACTGTGTAGATAGTGGCATAACAGAACTAACTGTGTAGATAGTGGCATAACAGTACTAACTGTGTAGATAGTGGCATAACAGAACTAACTGTGTAGATAGTGGCATAACAGAACTAACTGTGTAGATAGTGGCATAACAGTACTAACTGTGTAGATAGTGGCATAACAGTACTAACTGTGTAGATAGTGGCATAACAGAACAAACCGTGTAGACAGCGGCATAACAGAACAAACTGTGTAGATAGTGACATAACAAAACTAACTGTGTAGATAGTGGCATAACAGAACTAACTGTGTAGATTGTGGCATAACAGAACTAACTGTGTAGATAGTGACATAACAGAACTAACCGTGTAGATAGTGGCATAACAGAACTAACCGTGTAGATAGTGGCATAACAGAACTAACTGTGTAGATAGTGGCATAACAGAACAAACCGTGTAGACAGCGGCATAACAGAACAAACTGTGTAGATAGTGACATAACAAAACTAACTGTGTAGATAGTGGCATAACAGTACTAACTGTGTAGATAGTGGCATAACAGAACTAACTGTGTAGATAGTGGCATAACAGAACAAACCGTGTAGACAGCGGCATAACAGAACAAACTGTGTAGATAGTGGCATAACAAAACTAACTGTGTAGATAGTGGCATAACAGAACTAACTGTGTAGATAGTGGCATAACAGAACTAACTGTGTAGATAGTGGCATAACAGAACTAACTGTGTAGATAGTGGCATAACAGAACTAACTGTGTAGATAGTGGCATAACAGTACTAACTGTGTAGATAGTGGCATAACAGAACTAACTGTGTAGATAGTGGCATAACAGAACTAACTGTGTAGATTGTGGCATAACAGTACTAACTGTGTAGATAGTGACATAACAGAACTAACCGTGTAGATAGTGGCATAACAGAACTAACTGTGTAGATTGTGGCATAACAGAACTAACTGTGTAGATAGTGGCATAACAGAACTAACTGTGTAGATAGTGGCATAACAGAACTAACTGTGTAGATAGTGGCATAACAGAACTAACTGTGTAGATAGTGGCATAACAGAACTAACTGTGTAGATAGTGGCATAACAGTACTAACTGTGTAGATAGTGGCATAACAGAACTAACTGTGTAGATAGTGGCATAACAGAACTAACTGTGTAGATTGTGGCATAACAGTACTAACTGTGTAGATAGTGACATAACAGAACTAACCGTGTAGATAGTGGCATAACAGAACTAACTGTGTAGATTGTGGCATAACAGAACTAACTGTGTAGATAGTGGCATAACAGAACTAACTGTGTAGATAGTGGCATAACAGAACTAACTGTGTAGATAGTGGCATAACAGAACTAACAGTGTAGATAGTGGCATAACAGAACTAACGTGTAGATAGTGGCATAACAGAACTAACTGTGTAGATTGTGGCATAACAGAACAAACGTGTAGATAGTGGCATAACAGAACTAACTGTGTAGATAGTGACATAACAGAACTAACTGTGTAGATTGTGGCATAACAGAACAAACGTGTAGATAGTGGCATAACAGAACAAACCGTGTAGATAGTGGCATAACAGAACTAACTGTGTAGATAGTGACATAACAGAACTAACTGTGTAGATAGTGACATAACAGAACTAACTGTGTAGATAGTGGCATAACAGAACTAACTGTGTAGATAGTGGCATAACAGTACTAACTGTGTAGATAGTGGCATAACAGAACAAACCGTGTAGACAGCGGCATAACAGAACAAACTGTGTAGATAGTGACATAACAAAACTAACTGTGTAGATAGTGGCATAACAGAACTAACTGTGTAGATAGTGGCATAACAGTACTAACTGTGTAGATAGTGGCATAACAGAACTAACTGTGTAGATAGTGGCATAACAGAACTAACTGTGTAGATAGTGGCATAACAGAACTAACTGTGTAGATAGTGGCATAACAGAACCAACTGTGTAGATAGTGGCATAACAGAACTAACTGTGTAGATAGTGGCATAACAGAACTAACTGTGTAGATAGTGGCATAACAGAACTAACTGTGTAGATAGTGGCATAACAGAACTAACTGTGTAGATAGTGGCATAACAGAACTAACTGTGTAGATAGTGGCATAACAGAACAAACTGTGTAGATAGTGACATAACAAAACTAACTGTGTAGATAGTGGCATAACAGAACTAACCGTGTAGATAGTGACATAACAAAACTAACCGTGTAGATAGTGGCATAACAGAACTAACTGTGTAGATAGTGGCATAACAGAACTAACTGTGTAGATAGTGGCATAACAGAACTAACTGTGTAGATAGTGGCATAACAGAACTAACTGTGTAGATAGTGGCATAACAGAACTAACTGTGTAGATAGTGGCATAACAGAACAAACCGTGTAGATAGTGGCATAACAGAATTAACTGTGTAGATAGTGACATAACAGAACAAACGTGTAGATAGTGGCATAACAGAACTAACTGTGTAGATAGTGGCATAACAGAACTAACTGTGTAGATAGTGGCATAACAGAACTAACTGTGTAGATAGTGGCATAACAGAACAAACGTGTAGATAGTGGCATAACAGAACTAACCGTGTAGATAGTGACATAACAGTACTAACTGTGTAGATAGTGACATAACAGAACTAACTGTGTAGATAGTGGCATAACAGAACTAACTGTGTAGATAGTGGCATAACAGAACTAACGTGTAGATAGTGACATAACAGAACTAACGTGTAGATAGTGACATAACAGAACTAACGTGTAGATAATGACAAAACAGCACTAACAGTGTAGCTAGCACTTCCGGTGGCGTAAGCGAGCAGGGCGGCCGCAGCAAGAGGAACTCCCGCCGATGGCCACGATTTGCAGCGGTTTCGGGGAAATCCCTGAACCATCACCCCCCCCCCCCCCCCCCCCCCGACTATCGTCAGCCTTTCAGGCCGTCACGGGCAGCTAGCGGGGCAGGTTTAAAAACCGAGGAATATCCCCATGCAGGTGTCGGCGATGCGGGCTGAGGCGCTGGGCCCAGCGCGGAGGTCAGAGCAGCGGGGGCGGAGCTACGAGGAGGCCGAGGCGGCAGGTCCCAGACCAGGGCACCATGTAGGTGGGGTGTCCCACATCGGATGGCTCCCACCTAGGAGGAAGAAAGAAGGCTGAAGTCCGGTCCCAGGGGAGCTCTGAGTGAACGTAGAGGAGAAAGAAAGGAAGTTTGGTGAAAGTTTTTTTTTCTCCCTTTTTCTTTAAGAAAAAAGAATAATTCAGATTGATGAAGGACAGGAGGGTGGAAGGGGAGAGAAGGGAAAAGAAAAAAAAAACAATAAGCCGCTAAAGGATGCGAAGAGCAGCGTCGAAGAAAGGAGGATACGCGGGTTCGCCGCTGAATGAGAGGACGAGCAAAAGTGTTGATAGGATGGTGGAAGCCGAACCGCTTGGTGGGGCCGCACTACTTACGGTGATGAAGATGACCGAGGTGATGGCAGTGGAGCTGGAAAAACAGTTTGCGAGGCGCATGGAGGTGTTGAGGAAGGAGACGGCGGTCGCACTGAGATCATCGGTGGAGGAGGCTATCGCCCTGGTGAGGGTGGGTGTGGCAAAGGCATCGGCCGAGGTGAGAGAGCAGGGCGAGAAGATGAAGGAAGTGGAGGAGGCCGTGTCACGACACAGCGACCAGGTCACCTCGATGGGGAACGGGCCGCGGAGGGTGGTGGAGGTCAACAGAGGACTCCGAGCAAAGCTGGAAGACTTGGAGAACCGCTCAAGGCGGCACAATCTGAGAATTGTGGGCTTGCCCGAAGGGGCAGAGGGCCCATGGCCAACAGAGTACTTCGCTAAGAAGTTGGCGGAGCTGCTGGGGGAGGGTGAGAACCCCTCCCAGTACGAACTAGACCGAGCTCATCGGTCATTAAGGCCGAAGCCCAAAGTGAACGGTAGCATGGTGGTTAGCATAAATGCTTCACAGCTCCAGGGTCCCAGGTTCGATTCCCGGCTGGGTCACTGTCTGTGTGGAGTCTGCACGTCCTCCCCGTGTGTGCGTGGGTTTCCTCCGGGTGCTCCGGTTTCCTCCCACAGTCCAAAGATGTGCGGGTTAGGTGGATTGGCCATGATAAATTGCCCGTAGTGTCCTAATAGTAAGGCGGTCAGCCTAAGTTGAAGGTGGTTTGTGGAGAGGCTGTTGGCAAGTGACAGTTAAACCCGAAACACTTTGTGAGTGTTTCCCACCCTACCTCCTCCTCTAACCAACCCCCCCACCCCACAGTGGTTGGGAAGCGGGAGCAGGGGCCTGTCGTGAAGGTGAGTGAGTGCCGTTAAATTTGCTTACCTTTCAGCGGGAGCAGGGTTTGAAGTAATATCAGGTAAGCTCTTCCTTTCTTTTTCTTTTTCTTGTTTTTTTTTTAATCTAGAGGTGATGTCAGGGAAGGCAGTACAATGCTCCTCCTGCAGAATGTTTGAGGTGAGGGACGCCGTCAGCGTCCCTGCTGATTTCATCTGTGGGAAGTGCACCCAACTCCAGCTCCTCAAAAACCGTGTTAGGGACCTGGAGCTTGAGCTGGATGAACTTCGGATCATTCGGGAGGCAGAGGGGGTCATAGATAGGAGCTTCAGGGAAGTAGTTACACCAAAGACTGGAGATAGATGGGTAACTGTAAGAGGGACTGGGAAGAAGCAGTCAGTGCAGGGACCCCCTGCGGTCGTTCCCCTGAGTAACAAGTATACCGTTTTGGATACTTGTGGGGGGGACGACTTACCAGGGGTAAGCCATGGGGTACGGGCCTCTGGCACGGAGTCTGTCCCTGTTGCTCAGAAGGGAAGGGGGGAAAGGAGTAGAACATTAGTAATTGGGGACTCAATAGTCAGGGGCACAGATAGGAGATTTTGTGGGAGCGAGAGAGACTCACGTTTGGTATGTTGCCTCCCAGGTGCAAGGGTACGTGATGTCTCGGATCGTGTTTTCCGGGTCCTTAAGGCAGAGGGGGAGCAGCCCCAAGTCGTAGTCCACATTGGCACTAACGACATAGGTAGGAAAGGGGACAAGGATGTCAGGCAGGCCTTTAGGGAGCTAGGATGGAAGCTCAGAGCGAGAACAACAGAGTTGTTATCTCTGGGTTGTTGCCCGTGCCACGTGATAGTGAGATGAGGAATAGGGAGAGAGAGCAATTAAACACGTGGCTACAGGGATGGTGCAGGCGGGAGGGATTCAGATTTCTGGATAACTGGGGCTCTTTCTGGGGAAGGTGGGACCTCTATAGACAGGATGGTCTACATCTGAACCTGAGGGGCACCAATATCCTGGGGGGGAGATTTGTTAGTGCTCTTTGGGGGGGTTTAAACTAATTCAGCAGGGGCATGGGAACCTGGATTGTAGTTTTGGGGTACGGGAGATTGAGAGTATAGAGGTCAGGAGCACAGATTTGACTTCGCAGGAGGGTGCCAGTGTTCAGGTAGGTGGTTTGAAGTGTGTCTACTTCAATGCCAGGAGTATACGAAATAAGGTAGGGGAACTGGCAGCATGGGTTGGTACCTGGGACTTCGATGTTGTGGCCATTTCAGAGACATGGATAGAGCAGGGACAGGAATGGTTGTTGCAGGTTCCGGGGTTTAGGTGTTTTAGTAAGCTCAGAGAAGGGGGCAAAAGAGGGGGAGGTGTGGCGCTGCTAGTCAAGGACAGTATTACGGTGGTGGAAAGGATGCTAGATGGGGACTCTTCTTCTGAGGTAGTATGGGCTGAGGTTAGAAACAGGAAAGGAGAGGTCACCCTGTTGGGAGTTTTCTATAGGCCACCTAATAGTTCTAGGGATGTAGAGGAAAGGATGGCGAAGATGATTCTGGAAAAGAGCGAAAGTAACAGGGTAGTTGTTATGGGAGACTTTAACTTTCCAAATATTGACTGGAAAAGATATAGTTCGAGTACATTAGATGGGTCATTCTTTGTACAATGTGTGCAGGAGGGTTTCCTGACACAATATGTTGACAGGCCAACAAGAGGCGAGGCCACATTGGATTTGGTTTTGGGTAATGAACCAGGCCAGGTGTTAGATCTGGAGGTAGGTGAGCACTTTGGAAACAGTGACCACAATTCGGTGACCTTTACATTAGTGATGGAAAGGGATAAGTATACCCCGCAGGGCAAGAGTTATAGCTGGGGGAAGGGCAATTATGATGCCATTAGACATGACTTAGGATGTGTTGGTTGGAGAAGTAGGCTGCAAGGGTTGGGCACACTGGATATGTGGAGCTTGTTCAAGGAACAGCTATTGCATGTTCTTGATAAGTACGTACCAGTCAGGCAGGGAGGAAGGGGTCGAGCGAGGGAACCGTGGTTTACCAAAGAAGTGGAATCTCTTGTTAAGAGGAAGAAGGAGGCCTACGTGAAGATGAGGCGTGAAGTTTCAGTTGGGGCGCTTGATAGTTACAAGGAAGCGAGGAAGGATCTAAAGAGAGAGCTGAGACGAGCAAGGAGGGGACATGAGAAGTCTTTGGCAGGTAGGATCAAGGAAAACCCAAAAGCTTTCTATAGGTATGTCAGGAATAAAAGAATGACTAGGGTAAGAGTAGGGCCAGTCAAGGACAGTGGTGGGAAGTTGTGTGTGGAGGCTGAGGAGATAAGCGAGATACTAAATGAATACTTTTCGTCAGTATTCACTCAAGAAAAAGATAATATTGTGGAGGAGAATGCTGAGACCCAGGCTATTAGAATAGATGGCATTGAGGTGCGTAGGGAAGAAGTGTTGGCAATTCTGGACAAGGTGAAAATAGATAAGTCCCCGGGGCCAGATGGGATTTATCCTAGGATTCTCTGGGAAGCCAGGGAAGAGATTGCTGAGCCTTTGGCTTTGATTTTTAGGTCATCATTGGCTACAGGAATAGTGCCAGAGGACTGGAGGATAGCAAATGTTGTCCCTTTGTTCAAGAAGGGGAGTAGAGATAACCCCGGTAACTATAGGCCGGTGAGCCTAACGTCTGTGGTGGGTAAAGTCTTGGAGAGGATTATAAAAGATACAATTTATAATCATCTAGATAGGAATAATATGATTAGGGACAGTCAGCATGGTTTTGTGAAGGGTAGGTCATGCCTCACAAACCTTATCGAGTTCTTTGAGAAGGTGACTGAACAGGTAGACGAGGGTAGAGCAGTTGATGTGGTGTATATGGATTTCAGTAAAGCGTTTGATAAGGTTCCCCATGGTCGTCTATTGCAGAAAATACGGAGGCTGGGGATTGAGGGTGATTTAGAGATGTGGATCAGAAATTGGCTAGTTGAAAGAAGACAGAGAGTGGTAGTTGATGGGAAATGTTCAGAATGGAGTTCAGTTACGAGTGGCGTACCACAAGGATCTGTTCTGGGGCCGTTGCTGTTTGTCATTTTATAAATGACCTAGAGGAGGGCGCAGAAGGATGGGTGAGTAAATTTGCAGACGACACTAAAGTCGGTGGAGTTGTAGACAGTGCGGAAGGATGTTGCAGGTTACAGAGGGACATAGATAAGCTGCAGAGCTGGGCTGAGAGGTGGCAAATGGAGTTTAATGTGGAGAAGTGTGAGGTGATTCACTTTGGAAAGAATAACAGAAATGCGGAATATTTGGCTAATGGTAAAATTCTTGGTAGTGTGGATGAGCAGAGGGATCTCGGTGTCCATGTACATAGATCCCTGAAAGTTGCCACCCAGGTTGATAGGGTTGTGAAGAAGGCCTATGGTGTGTTGGCCTTTATTGGTAGAGGGATTGAGTTCCGGAGCCATGAGGTCATGTTGCAGTTGTACAAAACTCTAGTACGGCCGCATTTGGAGTATTGCGTACAGTTCTGGTCGCCTCATTATAGGAAGGATGTGGAAGCTTTGGAACGGGTGCAGAGGAGATTTACCAGGATGTTGCCTGGTATGGAGGGAAAATCTTATGAGGAAAGGCTGATGGACTTGAGGTTGTTTTCGTTAGAGAGAAGAAGGTTAAGAGGTGACTTAATAGAGGCATACAAAATGATCAGAGGGTTAGATAGGGTGGACAGCGAGAGCCTTCTCCCGCGGATGGAGGTGGCTAACACGAGGGGACATAGCCTTAAATTGAGGGGTAATAGATATAGGACAGAGGTCAGAGGTGGGTTTTTTACGCAAAGAGTGGTGAGGCCGTGGAATGCCCTACCTGCAACAGTAGTGAACTCGCCAACATTGAGGGCATTTAAAAATTTATTGGATAAGCATATGGATGATAAGGGCATAGTGTAGGTTAGATGGCCTTTAGATTTTTTCCATGTCGGTGCAACATCGAGGGCCGAAGGGCCTGTACTGCGCTGTATCGTTCTATGTTCTATGTTCTATGTTCTATGTTAAGGGGGGGGAGTTTTTGGGTTACGGGTATAGGGTGGATGCGTGGGTTTGAGTGGGGTGATCATTGCTCGGCACAACATCGAGGGCCGAAGGGCCTGTTCTGTGCTGTACTGTTCTATGTTCTATGGACGAGCCGCCAAGGGCAGTGATTATCTGCTTCAATAAGTTCTACATGAAGGAGAAGGTGTTAAGCTGGGCGAAGCAGAAGCATGAGGTGCAGTGGGAGGGTACTGCAGTTCGGATCTACCAGGACTTGACGGTGGAGTTGGCAAAGAGACGAGCGGCGTTTGGGCGAGTGAAGGCGGCACTGTATAGGAAGGGGGTGCGATTTGGTATGGTATACCCGGCGAAGTTGAGGGTAACGTATAACACCAAAGACTTTATTTTGAGACAGGGGAGGCGGCTGAGGCGCTTGTGAGGGTAGAAGGCTTGGGACAGACGTGAGGAGCGGAGCTGGAAGAGAGACTGTGGACTGTGATTGGGCAGCTGGAAAATGTATAAATGTTACAACTTTCTTTTTACTGATGTGTATTGTAATTTACTTCTCTTCACATTGTTATAGAGTTCAAGTTAATGGTGGGTTGATGGGCGTTCTGTGTGACGACGGTTAAATGTTATGTTAGTGAATTATAGGGGTTGGATTGTTGGGTTTGTTTTGTTTCATTCTCTGAGACTGGGTGGGAGGGGACGATATATCTTGGTGGGGGGAGCCACCCGTGCTAGCTAACTAAAGTCAGCTAGTAAACGGAGATGAGGTGAGAGGAGGGCTGTGGACGTTGGAGCCTGGATAACAGGCTTCAATGGGCCTGTGAGGTGAGCGAGAGGGGGAAGAGTGGATGTTGGCAGATGTTGTCTCGGGGGAAATGTAGGTGGGTTCTTGGGAGGGGGGGAAGGGGTTCGATGTTAACAATGGACAGTGGCGGGTCAGTCTTATGGGGCAGGGCCCGGGGGTATGATGATGGTGGATAAGAAGGGTGGGGGGGTTGAGAGACCCCCAGTTAGGATAGTTATGTGGAACGTGAGAGGGCTAGGAGGTCCGGTCAAGAGGTCAAGGGTGCTTGCGCATCTTAAAAGTTTGAAAGCCGATGTGGCAATGCTGCAGGAGATTCACTTGAGGATGAAGGACCAGGTGAGACTGAAAGAGGGCTGGGTTAGCCAAGTGTTTCACTCTGGATTTGATGGAAGGGCTCGAGGGGTAGTGGTGTTGGTCAGCAAAAGGGTACGCTTCCAGATGGAGGAGGTAGTGGCAGATCAGGGGGGTAGATATGTGATTGTGGCCGGGGTGCTGGAGGGGAGGTTAGTGGCGCTGGTAAGTGTATACGGTCCCAATTGGGATGATGCGGGATTCGCAAAGAACGTGTTTGGGGCCATTCCCGACTTGGACACACACAAGCTCATTGTGGGGGTGGGGGGGGGGGGGGGGGGGGTGTGGAGACAGGAACTTGGTGCAGGAGCCACGGGGGGGGGTGTGGAGACAGGAACTTGGTGCAGGAGCCACGGTTGGACATGTCACGGCCATGCTCGCTGGTCCCATCAGGGAGGGCGAAGGCGCTGGCTGGGCTAGTGGAAATGGGAGGGCTGGACCCTTGGAGGTTCCTGCACCCAGGGGAACGGGAGTACTCGTTTTTCTCAGCAGTCCATAAGGTATGCTCGCGGAGGGAAAGGCTTTGCTGGCTGGAGTCAAGGGGTCGGGATACTCTGCAAATGCTGTGTCTGATCACGCGCCACATTGGGTGGATATGGTGCTGGAGTACGGGGTAGCGCAGAGACCGGGGTGGAAACTAGATGTGGGGCTTTTGGGGAACCAAGTGTTCTGTGAGAAAATTGAAAAGATAATTAAGGAATATGTAAGATTCAACTGTACGGGTGAGGTGTCGAAGGCGGTCGTCTGGGAGGCTCTAAAGGCGGTGGTGAGGTGTGAGATGATTTTGTTTAAGGCCAGGGTGGACAAAGAGGAGAGGTTGGAGCAGCAGAGGGTAATAGGTGAGATGTTGGAGGCAGACAGGAGTTATGCGGAGGATGGGGACCCAGCGATGCTGGGAAAGAGGAAGGAACTACAGGCGAGCTTCGACCAACTGTCCACCAGGAAGGCGGTGCGCCAACTGAGACGAGCAAGGGGTGCAGTTTATGAACATGGAGATAAGGTGTTAGCAGGTCAGCTCCAGAAGGAGGCAGCGGCAAGGGAAATTCTTCAGGTGAGGGATAGGGCAGGGAAGTTGGTGATTAACAAGGTTTTTGAGGAGTTTTATGAGAGATTGTACAGGTCGGAGCCACCCGGGGGAGACCGTGAGATGCAGGAATTTCTGGATGGGTTGGAGTACCCGAGGTTAGGGGAGGGGGACAGGGTTACATTAGAAGGAGCAATAGTGGAGCAGGAGATGAAGGATACGATTGGGAGGATGCAGTCAGGGAAGATGGCAGGGCCGGATGGGTTTCCAGTGGAATATTATAAAAAAGTCAAGGATAGGTTGGCACCCCTGATGGTGGGGATGTTTGAAGAGGCGATAGGGAAGGGAGTGCTGCCACAAACTTTGGGGCAGGCATCAGTTTCACTGTTGCTAAAAAAAGATAAGGATCCGACGGAGTGTGGGTCGTATAGGCCCATATCACTTCTGAATGTGGACGCAAAGGTATTGGCGAAGGTACTGGCGGGTAGGCTGGAGGAGTGCCTCCCGAAGGTGATACGTGAGGATCAGACGGGGTTCGTGAAAGGGAGGCAGCTGTTTTCAAACATTAGGAGGGTTTTGAACGTTGTTATGGCACCAGCGGAAGGGAAGGAAACAGAGGTGGTTGTGGCATTGGACGCCGAGAAGGTGTTTGACCGGGTAGAATGGGGGTACCTGATGGCAGTTCTGGAGAGGTTTGGGATTGGACCAAGATTTGTGAACTGGGTAAAGCTACTATATAAGGAGCCGAGGGCGAGTGTCCGCACAAACAACATCAGTTCGAGATACTTTTCTCTCCACCGCGGGGCTAGGCAGGGATGTCCTGTGTCCCCCCTGCTGTTTGCGTTTGCGATCGAGCCTTTGGCCATCGCATTAAGAAGTTCGGGAGCATGGAAAGGAATAGTGCGGGGTGGGGGGGGTGGGGGGGAGAATAGAGCATAGGGTGTCCTGATATGCCGACAACTTGCTGCTGTATGTGTTGGAACCGAGTGCGTTGACAAGAGGAATATTGAAGCTATTGCGAGTATTTGGGTCTTTCTCGGGGTACAAGCTGAACCTGGACAAGAGTGAGTATTTTGTGGTGTCTCGGCCGGGGGTGGGGGTGGGGTGGGGTGGGGGGCTGCCATTCCGTAGGGCAGGGACTCACTTTATAATCTGGGGGTGCAGGTTGCCCGGGAGTGGGGGAGGCTTCGCAGGTACAACATCACCAGTTTGGTGGGGAGAGTGAAAGCTGATCTGGCAAGGTGGGATGGTCTCCCTCTGTCACTGGCGGGTCAGGTGCAGGCGGTTTAAATGAATGTGTTGCCTCAATTTCTGTTTATTTTTCAATGCCTACCGATTGACCTGCCAAAGTCTTTTTTCAGAGAGATTGAGGGAAGGATTACCTCGTTCATATGGGGAGGGAAGGTGGTCAGAGTGAGGAAGGTGCTGCTACAGAGGGGAAGGCAGGCAGGGGGTTTGGGTCTCCCGAACCTGATGTACTACTACTGGGCGGCGAATGTGGAGAAGGTGCGGGGCTGGGTCAGAGGGGTTGATTACCAGTGGGTCAGAATGGAGGAGCGTTTGTGCAGGGGGTCGGGACTGAAAGCACCAGCAACGGCGCCGCTCCCGATAGCTCCAGGGAAATACTCAGGGAATCCGGTAGTAATAGCTTCATTGAGAATTTGAAGGTAGTTTCACCAACACTTCGGATTGGGGGCAGGGTCAAGGGAAATACCGATGCGGGGGAACCACAGATTTGAGCCAGGGAGGTGGGATGGAAGTTTTCGGAAATGAGAGGAGAAGGGGATTCAGACACTAAAAGATTTGTTTCTTTGGAGTCGGATTGAGGGAGCTAGAAGCGAAGTATGGGTAGGAGCGGGAGGAAGTGTTTAGATACATACAGGTTCGGGATTTTGCCAGGAAGGAGATACAGAGCTTCCCGGAGAAACCGGCCTCCACATTGTTGGAGGAGGTGCTGGCGGCAAGGGGACTGGAGAAGGGGGTAGTGTCAACGGTGTACGGAACTATCTTGGAAGAGGATAAGGCACCACAGGAGGGTATCAAAGCAAAGTGGGAGGAAGAGCTGGGAGAGGGTATGGAAGAGGTGGTCTGGTGTGAAGTGCTCGGGTGAGTAAATGCCTCCACCTCATGTGCGAGGTTGGGGCTGATACAGCTGAAGGTGGTATATAGAGCACACCTCGCGAGGGCGAGGGTGAGCGAATTCTTTGAGGGAGTGGAATTTTTGAGCGTTGCGGTGGGGGTGGGTGGGGGGGGGGGGGCGCTAATCACGTTCATATGTGTTGGTCCTGTCCAAAGCTAGACGATTACTGGAAGGAGGTTTTTAGGGTAGTTTCCTGGTCCCCGGGAGGCCACATTCGGGATGTCGGACCAGCCGGGGTTGGAAACGGGTGTGGAGGCAGATGTTGTAGCCTTCGCCTCATTGATCGCCCGAAGGCGGATCCTGTTGGGATGGAGAGCGGCCTCTCCACCCTGTGCCCTGGCCTGGCGGGGGGACCTGTTGGAATTCTTGACCATTGAGAAGGTTAAGTTTGAACTGAGGGGAAGCTCGGTGGGGTTCTACTATTCATGGGCATTATTCGTTATGCACTTTCAAGAACTGGATAACATCGAGCATTAGTTGGGGGGGGGGGTTGGAAGGGTCGGGGGAGGGAGACAGTGTGTGTTAATGGTGACTATGGGTGATCCCTGATTCCTTTTTGTCATTTGTTTATGTGAACATGCGGGCTGAGGTTTGGGGGTTTGGTGGGAGGATGGGATCGTTGTTATTGATATGGGGATCGACATATTTGTTGCTGATTATTGTTTATTGTTGGTGGGTGTAAATTCGGGAGAAAATGTGAAAAAGGAGGAGAATAAAAATATTTTTTAAAAAACAGTGTAGATAGTGACAGAACAGAACTAACGGGGAATGTAGCGACATAACGGGACTAACGTTGTAGATTGTGACATAACAGAACGACCCGTGTAGATAGTGAAATGAAATGAAAATCGCTTATTGTCACGAGTAGGCTTCAAATGAAGTTACTGTGAAAAGCCCCTAGTCGCCACATTCCGGCGCCTGTTCGGGGAGGCTGGTACGGGAATCGTACCGTGCTGCTGGCCGGCCTTGGTCTGCTTTCAAAGCCAGCGATTTAGCCCAGTGTGCTAAACAGCCCCGAACAGCATCACCTCCCTGAGACCTTCCCACCCTCACACGACCATCCAGCCCCCCCCCCTTGATATTCCCATGCGGCCCCCGACCCTTCCTTCACCTCCCCCCTCCCTTCAACCCCCTCCAACCCTTTCCTCACAGCCCCCTCCCACCACTTTGAAGCACGCCTGTGGCTAACGATGCCCTTTCTGTGCCTCTGCAGGAAAAGCTCTCACACAATTGCCGGGAGAGTGCCTCAACTGGCGGCGGTGTGCCGGACATACGGATCATCACCTCCTTCGAGGAGCGGGCCCCAGGACTGATGGGGGTGGCCGAATGCAGAAGCTGCAGAGGTGAAGATGCTCCGGGCACCGTCTGGAGGACCTGTCAGATGTGGGTTATTGCCATAGTTACTGACCCACCCCTCCTGCTGTCGACACTGACTGTCCCTCACAAATAAAAGCAAATTACTGCGGATGCTGGAATCTGAAACCAAAATAAGAAATACTGGAAAATCTCAGCAGGTCTGGCAGCATCTGTCGGGAGAGAAAAGAGCTAACGTTTCGAGTCCAGTTGACCCTTTGTCAAAGCTAAAAGACAGAGGAAGTGGGAGATATTTATACTGTGGGGTGAGGGAATGAAAGATGTGGTTCTCCAGCCGATACAGGGGCTGGTTTAGCACACTGGGCTAAATCGCTGGCTTTTAAAGCAGACCAAGGCAGGCCAGCAGCACGGTTCAATTCCCGTACCAGCCTCCCCGAACAGGCGCCGGAATGTGGCGACTAGGGGCTTTTCACAGTAACTTCATTGAAGCCTACTCGTGACAATAAGCAAATTTCATTTCATTTCATTTCACTGCCTCTGTCCGCCCTGTCCAGCCTCCCAGGAGACCACCTCGGAGGAGAGCTCACCGTATGGCGCGATTAAGACTCTGCCAGTGCACCTTGGTGGGAAACAGGAGTGGTCAGACTTCGGGGGCACATCAGGCAGTAACGACCAGGCAAGCCAGCAGTCAGAGGTCTGCTGGGTCAAGTCTGATGCTGAGCCTGTGGTACAGGTATAGCCGGAGCAGATGGAGACGTTAGGGAGCGGCCAGGACATTCAGAGGGAGGTGGCAGCGACACTCCAGCAGGTCCATAGCCGATTGGAGGAGCCCCAGAGGCTATGGGCGCAGGAGATGTCACGGGCAATGCATAGCCCCGAGGTCAACACTGCTAGGGTGGCAACCACAGTGTAGTGCCTGGTGCATGATGGCAGCCCCATGAGTGATGGTGTCCAAGTTGTCACGCAGTCGGTAACGGCTATGGCCGAGAGCCTCAGCAGAATGTCCGACTCGCTGGGGAAAGGGACCTTGCTGAGGTCCTGCGGGACATATTCATGTCTCGGATGTCCCTGTCTCCGGTTTCTTCCCACAAGTCCCGAAAGACGTGCTGTTAGGTGAATTGGACATTCTGAATTCTGAATTCAAGAACTGGATAACATCGAGCATTAGTTGGGGGGGGGGGGTTGGAAGGGTCGGGGGAGGGAGACAGTGTGTGTTAATGGTGACTATGGGTGATCCCTGATTCCTTTTTGTCATTTGTTTATGTGAACATGCGGGCTGAGGTTTGGGGGTTTGGTGGGAGGATGGGATCGTTGTTATTGATATGGGGATCGACATATTTGTTGCTGATTATTGTTTATTGTTGGTGGGTGTAAATTCGGGAGAAAATGTGAAAAAGGAGGAGAATAAAAATATTTTTTAAAAAACAGTGTAGATAGTGACAGAACAGAACTAACGGGGAATGTAGCGACATAACGGGACTAACGTTGTAGATTGTGACATAACAGAACGACCCGTGTAGATAGTGAAATGAAATGAAAATCGCTTATTGTCACGAGTAGGCTTCAAATGAAGTTACTGTGAAAAGCCCCTAGTCGCCACATTCCGGCGCCTGTTCGGGGAGGCTGGTACGGGAATCGTACCGTGCTGCTGGCCGGCCTTGGTCTGCTTTCAAAGCCAGCGATTTAGCCCAGTGTGCTAAACAGCCCCGAACAGCATCACCTCCCTGAGACCTTCCCACCCTCACACGACCATCCAGCCCCCCCCCCCTTGATATTCCCATGCGGCCCCCGACCCTTCCTTCACCTCCCCCCTCCCATCAACCCCCTCCAACCCTTTCCTCACAGCCCCCTCCCACCACTTTGAAGCACGCCTGTGGCTAACGATGCCCTTTCTGTGCCTCTGCAGGAAAAGCTCTCACACAATTGCCGGGAGAGTGCCTCAACTGGCGGCGGTGTGCCGGACATACGGATCATCACCTCCTTCGAGGAGCGGGCCCCAGGACTGATGGGGGTGGCCGAATGCAGAAGCTGCAGAGGTGAAGATGCTCCGGGCACCGTCTGGAGGACCTGTCAGATGTGGGTTATTGCCATAGTTACTGACCCACCCCTCCTGCTGTCGACACTGACTTTCCCTCACAAATAAAAGCAAATTACTGCGGATGCTGGAATCTGAAACCAAAATAAGAAATACTGGAAAATCTCAGCAGGTCTGGCAGCATCTGTCGGGAGAGAAAAGAGCTAACGTTTCGAGTCCAGTTGACCCTTTGTCAAAGCTAAAAGACAGAGGAAGTGGGAGATATTTATACTGTGGGGTGAGGGAATGAAAGATGTGGTTCTCCAGCCGATACAGGGGCTGGTTTAGCACACTGGGCTAAATCGCTGGCTTTTAAAGCAGACCAAGGCAGGCCAGCAGCACGGTTCAATTCCCGTACCAGCCTCCCCGAACAGGCGCCGGAATGTGGCGACTAGGGGCTTTTCACAGTAACTTCATTGAAGCCTACTCGTGACAATAAGCAAATTTCATTTCATTTCATTTCACTGCCTCTGTCCGCCCTGTCCAGCCTCCCAGGAGACCACCTCGGAGGAGAGCTCACCGTATGGCGCGATTAAGACTCTGCCAGTGCACCTTGGTGGGAAACAGGAGTGGTCAGACTTCGGGGGCACATCAGGCAGTAACGACCAGGCAAGCCAGCAGTCAGAGGTCTGCTGGGTCAAGTCTGATGCTGAGCCTGTGGTACAGGTATAGCCGGAGCAGATGGAGACGTTAGGGAGCGGCCAGGACATTCAGAGGGAGGTGGCAGCAACACTCCAGCAGGTCCATAGCCGATTGGAGGAGCCCCAGAGGCTATGGGCGCAGGAGATGTCACGGGCAATGCATAGCCCCGAGGTCAACACTGCTAGGGTGGCAACCACAGTGTAGTGCCTGGTGCATGATGGCAGCCCCATGAGTGATGGTGTCCAAGTTGTCACGCAGTCGGTAACGGCTATGGCCGAGAGCCTCAGCAGAATGTCCGACTCGCTGGGGAAAGGGACCTTGCTGAGGTCCTGCGGGACATATTCATGTCTCGGATGTCCCTGTCTCCGGTTTCTTCCCACAAGTCCCGAAAGACGTGCTGTTAGGTGAATTGGACATTCTGAATTCTCCCTCAGTGTACCCGAACAGGCGCCGGAATGTGCGACTCAGAGATTTTCACAGTGACTTCATTGAAATTAAATGAAAATCGTTTATTGTCACGAGTAGGCTTCAATGAAGTTACTGTGAAAAGCCCCTAGTCGCCACGTTCCAGTGCCCGTTCGGGGAGGCTGGTACGGGAATCGAACCGTGCTGCTGGCCTGCCTTGGTCTGCTTTAAAAGCCAGCGATTTAGCCGAGTGAGCTAAACCAGCCCCTGCAGTGTTAATGTGAGCCTACTTGTGACAATAATAAAGATTAGTATTTTCTGCGAGTGCCCTACGTTATCTTTCGGATGCAGCTGTGGACTGTGGCCTGCGAGATGCCACACAGGTCCCTGCTCGAACCCTGGAAAGACCCCATGGTGTTAAAGTTCAGGCCTGGGGTTACTGTGGTGGTCACCGGGAGCGTGTTTCCTCCTCCCCCACGTGCGCCAGGTCCACAAGGACATGGCAGAGGTGCTGCACCGCCTCAAGGAGTTGAGGCGGAGCCTCCTGCAGCATGCGGTGTCTGTCATCTGTTCAAAGGACCAGCGACCCACGTACACCCTGGGCCATCGCAGGGCTCCCTCTCTGGTTCCCTCCCTGACCTGATGTGTGGTCGGGTCCCCAGGGTGTGGGGTGGGGTCTGACACATGGCCCGCTATAGAACATAGAACATAGAACAGTACAGCACAGAACAGGCCCTTCGGCCCTCGATGTTGTGCCGAGCAATGATCACCCTACTTAAACCCACGTAACCCGTAACCCAACAATCCCCCCATTAACCTTACACTATGGGCAATTTAGCATGGCCAATCCACCTAACCCGCACATCTTTGGACTGTGGGAGGAAACCGGAGCACCCGGAGGAAACCCACGCACACACGGGGAGGACGTGCAGACTCCACACAGACAGTGACCCAGCCGGGAATCGAACCTGGGACCCTGGAGCTGTGAAGCATTGATGCTAACCACCATGCTACCGTGAGGCCCCAAATCTCGAGGGTCTGCCGATGCTGCTGCCGCCGTCTCCGGCCAGCCCAGCTTAGCAGTAGCACCAGTTGGGCAAGTTCTGCGGGATCCAAAATACCATCTATACCGTTCAGTATCTGTCAGTCATTGGGAGAGGATATGAGGCTCCCACCCTGGGACCCTCCATTCCCCCATTGTTCCCCCATCTCTCCCCACACCCAGAACGCCCTGCCCACGCACTCCCTACCACAGCGGGCTCCCCTCACCGGACCCCAGACCCTGTACCCTAGACACCCGCTCATAATGTCACCTGGACTGAGCGCCGGTCCCCTCCTTGTGACACTCACCCACCCTCCGGCCATGGACATGCCCCCGGAGCTGGGTCCCATCACTTGGTGTTTCGGATGTTGGCTGCTGTGTATGTGGTGTTGCCATCCGCAGTGTTCAGGCACGATGTCCAGGCATCACAGTCTGATTAGGATGCCAGGCAATGACTCCCACATGCCACATGGCCCACCCACAGGAATCCATTTGGGTTGTGTGAAGTGCTCACTTAACCACAACTGCCAATTCCCGATTAATTGGTGGGGCAGACAGGCCGGGGTTAGGGTTGCCCCCGGAACGGGTACACAAAATCCAGGGGTTGGCATAGTGGTATCATGCGCGTTTGTCCCCCCCCTACAACGCCTCCCCCCCCCCCCCCCCCCAACCTCCCATGGCGGCCCAACCCTGTGAAAGGCCCCCCTGAGCCAGGGCTACCCCGCACCCGAGCACTGGGGTGGCCCATTGAAATTCCGCCTGGGGTTTGCAGACATGTCCCAAGAACATTCATTTACCTAGGTCTCTGGAACATGTGTTCAATGACAGAGCATTACAGCACCATGATGCGACCATCAATTCACTCGAGACATGAGTAGAAGTAAACCGTGGCTTTAATCAACTTAGAACAGTGCCTGCCTGCGACTGATCCAATACTGAGAACCGTCTACAGGGCGACTGCTCTTTATACCTCCCTTCAAGGGGGAGGAGCCATGGGTGGAGCCCATACATGCCCCAACATGTTCCCCTATGGATAATGCCATACAATGGCCCAAAGGAGAAGCCCACAAGGGCAACAGCACAGATATAAATACAATGGTGGATTATTGGCATAATACATTCACCACACACCATCCCCCCCAAATATGCATTGTGTAGTGTAAGAGTCCTTTCTCTTTATTTCCTTGGATCCCATTTATTGCCCAAAACTAATTGCCCTTGAGGGGACACAGTTAAGAATCAACCACATTGTTGTGGGTCTGGAGTCACATGTAGGCCAGACCAGGTAAGGACGGCAGATTTCCTTCCCTGAAGGACATTAGTGAACCAGATGGGTTTTCACAACAATCGACAATGGTTTCATGGTCACTTTTAATTCCAGATTTGAATTCAAATTTCTCCATCTGCCATCGCGGGATTTGAACCCAGGTCCCCAGAACATGACTCTGGGTCTCTGAATTACTAGTCCAGCCACAATACTACTACATCACCGCCTCCATCTTGCTGTATAAGTGCCTTCTCATCTCTATCTAAGGCCACTGCTAGTGCTACATCCTTCTGAGTGGGAGGCAAACGCCATATATATGAGGACAATGGAATTGTGGGTAAACCTGGAGGCTTCGTTACACCTCAAGACCTTTAGTGACCTGATTTGCCCTGAGAGTTACTCATTGCTGGTGAATGTTTTTGTGTATTGTGAAGAACTAATGCGAGGAACACAGAGGGCCATAAACTACCGGAGCTTTATTTACAAGGTGTATTCACTCCAGTGCTACTTTACGTTAACGACCTGTGATGCTACTTCCGGTGGTGACATGCATATATTAATACACAGCATTCACTGCAGCTATCGCGACTCAATATAAATATATAACATACGGCTCAATCATATTCCTCTGCCTAGTCAAGCACTAGTCCAGATAACATATTCCTGATGCCTGTGAAAGGGAGTTGGACCAATTCTTGATTGAAAGTGAGCACCTTTATAAATTACGCCTAATCGCTGTGGTTTCCTGAACTTACTCATCGTCTCAGGATAAGAGGTAGCAAATTTGAAACAGATTTAAAGGGAAACTACTTCTCCCAAAGGGTTGTGAATCTGGGGAATTCGCTACCCCAGAGTGCAGCGGATTCTGGGACAGTGAGTGGAGTTGGAGGAGGAGTTGGACAGGTTTTTAATTGGTACTGGGGTGAAGGGTTACGGAGAACGGGCAGGACGGTGGAGTTAAGGCCAGGATGAGATCAGCCGTGATCGAATAGCAGAGCAGACTCGATGGGCCGAATGGCCTCCTTCTGCGCTGTAAATTATGTGATTCTATGGTTCTATTTTATGATTCTATGAATTGCATGTGAGGGCTGGAGAAAACAAAATCCGGGGTGCTTCTTTCTGATGGATTGTGGATTTTCTTCAGTTCTCCTCCTTTTCCCGGGATACTGCGTAGCTACGGTGGGGCAGGTTCGGATGTATCTACCAATATTGAAACAGTGACTTGCTGCTTGCCATGCCACGGAAAAGAGAAGGAAGAGACCCCAGGATTGTCCCTTTTCCCCTGGTGACTGTCAGCTTATTCAATGAAGGCATCACCTCTCCTGGATGGATTGAGGATGAGTTTACGGAAGATTCCAGTGAAGAATTCCTTGTCAATGGATGTAGGTTATAAGCTGAATCCCGGGAAGCATCTGTCAGCCTGCTTTGGTTGAAATTTCAAGGAACGAGTTGTTTGGTTTAGCAATGAGCAGGTAGTTCCTGCAAAAAATCTTTTCCCTGATTAAAAGGTTAGAAGTGATAACGGTTCGGGATTTCCATATTATTCTAGGTTCGATCTGTTTCCAGTGAAGAGTGAGTTGGAAGATTATTTGAACGCTGTCTCAGTGTTGAAACTTGCACTCAATCTGCGATAGATGTGAGCTCAAGGCCAGTCCCACAGTCTCAGCTTTCACTGGGAAGCAAACCAGAGCCAGGAGTATAAGCGAGCGAAGCATAAAGGCGATGTGAGGTTAAAGGAGGGTGCTGGGGCGGGGCTGGTTGTACATGTCGCCCCCCTGTTACTTTGATCAGGACAATTGTGTTCTAGTGAGTTGCTGCACGTTTCTTTGGGCTCCAGACAATCCAGGGGGGGGGAAGCACGTTCAGTCATGTCTCAAGGAGATAGGAGACAGCCTGCCCTCCTCACGTGGGACCGCACTTGCTGAAGGGATGTGCGAATCGTGGTGTCAGAATCGTGACCAAATGCAGAACTGGAATGGGAGGATGGCTCAGAATGCCGGCACGGGTTGAACAACGCGAGGGCGGGAAGAGATGAAGGCTGACGGAACGTTAAAAATAAAATCCGCAGAGCCAGAATGGGTTAATGCAAAAGTATCCGCAGATTTCCGCAGAAACTTTATTCAATAATTTCCACGACAGGAACCGAACACTTATCACAGCCTGTATGTAAATTCTAGGAAGTAACTTTGACACAGAGAGAAAAAACTCAATGTATTCCCACTGCACTACCTGTGATAGTAAATGTTAGCTGGCCTGCTGAATCTAATTTCATATCACATCGCTCTATGAAAAATAGTTTGCTATTTTGGAAACCCCTGGCAGCCAAACCGAGGCACTGAGGACCCAGAGCTCATTTATCTTGTGTCATGACTGAAGCCAAGCTAACGCTATTTTCTAAAGCAGCTGAAGAATGAGCTGGAGAGTAAAAATAAACCACGGGAAAGGTGCACAATGATGAGGGTTTTCAGAGTGTCTGCTCTACTGGAGACATAAAGCCCATCTCTCTGCTTTGGGCCTGTAATTAGAGGCGGATAGATCAATTCTGTCTCAACACCTGTCACCGGCAGATTCTCCCCATACAGGTGCTGGAAACATTAAAATAAGATGATATCTTTGAGTGAAATCATCTTTCTAAAAACTTGGCAATGTGTCTGAAGTTATGGGAGTAGGCTTTGCAATCTCCTCTCCACGGCAGCTACATCTTTTTATTTTAACCTTTCAGTTAGCGTTTCAGGAGCACTGAAGGAGTGCGAATCATACCGCACGGCTTCATCTTTAGCCCAAATTCAACATTTCCTGCATCAGGAGTTTATTTATTTTTTATTCCGTTCTTAAAGTTACAAAGCCAGTGCCCGGAATGGATGGGTCACACCCTGAATCCATCTCATTGCTTGCTCCAAAAAACAATTTGAATTCAAATTGAACCCGATTCACGGTCTCCACAAAAGAGACAAACAAGATCCAAGCTGACAAGAAAAGGCGTTTTGCCTCATCTTGGGCGCGAAAGGAATTTGATATGTCTGCATCGACTCTCACAAACTTCTACAGATGTGCCATAGAGAGCATCCTATCCGGCTGCATCACAGCCTGGTATGGCAACTGCTCGGTCCAAGATCACAAGAAACTGCAGAGTGTGGTGAACTCAGCCCAACACATCACACAAGCTTGCCACCCTCCACATTAATTCTGTCTACACCTCCCGCTGCCTCAGGAAGGCAGACAGCATTATCACAGACCCCTCCCACCCAGGCATTGCCTTCTTCCAGACCCTTCCATCAGGCAGAAGGTATAGAAGTCTGAAGACCTGCACATCCAGACATAGGAACAGCTTCTTCCCCACAGCTACAAGACTCCTCAACAACTCCCCCTCGGACTGATCTGTTCCCTGTAAGAGCAATATTCACGACGCCCTATGCTGCTCTTGCTCATGTATTTGCTTTGTTTGGCCCCTTGTTCCGCACTGTAACCAATCACTGTTAGTCGATGTATTATTTGTCAATGTTCTCTGTTGATTATTCTTGTGTCTACTCTGTACGTACTGTGTACGTTCCCTCGGCCGCAGAAAAATACTTTTCATTGTACTTCAGTACATGTGACAATAAATATCAATCAATCAATGAATCAATCTGACACTTGATCTTGGACAAAAGGCTGAGAAGCGATCGGCTGTTGATATGAATCCTAATCAATATAACCGTTCAGATTGTAAACAAGTGCGTGTTATCCAAGGTTCTCCACTGACACTCAGCAAGGTTGTTGCTAATTCTTCAGATCTGTGGGGGATAAAAGTGTGAAAAGCTGGGCCGTTTACATTCAAAACTTATGCAGTGCCTGAATGTGCGGAGTCCCCAGGTTAATAACAACCAGTATACAGCGTTCTGTCTCTCAGCCCTTGGAGCGCTGATGGTCTCTGGGGGAGGCTGTAGAGTCGAGAGATTATGGGAGAAGATTGTTCTTAATTGTGTCGTCGCTGTCGAATGTGGTAACACCCTGCGATTGCCTGGCCGCTTGCAATCCTGCTGTCATTTTTGACCTTGAGATGAGCCTCTGACTATATAGCCAGGCTCATATCAGGGGCTGGTTTAGCTCACCAGGCTAAATCGCTGGCTTTTAAAGCAGACCAAGCAGGCCAGCAGCACGGTTCGATTCCGGTACCAGCCTCCCCGGACAGGCGCCGGAATGTGGCGACTAGGGGCTTTTCACAGTAACTTCATTGAAGCCTACTCGTGACAATAAGCGATTTTCATTTCATATCACCCAATTCAACCTCTGCTGCTGAAACCCTAATGCCATGCCTCTTTCATCTCTCGAGTTGACTCTTCCAACACTCCCCTTCGAGAAATCTGGACTCCTCCAAAGCTCCGCAACCTCTATCCTAAATCTCACCAAACCCCATTCGCCCAATGCCCATTGTGCTCGCTGACCTACACTCGCTCCCAGTTCAGCAACATCTCAAACTTGCTTTCAGTTCCTCCCATGGCTTCGCCCCCTCGCCAACTCTGGAACCTCCTCCAGTGCAACAACCTTTCCAGATCGCGGCACAGCTTCACACCTGACCTCTGGCACATCCCAGATTGTCATTGTGCCACCGGGTGGCGACTGCGCTTTTAGCTACTGAGGCCTCGGTGAATCCTCTCACCTAAACATTCCATCTATCACAGAATCATAGAATCATAGAATTTACAGTGCAGAAGGAGGCCAATCGGCCCATCGATTCTGCACCGGCCCTTGGAAAGAGTACCCAACTTAAGCCCACATCTCCACCCTATCCCTGTAACCCAGTAGCCCCACCTAGCCTTTTGGACACGAAGGGGCAATTTAGCACGGCAAATTCACCTAACCTGAACAGCTTTGGACTGTGGGAGGAAACCAGAGCACCCGGAGGAAACCCACGCAGACACGGGGAGAACGTGCAAACTCTACACAGGCAGTCACCTGAGACCGGAATCGAACCTGGGACCCTGGGAGCTGTGAGGCATCCGTGCTAACCACTGTACCACGGTGCCGCCTTTATCCACGTCCCAGAACCTCCTTTAAGACCTGTGTGGAAACTAACTCTTTAACCAAGTTTTCAGTCACCAATCCCAAAATTGTCTTGGGTAGCTCATGTCAACCCTTCAGTTCGGAACCTTTGGGCATGTTCTTACTTAAAGGTGCTATGTGAATGAAATTGTTATTGTTCTAAAGAGCTTGAGCTAGTGCGGTCTTCTTTTAAACTCGAGAAGCTGTCATTCGGGCTGGCACGTGACAATCTTCTTCATCAGTGGCTGCGACCCCCAAACTCTCTTGAAGGTAAATGGCCTCTTTACGACCCCTAATCTTCAAATATCCCTTCTGCAGGGAGAGGAGGGCAAATAGGCGAGAGGCCACCAGCAGCAGCCCCCAGAACAATCTTGCTGTGAGCTGAGTTTAATGAGAGAGGGAGTTGCTTCAGGACGAGGCAATCAATCTCTAATGCGAATGAAGATCTTACCTGCTGTGATCGTAGACCTAGATAGAATCTCTTCTTAACTTTTAACTCTTTTTGCATTGTTGGAACTATAGCTGAGGACAGTCGGCAGCCCAGAATTCCTCCAGTGTTGAATTCAGCACGGGAGTTTTAAAAGTCAAGGTTCCAGAGGACCACAGGGGAAATTTCTGCTCCTTACATCTAGTGCGTGCCTCCGAGGAGCAGAACGGGAATCCCTCGCTGCTGTTGTTAAATAGTATTAGTGCCTTGATTTGTGGCTCTGACGTTGATTTCCATTCCCTGCTGCCGGCTAGAAGAGGGCAGGCAAACAGGTGTTGGGTTTCTGGGAGCTGGAAAGTGCGGACTGGCCTGAGGAAGGAAAGTAATAGATTAGAACGAGCGAGGCGGCTTACCTTGTCGCAGGGTCAGGTCAGGTCACCCTCGTAGAGTTATCGTACAGAGACTCTTGCAGCACAGCTGGTGACCATTCGGCCCATCGTAGCTGTGTCAGCTCTTTGGAAGAGCAACCCAAATAGCTCCACTCCCCTGCCCTTCCCCCAAGGTTCAGCAATTGCTTTTAAAAAGCCACAAAAACTTGCATTAATATAGCGCCTTTTGCCTCCCCTGGATGTCTCACAGTGTTTTTCTAAAAAATATATATATTGAAAGTTTTCATTTATGACAAACACAAGATCAACGTCAAACAGCTCAGAAAGCGAATATTACATAGCACAATATCATTAAAAAAAAGGAAATACAAAATCGGTCCGATAAATCCCGCACAAAGAAAGGCAAAAATAACCTACATCCAACGATCATTAACTGCCCCCCACCCCCCCCCCCAACAGCTGATTATCATAGAATTTACAGTGCAGAAGGAGGCCATTCGGCCCATCGAGTCTGCACCGGCTCTTGGAAAGAGCACCCTACCCAAGGTCAACACCTCCACCCTATCCCCAGAAACCACTAACCCCACCCAACACTAAGGGCAATTTTGGACACTAAGGACAATTTAGCATGCCCAATCCACCTAACCCGCACATCTTTGGACTGTGGGAGGAAACCGGAGCACCCGGAGGAAACCCACGCACACACGGGGAGGATGTGCAGACTCCGCACAGACAGTGACCCAAGCCGGGAATCGAACCTGGGACCCTGGAGCTGTGAAGCAATTGTGCTATCCACAATGCTACCATGCTGCTGATGGTGGCTAACTCTTTAAAGTAGGAAATGAATGGCCGCCAGCTCAGGTGGACCACCTCCACCCATCCTCTGACAGGGTACTTGACCTTCTCCAGATATAAAAATTCCATGAGGTCACCCAACCAGGCCAAGGCACTGAGCGGAGCGGAAGATCTCCATCTCCAGGCCTATCAGTGAGGTGAAGACAAGAACATCCTGGAGATCAATGGCTGTGTCATGAATAATGATGCATGGATGGAAGGGATTGATGCTCATTGTGGAAGAGAGATTCGGGAAGACTTTGAGGCATGGTAGCACAGTGGTTAGCACTGTCGCATCACAGCTCCAGGGTCCCAGGTTTGATTCCCAGTCTGTGCAGAGTCTGCACTTTCTCCCCTGCGTCTGCATAGGTCTCCTCCGGGTGCTCCGGTTTCCTCCCACAGTCCAAAGATGTGCAGGTTAAGTGGATTGGCCACGCTAAATTGTCCCTTAGTGTCCAAAAAAGATGGGTGGGGTTACTGGGTTACGGGGATAGGGTGGAGGTGTGGGCTTACGTGGGGTGCTCTTTCCAGGGGCCGGTGCAGACTCGATGGGCCGAATGGCCGCTGTCTGCACTGTAAGTTCTATGATTCTAATGCCCCAAGAGTGGGAAAGGCTGCCACCAGGAACAGAAAAGGGGCTGGTTTAGCTCACTGGGCTAAATCGCTGGCTTTTAAAGCAGACCAAGCAGGCCAGCAGCACGGTTCGATTCCCGTACCAGCCTCCCCGGACAGGCGCCGGAATGTGGCGACTAGGGGCTTTTCACAGTAACTTCATTGAAGCCTACTCGTGACAATAAGCAATTTTCATTTTCAAAATGAACCAGTCAGGAAGACAGGCGACGCGCGGACCGACTTTGTGTTGTCAATGTGGAACAGTTCTCCTGTGTGCAGACCATGAGGAGCACTTGAATATGATCGGTACGGGTAGCGGATTATGGGCTGCTGCGTCCGCGGTGACCGCTTCCTCCTACCAAGTGGGCTGCCTGCCGTCCCTTGCCGGGGGAGAGCTGAGAATAGGCAAACTCTCCTTTTATTGAACTTCAGAATTGCGTCCAAAGTTACATCAGAAAGTGGAGGCGCTCTGAATAAAGAGGGAGCCGCTTGAAATGTAATTGGAAATTTGAGGGCGATGCACCAGATCCCACCCCTCCTGACTAATGTCACTGAGGACAGCAGAGCAAAATTACTTCAGATACATTCCTGAAGTTGGGTGTCCCGTTTGGTGCACCGAGATCAGAAAGTCAATCCAACTAGGTTAAGCATTATTAAGGAGGCAAAGAGTGGCGCGCAGAGCATAAAAATGTCTCTCTTCTGTTGGCACTTTTGAAGTCACTTCTTTCTGGGAGGCAGGAGAAAGCAAACCCTGGGGGGGGGGAAAGAGATGAAAGTCGTGTTTTATTATCATCACACAAGTGACCAAGTGAAGCATTGCAAAGTGATCATTCATGTGTTGTGTGATTTCAAACGAACGCTGGACGCATTGCCCCACTTTCTCGCCCGTGTCCTTTACTTTCGGCTTTTGTTGCTTTTGTTCTTTCACTTTAAACTCTTCCGTAACGGGAAACAGGAAATGGTGGAAACGCTCAGCAGACCAGGCAGCATCGGTGCAGAGAGGAATGCGGTCCGTTAACAGGCACCATTTTAACCCAAAAAGTGTGTGTGTGGCTGTGACTGGTGGGGAGTTAAAATGTTCTACTTTCCAAAAATCAAAGCAACCTTCACATTTCCCGTTTTTACAGAAGTAAGCAGCCAATTGACTCCCCGGAAAATGGTCGATTCGGAAAACCTTTTAGGGAGACTTGTTCGCCCATTTTAATTAAGGGTTGGGTATTGGCAAGTGTTGTGTGCATACAAGATGATCAGAGGATTAGATAGGGTGGACATCGAGAGCCTTTTTCCTCGGATGGTGATGTCCAGCACGAGGGGACATAGCTTTAAATTGAGGGGAGATAGATATAGGGCAGATGTCAGAGGTAGGTTCTTTACTCAGAGAGTAGTAAGGGTGTGGAATGCCCTGCCTGCAACAGTAGTGGACTCGCCAACACTAAGGGCATTCAAATGGTCATTGGATAGGCATATGGACGATAAGGGAATAATGTAGAGGAACTTTAGAGGGGTTTCACAAGACGGTGCAACATCGAGGGCCGAAGGGCCTGTACTGCGCTGTAATGTTCTATGTTTGTTCTATGTACTTGTCGGATTAAAGAATGGAAATGCTAAAGCAGGTGGATTGAACATAATAACAAAGAACAATACAGCACGGGAACAGGCCCTTCGGCCCTCCAAGCCTGTACCGTCCATGATACTAACCTTGGCCAAAACCCTCAACACTTCCTTGTGCCGTATCCCTCAATAGCCATGTATTTGTCGAGATGCCTTTTCAGCGCAATTAATGTATCTGCTTCCACAACCTTCCCTGGCAATGGGTTCCACCACCCTCTGTGTAAAAAAAACAATAAAAGTTTATTGAATGATTATTAACGGTACAAAAGCTGATGACGCCATGGACCATCACGTGACTCAATTCTCACAGCGACTATGCAACAACAGAACGATAACAACCCACACATATTACCAGGAGTGGGTTTAGAACATAGAACATAGAACACTACAGCGCAGTAGTAGGAGAGAACTTCGGCCCTCGATGTTGCGCCGACCTGTGAAACCATCTGAAGCCTATCTGACCTACACTATTCCATTTTCATCCATATGTCTATCCAGTGACCACTTAAATGCCCTTAAAGTTGGCGAGTCTACTACTGTTGTAGGCAGGGCGTTCCACACCCCTACTACTCTCTGAGTAAAGAAACTGCCTCTGACATCTGTCCTATATCTATCACCCCTCAATTTAAAGCTATGTCCCCTCGTGTTGGTCATCACCATCCGAGGAAAAAGACTCTCACTGTCCACTCTATCTAACCCTCTGACTATCTAATATGTCTCTATTAAGTCACCTCTCAGCCTTCTCCTCTCTAACGAAAACAACCTCAAGTCCCTGAGCCTTTCCTCGTAAGAACTTCCCTCCATTCCAGGCAACATCCTAGTAAATCTCCTCTGAACCTTTTCCAAAGCTTCCACATCCTTCCTATAATGTGGTGACCATAACTGCTGGCAGTACTCCAGGTGCGGCCACACCAGAGTTATGTACAGCTGCAGCATGACCTTGTGGCTCCGAAACTCAATCCCCCTACTGATAAAGGCTAGCACACCATATGCCTTCTTAACAGCCCTATTAACCTGGGTGGCAACTTTCAGGGATTTATGTACCTGGATGCCGAGATCTCTCGCTGTTCATCTACACTACCAAGAATCTTGCCATTAGCCCAGTACTCTGCATTCCTGTTACTCCTTCCAAAGTGAACCACCTCACACTTTTCCGCATTAAACTCCATCTGCCACCTCTCAGCCCAGCTCTGCAGCTTATCTATGTCCCTCTGTATCCTATAACATCCTTCAGCACTATCCACAACTCCACCGACCTTCGTGTCATCTGCAAATTTACTAACCCATCCTTCTACACCCTCTTCCAGGTCATTTATAAAAATGACAAACAGCAGTGGCCCCAAAACAGATCCTTGCAGTACACCACTAGAAACTGAACTCCAGGATGAACATTTGCCATCAACCACCACCCTCTGTCTTCTTTCAGCTAGCCAATTACTGATCCAAGCCGCTAAATCACCTTCAATCCCATACTTCCTTATTTTCTGCAATAGCCTACCGTGGGGAACCTTATCAAACGTTTGTTTGGTGTGACAGCACCAAAGTTTTAATCAAACTTGGAAGTCTGCTTTCCCTGAATGTTGTGGAGTCTGTGGACACCATGACAGCTCAGGTTTCTTTTGCCTGGTGTCATGTTTCGAATCAGCCTGGTTTGGCTGGGATTCGAATAGGGAGCACTCCAGCGGAGGTTACAACTGCTATTGAGAGCTTGGGTGAGGGTCCAATTCTTACCCTGTGGGTAGGGGTTTGGGGTTTGGGGTGGGGGGGGGGGGGGGGGCGGTGGGGAGTTCTGATCCCAGGAATCGGGTTGTGTCCAATCCAATGGAATGACGTAAGCTTTGGGCGGGGGGGGGGGGAGCAGGCGAAGGAAGTACTTCTGCTCCTCTTGGCCCACAGTCAATGCTATAAATGGAACTTGCTCCTTCTCCGACCCTGCCCTCAGCTCCCTCTGGCTGCTGAGTTTCTTGAGGCCAGGAAAACAATCAGCCATTTTCGAACACTCAAAATTCAGATGAATGCGGGGCTCACATCCTCATTAGAATATTTATCGAGACAACACACCTCCTGTCAGTGGAATAGCCACCCACCTCTGCCTAAACTTCATTACATCCAAATGTAGATGGTGCCTCCAGGTTGGAGTCCATTGAGATTTTAAAATGTTAATACCTGACCCACTTGCTTTGTTGGGATTTAAACTATCCCAAGGTTTCTTCTTTTGCTGCATCTTGGTCAGAACTCAGGAAACATGGCAGATAAAAGGAAGCAATAAGGGCCTTATCCATCAAGTGTATTTGCAGCAGTTCCTGTGGGTCAAGTGGAGTTGGAATGTTTCCTCCAGGCCCAGGAAGTTAGTTGATAAACACTGTTCTCCATCTGGTGAGATGTCGGGACTGTTATGATCTCTGAACCCCAATCTCCTGGCCACCTTCACCTCTCCTTCCCTCAGATTTCTCCATACCCTGAATCTCTGCACCGGGAATTTCACTTCTCCAACCCAATCTCACCCATCATCTGAGCACTCTGCTCGATGTGACCTCTCCATTACCCCAATCTCTTTCTTTCTCGAACGTCCTTTCCACCCTGATGACTCCCGTTGTGGGCAGCACGGTAGCACAGTGATTAGCACAATCGCTTCACGGCACCAGGGTCCCAGGTTCGATTCCGGCTTGGGTCACTGTCTGTGTGGAGTCTGCACATCCTCCCCATGTGTGCGTGGGTTTCCTCCGGGTGCTCCGGTTTCCTCCCACAGTCCAAAGACGTGCAGGTTAGGTGGAATGGCTATGATAAATTGCCCTTAGTGTCCAAAATTGCCCTTAGTGTTGGGTGGGGTTACTGGGTTATGGGGATAGGGTGGAGGTGTTAACCTTGGGTAGGGTGCTCTTTCCAGAAGCTGGTGCAGACTCGATGGGCCGAATGACCTCCTTCTGCACTGCAAATTCTATGTTTCCCTGGCCTCTCCATCCTTCAGTTATTTCTATGCTCAACTCTCCGCCATTCCCCAAATCTCTCCATTTTCTCAATCTCTCTATCTTCACCAACCTCCATATTTCCCCAGTGTTTCCACCTCTCTGATCCCTGATCTCTGATTCCCAATCCCTCCCCATCAACCTCTCCCTGATCTTCCACGTCACTTCCCAGCCCAGCAGCCTATCGTTCTGAAGGATTGACCAGCCTGCCAGTGAGCTTGGCTGTCTGACAGGGAACCAAGAGAAGGAAATGATCCTGCCTAAACTTCTCCCCCTGTCCCCAATGCGCTGCTCTGTAAATACTGGGCTCAATCTTTCACATTGATGACCCGCACTGCAAAGATGATAGCGATGTTTTTAACTTCAGACCCAGCGAAACGGGTGGTGGAGGGGGTGGGGTGGGGGGCGGAGGGAGAGCTGAAAGGGAAAAGGGAAGGTTGGAAGGCAGTGGCACTTAAATGGCAGGAGAGGTGACAGGGCCGGAATTCTCTGACCGTTGGGATTCCCCATTCCGGCCGGCAGCACAGCTCCTCCCGTGTGTTTCCAGGTGGCATGAGATGGCTTCAATGGGTAACCCAATTGGCAAGCGGCGGGAGAATAGAACCCCTCCACCAGCGATCGGCGCCGAGAAAAACGTGGCTGGGGGAGGGAAGAATCCAGCCCAGTGTAAGGTGTAATGGGCCAGGGTTTCGAGAACCCTGGGCAGCACGGTAGCATGGTGGTTAGCATAAATGCTTCACAGCTCCAGGGTCCCAGGTTCGATTCCCGGCTGGGTCACTGTCTGTGCGGAGTCTGCACGTCCTCCCCGTGTGTGCGTGGGTTTCCTCCGGGTGCTCCGGTTTCCTCCCACAGTCCAAAGATGTCCGGGTTAGGTGGATTGGCCATGCTAAATTGCCCGTAGAGTCCTAAAAAGTAGGGTTGGGGGGGGTGGGGGGTTTGTTGGGTTACGGGTATAGGGTGGATACATGGGTTTGAGTAGGGTGATCATTGCTCGGCACAACATCGAGGGCCGAAGGGCCTGTTCTGTGCTGTACTGTTCTATAACCCCAAAGTGTATCATGGAGTTCACTTGACCCACAACTTTTAATAGATTGTGGTATGGGGAGCACACGGCCCACTCTACAGGGTGGTACAGCAGAAATGGAAAAGTATTTTTTAAAGCAAAACAATGTTTATTCTATGAACTCAAGTTAACCTTTTGAAAACATAGTGAACATCTTAGCAACCATCAATTCAAATATAACCCCCAAAGAATACAACACTAAGTAATCCTTAATAACTTCCCAAACAACATCCAGAAGACAAAATAAACACCTTTTAACAGAAGCACATTAGGTTTACATTCACTTCTGAGAACATTTATAATTCTGCATTCACCAAATGATCAAGAGATAGTCTTTTGATAGCAGAGAGAACAGCAGTACACCTGCTTTGTCTGGCTTCAGCTCCAACACTGAAAACACACGCTGCAGCAAACAGCCTAAAACAAAAGTAAAAAGCTGACAGAGAGCCCAGCTCCACCCACACTCTGACATCACTGATAAACATCCATTTCTTAAAGGTACATTTCTTAAACACCCATGTCTTAAAGGTACTCTCACATGACAAAGGGAAGAGGGGGTTGCTGATAGGAACTTAGGAATTAGGAGCAGAAGTCGGCAATCCAGCCCTTCGAGACAGCTCCACAATTCAATCAGATCAGGGCTGATCTCTTCCTGGTCTCAGATCCACCTCCCCAACTGTTCCCCATATCCCTTTAACCCATTTTTATATCAGAAATATATCTATCTCATTCCTGAAACCATTTAATGATTCAGACTCTACCGTGCTATGGGCAGTGAGTTCCACAAATTCACCACCTGGCGAGAAGTAGTACCTCCTCATCTCAGTTCTCTCTCTACCACCTCTCACCTTATATCCATGACGTCTCATTCTAGATTGCCCCACAAGGGGGAACATTTGGTCTACGTTTACTTTATCAATCCCATTTAGTATTTTGTACATCTCGATCAGATCCCCTCTCATCCTTCTGAACTCCAGCGAGAATAATAATAATCTTTATTAGTGTCTCAAATAGCCTTATATTAACACTGCAATGAAGTTACCGGGAAAAGCCCCGAGTCGCCACATTCCGGCGCCTGTTCGGGTACACAAAGGGAGAATTCAGAATGTCCAATTCACCTAACAGCACGTCTTTCGGGACTTGTGGGAGGAAACCGGAGCACCTGGAGGAAACCCACGCAGGCACGGGGAGAACGTGCAGACTCCGCACAAACAGTGACCCAGCGGGGAATCAAACCCGGGAACCTGGAGTTGTGAAGCCACAGTGCTAATCACTGTGCGACCGTGCTGCCCAAACTGTTCAATCTCTCCTCATACGTCAACCCTTTCATCCCAGGAATCAATCTGGTGAACCTCCAATGCCACCACATCCTTCCTCAAATAAAGAGACCAAAACTGGACACAATACTCCAGGTGCGGTCTCACTAACACCCTATACAGTTGCAACAACATTTTTATACAAATGTGATGGATCAATTAAATCAACAAATGCTGGATCTAGAGACACTGAAAGTGGTCAGAGCAGAATCATCACCAGTAACTACTGCCTGAGAAACAGACTTAAATTTATTCCGTTCAGCCTTGAGTTGGGAAGGGTGTAAAATGCTCAGTCGATAGATGAGCTAAGTTTCTGTTAAGTTTTCTTACAACAGTGGTAGGAAATCAGGGACAGTAAGGTCAGAGTGGGAGTGGAGCAGAGAATTAAAATGACAATTGCCCAGGTGCTCGTGATCATACATGTGGGCTAAATAATGTGTCCAACAAAATGATTGCCCAATCTGCGTTGGGCCGACCAATTCGCACTTCCGCAGCCAGGAGATTGAGGATGTGACCAAGATGCATACAGAGCAGGGGGCTACTTGAGGATTAATCGCCCTCCACCCTCATCTCCCCTCTCTCTGCGACTGAACAAGAAGCAGAAACAAAAACTCATGAACTCGGCTAAATTGCAGGACTCATCCATCCTTCGTTGCCCGGGCTCAGAGCAGTTTGTCATGGAGCTGTCTGCTGTGGCCTGTAACTAAATGAATCTCAGGGTGCCATCATTTGTTATTGGCAAAATGTTTTGTTGGAAGTTACTTTGAAATATTTATTCATAGGAAAAAAAAATAATGAAGCAGTCAGTTCGAAACCTGCCCCATGGGTAACCATTCTGAGCACGAACTGCCAAATGGCCCAACGCAACGTGATTTAGATGCAGGATTTGCTGGGTCACATTCAGAATTCTGTTCCACGGGGATACTGTTCTTTTGTAGGCAGGAATTTCCTTTCAACTTCTTTCAAAAATCAGCTGCCAAATAACATTGCCTCGCTGGTTGAAAAATCTAGTCCAGGGACAGGTCAAAGGTGAGGCTGTCACGCTGCTCTGAAACATCGTGGATATTCTTTAACTCTAAGAAGACAAATCCCTATTTTAATGTCGAACGGGATAATCCCCATTTTCGCTACTTGCCTAATGGTCACATGACTAAATCCTACAATAACAATTTATATGTAAATATAGCGTTTTTAATGCACTGAAAGATCCCAAGGAGTATTATAAAACAAAGACGACACCGAGAAGATGTTAGTCCGGGTCTCCCCCTCCAAGTGACAATCATCATTGGATTGCTGCCCTGTCTGCTCTTTGCTATGCCCTGCCTCTGCTCCTCAGATGTGTTGGCTAAGCTGGGTCTGCGAGGACTCTGTTTACTGCAGCAGTGAGAGAGACAGGCTTCCAACACTTGAAGAAATGCAACTCGATTTTATTGAACTCTTAACTATCATAAATACTTTAACTGTGGGTTGACACTATGCTGAGTTGACTGGAGACCTGAGGCTAACCTGACCAGACTATCTTACTACCACGTGGTGTTTGTTCTAGTTGTAGCTCAGGGGCTCTGACTGTCTCAGAGGCTGGATCCCGAGAGAGCGGGAAAACTGGTGCCCTCTGGCTTTATAGTGGTCATGTCCTGTCTGGTGATTGGCTGCTGTGTTCTGTGTGTTCACTGGTCATCCTGTGTGTCAATCACTGCCTGTCTGCACACCATCATATACCTGTGTGTATATTATGACACCTTTCTCCCCCCAATCTGCTTCTTCAGGAAAGCCAAGTGGACAGTCCTTCGGAGAACTCCACCACGGTGCTGTGGTAGATCCTCAAACTTCCATTGAGCAGTTTCCCATCTCCCAGGACCCTCCGCAAAAATTTTTTGTTGGAGTGGGAGACTTCGGTAAGTTACGATTTACTTATCTGAATTCTTACCCAGCCGGGGAGGAAGACAAGCCATGGCCCCTTTTTAAGACAGCAGCTACCATAAGGTCAGTTGAAATATCCAGTGGCAATGTTAGTGAGTGGATGAAGCAATGGGGAAGGTGGTAGGTGGATGAGGTAAATGATGGATGAGGTAAATGGGCGGGGCAGGATGTAGATGAGGTGGTAGATGGCTTGGGCAGTAGTTTGGTAGGATGGCAGGTGAGTAGGGTGTTAGGTGAGAGAATAGTATGTGAACGGGTAAGGTAGCAAGTGGGTGAGAAGGATATGTGCGTAAGTGGTCAGGGCTAGCTGGGCCAGGTCGGATCTGGGGGCTAGTCAGAGGGTCAGGAGGGGCAGCCAGGATGTCAGGGGATGGGGGACGGAGTCGGAGTTCAGTGTGATTGATTGGAGAGCCAGTCGTGTAGTTACTCAGGAGTTCAATTAGGATTTTTTAATCCAACATTTCCTGAGTAAGTAAATGAGAGCACTCCAAAGTCCCCCACTCCAACACAAAGTCAGAGGGTTCCTGGGAGCAAGGAAATTGCCCATTAGAAGGTCAAAGCTTCCTGGGAAATTCCCAAGTAGGTCAACATATCTGGACAACTGGAAGATCTGGACCCTTAGGTCAGATGGCTGAAAGCTTGGTCAGAGACAGGTTTTAAGGAGTATCTTAAAGAAGAGGTAGGGAGACAGAGAGGTTAGGGAGGAAGTTCCAGAACCTGGAGCCCAGGCAACTGAAGGCACGGCCAACAATAGTGGAACGATTAAAATTTCACGAGAGGGCAGATTCAGAGGAACGCAGAGACAAATAATATTCTCAGGAACGTTATGTCAAAGGCACACATGCCCCAATCTCTTTCAATTCCTGGCAAATCGAATAACTAAGGCTTTTAACCAATATAGGTTATTTATAATTGGAGTAAAGGCACGCAGGTTGTGTCAGGAAGGGAGAAAGAGTTTAACATTAATATTGGGGTGACTAGTGCCACCTTGGGGAATAACAATGAAAGGATAAAATTAAAGGGTTGATATCTAAATTCAAAAAGCATTGTACCAAGAACAGCGATCAAGTACAAATAGAGATATGAGATTGAGTCAGTTGTTATTACTGAGATTTGATAGCAGGGTGACCAAAGTTGAGAAGTAAATATTCCAAGGCTTTTAGAAAATATTGGAAAGTTGGAAAAAGAGGAAGGATAGTCCTGATAATCAGGATGACAGGGCGAAGAAACATTTCAACAGAGGCAATCAGTTTATTTGGATAGATCCCAGAATAACAAAGGGCAGAAAACATTGGGGGGAGCAGTTTATAGGCCTCCTTGTAATAGCTATGGTGTTAGACAGAGAATAAATCAAGAAAGTACATGAGTATGCTACAAAAGTAATGTAACAATCATAGAATCATAGAATTTACAGTGCAGAAGGAGGCCATTCGGCCCATTGAGTCTGCACTGACCCTTGGAAAGAGCATCCCACCTAAGCCCACGCCTCTACCCCCTCCCCGTAACCCAAGTAACCCCACCCAACCTTTTTGGACACAAAGGGCAATTTTTCATGGCCAATCCACTGAACCTGCACATCCTTGGACTGTGGGAGGAAACCAGAGCATCCGGAGGAAATCCACGCAGACACGGGGAGAACGTGCAGACTCCACAGAGACAGTGACCCATACCAGGAATCGAACCTGCAACCCTAGAGCTGTGAAGCCACTGTGCGAATCACTGTCCTACCGTGCTGTGAGGGATCTTTATATGGCCTAGGCAACCCAAGTTGACAAAAAGTAGTTTGGAACGCATTTGAGACAAGTTTTGCTGGAACCAACTAGGGAACAGGTTACTTTAGCTACAGTATTGTGCAAGGAGATGGGGTTCATTCGCAACCTGATAGAAAAGGACCCACTGGGAAAGAGTGATCATAATATGTCAGAATTCCATATTATCTTTGTGAGTGATAGGGCCAAGCATGAAACCATGGGCGGGATTCTCCGGCTGTGTCAGACCGGTGATTGGACAATCCCGCCCGAGGTCAATGGGCTTCTCCGTTGCCTGCGGCTCGTCGGTGGCCTTCCTATGGTGGGCGGGACAGACGAATCCAGCCCTCGGGTCTTAAATGTAAACAAACCAATTATGTCAACAGGATGAGTTAATTGGCTCAGAAAGAATGGAAATTTAGATTTTAAGATTTAACCAAAAGAAATAACTGACAATTCTCAACATATATACTTTCTTGAAGAATGAATTCTCCATCAGAAAAGTGGCGAACAAGAGACGCTGAGGATAGCTTAAAAAAAGAGACTTACGGTGTTCCCAAGAATAGTCGTGACCCAGAAAATGAAGAGCGTTTTAAATGTCAACAAAGGATGGGCAAGAACTTATTAAAGAGGGAGAAAATAGAACATGGAAGTAATCTGGCAAGAAATATAAAAAGAGATGATAAGGGTTTTGGTGAGTATGAAAGAAGGGAGAGAGAGAGTACTTAAAGTAAATGCCGGCCCCTAATAGACAGAGAGAGGAGAAATAACAATAGGGATTAAGGAAGCGACAGGGGGAAAAGTAGGGACATTAAACAAATGGTTTGTGTCTGCCTTCACAATAGAAGTATTACTCTTGGCTACTATGACTGAGAAAGAGAAGAGGCTGCACAGCTTGTACAGGACAAAGTTGGGCGGTGGGTTGGGGAGGGGGAAAGTCAGGAAGGGGACAAGAGTAAAGTGTTTCAGCCATGTTCTCATCCCTCCACCATCTCAGAACCTCAAAATGTGGACGGGAGGGCCACAGGTTCTGGGTAGAAGGAGACGTACACGGCGCAGTCAACGTTCCCGGCGCGATGATGTCATTGATGCTGGAACGGCATTCTGGAAAAAATTTGGGGAGGCTCAAATAAGAGCCAAACCTGAGAGTTTTGGTCTCCGTACTCAAGAAAGGATATACTTTCATTAGATACAGTTCAGTGAAGGTTCACTAGGGTGACTCCAGGGATAGAACATAGAACATAGAACAGTACAGCACAGAACAGGCCCTTCGGCCCTCGATGTTGTGCCGAGCAATGATCACCCTACTTAAACCCACGTAACCCGTATACCCGTAACCCAACAATCCCCCCATTAACCTTACACTACGGGCAATTTAGCATGGCCAATCCACCTAACCTGCACATCTTTGGACTGTGGGAGGAAACCGGAGCACCCGGAGGAAACCCACGCACACACGGGGAGGACATGCAGACTCCACACAGACAGTGGCCCAGCCAGGAATCGAACCTGGGACCCTGGAGCTGTGAAGCATTGGTGCTAACCACCATGCTACCGTGAGGCCTAGGGGATGAAGGGGTTATTTTATGAGGGACGGTTGGACATGTGGGCTCGTATCCACTGGAGATTAGAAGAATACGAGGTGATCTTATTGAAACATATAAGATCCAGGGGGACTTGACAGGGTTGGCACTGAGCGGGTGTTCTCTCTTATGGGAGAGACTAGAAGCCGGGGGAGCAATTTAAAAATAAGTGGTCTACCTTAAGACAGAAATGAATAGGAATATTTTTGTTTGTACTTCTCTTTCCCAAATAGCAGTGGAGACAGGGTCACAGAATCACAGAAAAATACAGTGCGGAAATGGCCCTTCGGCCCATCGAGTCTGCACCACTGCATGAAGGGCGCCTGTTCTGCCAATCTTAATTCCATTGGCCAGCACCTGGCCCCTTGCAGGTGCTGGGTCCTGCTCTGTTCACGGTTTATATCAATCGTTTTGATTAAACTTTGGGGACATGAGTAAGAAGTTTGAAATGATATGCAAATTGGCCACATGGTTAACAGTGAAGAAGAAAGTTGAAGATATCGATGGGCTGATCAGCTGTGGCAGAAAAATGGCCAATGGAATTCAATCTGGAGAAGTATGAGTGAATAAATTTGAGGCGGACAAACAAGGCAACGGAATGTTTCTTTGGAACTGAGAAGGCTGAGGGGAGGTTTAACTGAAGTGCATAAAAATGTCAGGGGCCGAGACAAAATGGATAGGAAGGAACTATTTCCAATTGCATAAGAACATAAGAACTAGGAGCAGGAGTAGGCCATCTGGCCCCTCGAGCCTGCTCCGCCATTCAATGAGATCCTGGCTGATCTTTTGTGGACTCAGCTCCACTTTCCGGCCCAAACACCATAACCCTTAATCCCTTTATTCTTCAAAAAACTATCTATCTTTACCTTAAAAACATTTAATGAAGGAGCCTCAACTGCTTCACTGGGCAAGGAATTCCATAGATTCACAACCGTTTGGGTGAAGAAGTTCCTCCTAAACTCAGTCCTAAATCTACTTCCCCTTATTTTGAGGCTATGCCCCCTAGTTCTGCTTTCACCCGCCAGTGGAAACAACCTGCATCTATCCTATCTATTCCCTTCATAATTTTATATGTTTCTATAAGATCTCCCCCGCATCCTTCTAAATTCTACCGAGTACAGTCCCAGTCTACTCAACCTCTCCTCATAATCCAACCCCTTCAGCTCTGGGATTAACCTAGTGAATCTCCTCTGCACACCCTCCAGTGCCAGTACGTCCTTTCTCAAGTAAGGAGACCAAAACTGAACACAATACTCCAGGTGTGGCCTCACTAACACCTTATACAATTGCAGCATAACCTCCCTTGTCTTAAACTCCATCCCTCTAACAATGAAGGACAAAATTCCATTTGCCTTCTTAATCACCTGTTGCACCTGTAAACCAACTTTTTGCAACTCATGTACCAGCACATCCAGGTCTCTCTGCATAGCAGCATGTTTTAATATTTTATCATTGAAATAATAATCCCGTTTGCTGTTTTTCTTACCAAAATGGATAACCCCACATTTTTCAACACTGTATTCCATCTGCCAGACCCGAGCCCATTCACTTAACCTATCCAAATCCCTCTGCAGACTTCCAGTATCCTCTGCACTTTTCGCTTTACCACTCATCTTAGTGTCATCTGCAAACTTGGACACATTGCCCTTGGTCCCCAACTCCAAATCTTCTATTTACAGAGATTCAATGGCCAGGAAACATAGATTTAAATTAATGGTGGAAGGATTCAAGAGAAGTGTAGTAATATTTTCACCCAGAATATGGTGGGGGGGGGGGGGTCACTGCCTGCTGAAAGGGTGGTCGAGGCAAAAACTCTGATCACATTTGAAAAGCATCGTACAAGACCGACCAAGAGCTGGAAGGTGGGAGTAGAGTGGATGGATCTTTTTTCAGCTGGCGATGATACAATGGGCCAATTAGCCTTCTTTCTGCCATTGTAAATCTTCCTGTTTTGATGTTTCAATGGTTTATTTTCAGCTTTATTCACCTGTCCTTCCACTTTTAAAGGCGCCTGTATCTGAAACAATAGACTGAATCTGTGGTGGAGACTGTGGTCTTAACCCTGGGCTGAAAGTTGGGTACAAGGCCGCTTCCACTTGGCTGTAGTGCCCCGAACCAACTTGACAGCAGTAAATATTCCAGGATATCGGTGTTTTAGACGAGGCAGGGAGAAAATTAAAAGAGGTGGGGGAGTTGCAATACTGGTTAGGGAACGTATTACAGCTGTACAGAGGGAGGATAACATAGAAAAATCAAGTAACGAGGCACTGTGGGTAGAGCTTAGAGACAGGAATGGGGCAGTCACCAAGATGGGGGTGTACTACAGGCCTCCGGGAAGTTGAGGAACAGATATGTAAGCAGATTCTGGATAGATGGGCAATTAATAGGGTTGTTGCAGTGGGAGATTTTAATTTTCCTCATATTAGAACATAGAACATAGAACAGTACAGCACAGAACAGGCCCTTCGGCCCTCGATGTTGTGCCGAGCAATGATCACCCTACTCAAACCCACGTATCTACCTTATACCCGTAACACAACAACCCCCCCTTAACCTTATTTTTTAAGACACTACAGGCAATTTAGCCTGGCCAATCCACCTAACCCGCACATCTTTGGACTGTGGGAGGAAACCGGAGCACCCGGAGGAAACCCACGCACACACGGGGAGGACGTGCAGACTCCGCACAGACAGTGACCCAGCCGGGAATCGAACCTGGGACCCTGGAGCTGTGAAGCATTTATGCTAACCACCATGCTACCGTGCTGCCCAATATTGACTGGAAATTCCTTTGGGCGAGGTGTCTGGATGGTGAGAAAGTTGTTCAGTGTGCAGAAGAAGGTTTTTTGGAACAATATGTGGATAGCCCGACGATTGAGGTGGCTATATATAATCTAGCACTAGGGAACGAGCCGGCTAGGTCATCAATGTTGTAGTGGGAGAACATGTGGCGAACAATGACCACAATTCCGTAATTTCGGATACTCATGGAAGAGGATGAGTGTTGTCCGAGGGTTAAGGTGCTAAATTGGGGGAAGGCTAACTACAACCAGATTAGACAGGATTTGGAAGCTGTTTGGGAGAGGCTGTTTGAGGGTGTATCCACATTTGGCATGTGGGAGTCTTTTAAGGAGCAGTTGATGGGAGAGCAGGACAGGCATGTGCCGGTAAAAAGGAAAGACAGGAAAGGTAGGATTCGGGAACCATGGATGACCGGGGAATTGAGAATCTTGTCAAAAAGAAAAATGATGCCTATGTGAGGTACAGGCAACTAAAAACAGATAAAGCACTTGAGGAATACAAAGAAAGTAGAAAAGAGCTCAAGCAGGGAGTTAGCAGGGCAAAAAGGGGCACAAAATGTCTTTGGCAGACAGGTTTAAGGAGAATCCCAAGGCATTTTATACGTATATTAGGAACAAGAGGTAGCGAGGGAAAGAGTTGTCAAGGACAAAGGAGGGAAATTGTGTGTGGAACCACAGGAAGTAGGTGAGGTCCTTAATGAGTATTTTGCATCAGTATTGACAAAGGAGAGGGACATGTTGATTGGTGGTGTCTCAGAGGGATGTGTGAACACTTTAGAGCAGTTCGTTATTACGAGGGAGGAAGTGTTAGGTGTGTTAAAAAGCATTAAGGTAGACAAATCCCCAGGGCCAGATGGCATCTACCCCAGATTTCTGAGGGAGACAAGAGATGAAATCGCTGGGCCTCTGACAGAAATCTTTGTGTCCTCATTGGCCACAGGTGAGATTCCAGAGGATTGGAGGATAACCAATGTTGTACCGTTATTTAAGAAGGGTTGCAAGGATAACCTGGGTAATTATAGGCCAGTGAGCTTGACGTCAGTGATAGTGAAATTGTTGGAAAAGATTCACAGAGATAGGATCTATGCACATTTGGAAGTGAATGGTCATATTCGCTACAGATAGCATGGTTTTTTATGAGGGATGTCATATTTCACTAATTTGACTGAATTTTTTGAGGAGGTGACACAAATGATTGACAAGGGAAGGGCTGTGGATGTTGTCTACATGGACTTTAGTAAAGCATTTGACAAGGTCCCTCATGGCAGGCTGGTGCAAAAGATTAGATCACATGGGGTCAGGGGTGAACTAGCTGGATGGATCCAGAACTGGCTTGGCCATAGAAGACAGAGGGTAGCATTGGAAGGGTGTTTTTCTGAATGGAGGTCTGTAACGAGTGGCGTTCCGCAGGGATCAGTTCTGGGACCTCTGCTCTTTGCAATATATATAAATGATTTGGAAGAAGACGTAGTGGGTCTGTTTAGCAACTTTGCGGATGATACTAAGATTGCAGGAGTTGCGGACAGTGATGAAGATTGTCAGAGAATACAACAGGATATAGATAGGCTGCAAAATTGAGCAGAGAAATGGCAGATGGAATTTAACCCAGACACATGCGAGGTGATGCATTTTGGTAGATCTAATTCAGGTGGGAGCTATTAAATAAATGGCAGAACCATCAGGAGCATAGACACACACAGAGAGATCTGGGTGTGCAGGTCCACAGATCCTGAAAAGTGGCAGCACAGGTGGAAATGGTGGTAAAGAAAGCATATGGCATATTTGCCTTCATAGGACGGGGTATTGAGTATAGAAAGTACAGCACAGAACAGGCCCTTCGGCCCTCAATGTTGTGCCGAGCCATGATCACCCTACTCAAACCCACGTATCCACCCTATACCCGTAACCCAACAACCCCCCCCTTAACCTTACTTTTTTTATTAGGACACTACGGGCAATTTAGCATGGCCAATCCACCTAACCCGCACATCTTTTGGACTGTGGGAGGAAACCGGAGCACCCGGAGGAAACCCACGCACACAGGGGGAGGACGTGCAGACTCCACACAGACAGTGACCCAGCCGGGAATCGAACCTGGGACCCTGGAGCTGTGAAGCATTTATGCTAACCACCATGCTACCCTGCTGCCCTCAAGAGGGTATAAAGCTATTGAGTATAAAAGCTCAAACATTATGTTACAATTATATAGAATGTTGGTTAGGCCACATTTGGAATACTGTGTCCAATTCTGGTCACCGCACTACCAGAAGGATGTGGAGGCTTTGGAGAGAGTACAGAAAGGGTTTGCCAGGATGTTGGCTGGTATGGACGGTATTAGCCATGAGGAGAGATTGAATAAACTGGGATTGTTCTCCCTAGAGAGACAGAGGTAGAGGGGCGACCTTTTCGACGTTTCTAAATTTATTAGGGGTATAGATAGGGTGAACAGTTGGAGGCTTTTTCCCAGGGCGGAAATGACAATTACAAGGGGTCACAAGTTCAAGGTGAGGGGGGGAAAGGTTCAGTGGGGGATGTGCGGGGGAAGTGTTTTACACAGAGGGTGGTGGTGGCCTGGAATGTACTGCCAAGTGAGGTGGTTGAGGCAGATATGTTAGCGAGCTTGAAGACTTATCTGGATCGGCACATGAACAGACTGTTGGTCTGGATAGGACACGTAATCGGCGCAGGCTTGGAGGGCCGAAGGGCTGTATTGTTCTTTATTCTTTGTTCTTTATTCAGTTAGGCTGAAAATTGGCTCAGGGCGAGACTTCCGCCATTGGATGGCCAGTCGCTGTCTAGCCCCAGCAGCACCATCGGGATTAGCGGACACCTTCGGGAGGGCGGGCTGTCCCCGGTGCCGATCGTCAATGGGGCTGGACGAGGAAGCAAGTCGGGGTTCTCAGCCAAAGCCAGCCTGACGGGCTCCCTCGAGGTAACTGAAGATTCCGGTTCAGGAGGGTGGGAGGAGTGGGGCAACAAGTGGAGGTGGGAGTATTCTTAGATGGGGTGCGGGGTAACAGCGCCCCCCCCCCCCCCCCTCAGCTCACAGGAAGGTAACCAGGAGCCGCACGGCCATTAATTGGTCACTTACGGGCTTCAATTATCCTACGAGATGCTGGGCCACTCAAAGTCTTCCCTGCCACTCTTCAAGTGCCAACAAAGAGCGGGTAGACGATTGGTATTGCATCACCACCATTGCACCAAATTTATGACCTTGATGCCTGCCAGCCAGTTTCAGAGAGGGAATTGCAAAGTTCCACCCCATTGGTCCTTCTGTCCCGGGTTTTACTATTTAGTATCAATTTCCTCTCACATTTCTCCACACGGAATAGCGACTGAATCACACCTTTCAGAACAGTAGTGTTTCCCCATTCCTTCAGCTAGGCATTAAACTGTTCTCATTTTATGTGCACAAGTTCCTGTGACTCACAGGGAAGCGGTGAGCCATGGTTTACAGGTTAGATTCCCTTTGACAACTGTCCAAACTACGTAGCTCTCCTGGATTCAGTTAGCGGCCTCTTCATCGTGAAGCAATCTCACCCTTTGGGCTTCGGTATTCAATGCTGGATCATCGACATGCACTGAGTGAGAACTGATCCCAACACTGACCCCTGGGGGACACTGCTTGCATTGCACCAGTCAGAATCAGCCACGACTCCCAGTTCCTGCACCTGCGTCTAATTCCTATCCATGCTGACCTGCGCAGATTAATTTTGTCAACAAATCCTCGATGTAGCCTTTTTCACAAATGACTCACTTTCTAGTACAGCACGCTAGTGGATATGGTATGGCGGATGTTGGGTGTTCAGACCTAAATAATTATCAGATTAAAACCAGTCGCTGGGGCATTCAACTCTCCCTATTTTTAAAAAAATGTTTCAATGAAGGGGCAATTTAGCACGGTTAATCCATCTAACCTGCACGTGTTTTGGGTTGTGGGTGTGAGACCCACGCAGACAGGGGGAGAATGTGCAAACTCTTCATGGACAGTGACCCGGGTCCTCGGTGCCGTGAGGCAGCAATGCTAACCACTGCGCCACAGTGGCGCCTGGCTAAACGCTCTCTCTCACGCTCGGTGCTTTGTGTCAAATATGTACTCTGTACCGTGAATGTCATGGTATCTGGTTAGTGGACTGTCACTCGGAAGATAGCATGCACTGCTTAAGTTTCTATCGCTGAACATCTGCACCTCAATCCTTCATCATTCCACTGCTATCTTCTATTTAGCGAACGCAGATGTGAATCACCCAATGGGTGAAAGACGTTTCAGTTACAGGCAGACCTTGTATTGGTAAAGCAACAGGAAACCTAACAGCCCATTTACGCACAGCATGGACATTCTTCTTGTTATTTTGGAGGCTTGTGGCCAATTCTTCGGCACGGAGGCACAGTGGTTAGCACTGTTGCCTCATGGCGCCAGGGACCCTGGTTCAATTCCGGCCTCTGGTGACTGTCGGTGTGGAGTCTGCACGTTCTCCCCGTGTCTGCGTGGGTTTCCTCCGGGTGCTCCGATTTCCTCCCACAGTCCAAAGATGTGCAGGTTAGGTAGATTGGCTGTGCTAAATTGTCCCTTAGTGTCCAAAAGTTCAGGTGGGGTTACCGGGTTAGGGTGGAAGCATGGGCTTAAGGAAGGTGCTCTTTCCAAGGGCCGGTACAGACACAATGGGCCGAATGGTCTCCTTCTACACTGTAAATTCGATGGTATGGTTTTATTCTTTTAATCTTTAATTTTTTTTTGTGAAGTTATGCACGCATGGTAACTTGAAGAGGCCAATTTAGAGGGGTCTGTGAGGGAAGTTTCAGGTTGTTAAGTGACCTTGTGGCCACGCAGCTCAGTGGGAACTTTAGAAAGGGCCCACTAACAGATAAGGGATAATCATAAGGATAACTGTTAGCCGGGATACTAGGATAACACACCTGCCCTTCATTGAATCGTATTGTGGCATCCCTTACATTCACCTGAAAGCATGGAGGAATCCGGATTTTAAATTTAACCCAGCGGAAAAATTAATAAGTATTTGAGTATCACTGAAAAAGACACATATTGTTGAAGCTTTTCATCCTGAACTCATCAGAATAAATTTACAAGAATACCAAACGTAAAGGGAACAACAATTTTGGGGCAGCACGGCACCAGAGTGGTTAGCACAATTGCTTCACAGCTCCAGGGTCCCAGGTTCGATTCCCCGCTTGGGTCACTGTCTGTGCGGAGTCTGCACGTTCTCCCCGTGTCTGCGTGGGTTTCCTCCGGGTGCTCCGCTTTCCTCCCACAGTCCAAAGATGTGCAGGTTAGGTGGATTGGACATGATAAATTGCCCTTAGTGTCCAAAATTGCCCTTAGTGTTGAGTGGGGTTACTGGGTTATGGGATAGGATGGGGGTGTAGGCTTGGGTAGGGTGCTCTTTCCAAGAGCCGGTGCAGACGCGATGGGCCGAATGGCCTCCTCCTGCACTGTAAATTCTATAATTCTATGATATATTTAATGAGAAGAGTGTAGATTGGTTGGCTAGTGGACTCTGATTGGTAGAGACGTTGCTCTGGATAATTCACCTTATAAGTGACGACTGACAGTTAACTGCCAAGCTTTGTTTAAATTGAAATCAGACAGGTTGAGTCTGATTCAACAAAGCATTGCCCTTTGGAATGAACCAGAGAATGGCTGTCATCTATTTTGTTTAATTGAAACAGGTGCAATGTGCTTACGTGGTTGACATGTGAGAGTACCTTTAAGAAAAGGATGTTTAGCAATGTACCTTTGAGAAATGGAGCCGCTCATATTACTGAAGTGATGTCAGAGGATGGGGGTAGCTGATTTGAGCTCACTTCTGCTTTTAGTTTCAGTTTGAGAGAGCAACTGAAAAGTGCCTGGCTGGTTTGCTGTGAGCTGTTTGAAAGGAAAAGCCAATTGTGGAAGAGAGCTTGGGTGTGTCTGTGTTTGCAGTGAGCTGGATCTGCTGTGATCTCTGCCATGAAAGACTATCTCTGAATCATTTGGGTGATTTAAACTCATAATAGTAATGTCTTTAACCTGATGTGTTTCTGTTGTTAAAGGTGAAGTCTTTTGGAGGTTTGCAGGAACATTTTGAGGGAGTATTTAGTGTTGTATTATTTTCGGGGTTATCTTTGAAGTAAGGGGTGGTAAATGATCCAATGTTTATTTAAAAAGGTTAAGTTGAATTCATGGAATAAACATTGTTTTGTTTTAAAAACCATGTGTCCATAATTGTAATAACTCACCTGGAGACCAAGCTGTGTTTGCACTGAGTGCTGAGCTTGTGGCATTTGAGTGCTACAGTGAGAGTTTGGTGACTGAGGGAGTATAAGGGTTATTTAAAGTCTAGTATTTCTTTTATTTAGTTAATTAACTTAAAAGTTGCTGTTTGGTCTATAAGAAGGTGAATTTTGAATCAGCTTTAAACAAGGTTCTACTTGGACTTACTTGCAGCTGGAGCTTGTTAATTAGTTAATTGCATTAGGCCAGTTTTTAGAAGCTAGAGTCACAGTATAAATAGGGGCTAGATACAGTGCAGACTTTGTTTGCACTGAGTGCTGAGCTTGTGGCATTTGAGTGCTACAGTGAGAGTTTGGTGACTGAGGGAGTGCTGAGCTTGTGGCATTTGAGTGCTACAGTGAGAGTTTGGTGACTGAGGGAGTGCTGAGCTTGTGGCATTTGAGTGCTACAGTGAGAGTTTGGTGACTGAGGGAGTTAGGTGAGGAGGGAGTAAGGTACTCCTTTCATTTAATTTCCTATATTTATCAAAGAGCGTGAAGGGAACCAGGAGTTTAGAGTACAGCTGACTGGGAGCAGAGCCGGAGGGCGGAGGTCCAGTTGGTCCACAGGGCAGCTAATTCTGTAAAGTAAGAGGGGATGGAGGCTAGGGCAGTTGCATGCTCCTCCTGTAGGATGTGGGTGGTGAGGGATACCACTGGTGTCCCCGCTGACTATACCTGCGGGAAGTGCACCCAACTCCAGCTCCTCAGAGACCGTGTTAAGGTACTGGAGCTGGAGCTGGATGAACTTCGGATCATCCGGGAGGCAGAGGGGGTCATAGAGAAGAGTTACAGGGAGGTAGCCACACCAAAGGTACTGGACAAGAGTAGCTGGGTTACAGTCAGGGGAAAGAAAACTAACAGGCAGACAGTGCAGGGATCCCTCGTGGCCATTCCCCTTCAAAACAAGTATACCGTTTTGGATGCTGTTGGGGGGGATGACCTACCGGGGGAAGGCCCCAGCGGCCAGGTCTCTGGCACTGAGTCTGGCTCTGGGGCTCAGAAGGGAAGGGGGGAGCATAGAAAAGCAATAGTAATAGGAGATTCAATGGTTAGGGGAATAGATAGGAGATTCTGTGGTCGCGAGCGAGACTCCCGAAAGGTATGTTGCCTCCCGGGTGCCAGGGCCAGGGATGTCTCTGATCGTGTCTTCAGGATCCTGAAGGGGGAGGGTGAGCAGCCAGAAGTCGTGGTGCACATTGGTACCAACGATGTAGGTAGGAAAAAGGGTGTGGAGGTAATAAACAAGTTTAGGGAGTTAGGCTGGAAGTTAAGGGCCAGGACAGACAGAGTTGTCATCTCTGGTTTGTTGCCGGTGCCACGTGATAGCGAGGCTAGGAATAGGGAGAGAGTGCAGTTGAACACGTGGCTGCAGGAATGGTGTAGGAGGGAGGGCTTCAGGTATTTGGATAATTGGAGCGCATTCTGGGGAAGGTGGGACCTGTACAAGCAGGACGGGTTGCATCTGAACCAGAGGGGCACCAATATCCTGGGGGGGAGGTTTTCTAGTACTCTTCGGGAGGGTTTAAACTAATTTGGCAGGGGAATGGGAACCGGATCTGTAGTCCAGCAACTAAGGTAGACGATAGTCAGGACGCCAAAGCACGTAGTGATGCAGTGGGGAAGGTAACAATGACAAAGGAGAGTACTTGCAGGCAAGGAGATGGGTTGAAGTGTGTATACTTTAATGCAAGAAGCATCAGGAATAAGGTGGGTGAACTTAAGGCATGGATCGGTACTTGGGACTACGATGTGGTGGCCATCACGGAAACTTGGATAGAAGAGGGCCAGAAATGGTTGTTGGAGGTCCCTGGTTATAGATGTGTCAACAAGATTAGGGAGGGTGGTAAAAGAGGTGGGGGCGTGGCATTGTTAATTAGAGATAGTATAACAGCTGCAGAAAGGCAGTTCGAGGGGGATCTGCCTACTGAGGTAATATGGGTTGAAGTTAGAAATAGGAAAGGAGCAGTCACCTTGTTGGGAGTGTTTTATAGGCCCCCCAATAGCAGCAGAGATGTGGAGGAACAGATTGGGAAACAGATTCTGGAAAGGTGCAGAAGTCACAGGGTAGTAGTCATGGGCGACTTCAACTTCCCAAACATTGAGTGGAAACTCTTTAAATCAAATAGTTTGGATGGGGTAGTGTTTGTGCAGTGTGTCCAGGAAGCTTTTCTAACACAGTATGTAGATTGTCCGACCAGAGGGGAGGCCATATTGGATTTAGTACTTGGTAATGTACCAGGGCAGGTGATAGATTTGTTAGTGGGGGAGCATTTTGGAGGTAGTGACCACAATTCTGTGACTTTCACTTTAGTAATGGAGAGGGATAGGTGCGAGCAACAGGGCAAGGTTTATAATTGGGGGAAGGGTAAATACAATGCTGTCAGACAAGAATTGAAGTGCAGAAGTTGGGAACATAGGCTGTCAGGGAAGGACACAAGTGAAATGTGGAACTTGTTCAAGGAACAGGTACTGCGTGTCTTTGATATGTATGTCCCTGTCAGGCAGGGAAGAGATGGTCGAGTGAGGGAACCATGGTTGACAAGAGAGGTTGAATGTCTTGTTAAGAGGAAGAAGGAGACTTATGTAAGGCTGAAGAAACAAGGTTCAGAGAGTGCGCTGGAGGGATACAAGATAGCCAGGAGGGAACTGAAGAAAGGGATTAGGAGAGCTAAGAGAGGGCATGAAAAACCTTTGGCGGGTAGGATCAAGGAAAACCCCAAGGCCTTTTACACATACGTGAGAAATATGAGAATGACTAGAGTGAGAGTAGGTCCGATTAAGGACAGTAGCGGGAGATTGTGTATTGAGTCTGAAGAGATAGGAGAGGTCTTGAACAAGTATTTTTCTTCAGTATTTACAAATGAGAGGGGCCATATTGTTGGAGAGGACAGCGTGAAGCAGACTGATAAGCTTGAGGAGATACTTGTCAGGAAGGAAGATGTGTTGCGCGTTTTGAAAAACTTGAGGATAGACAAGTCCCCCGGGCTTGACGGGATATATCCAAGGATTCTATGGGAAGCAAGAAATGAAATTGCAGAGCCGTTGGCAATGATCTTTTCGTTCTCGCTGTCAACAGGGGTGGTACCAGAGGATTGGAGAGTGGCGAATGTCGTGCCCCTGTTCATAAAAGGGAATAGGGATAACCCTGGGAATTACAGGCCAGTTAGTCTTACTTCGGTGGTAGGCAAAGTAATGGAAAGGGTACTGAGGGATAGGATTTCTGAGCATCTGGAAAGGCATTGCTTGATTAGGGATAGTCAGCACGGATTTGTGAGGGGTAGGTCTTGCCTTACAAGTCTTATTGAATTCTTTGAGGAGGTGACCAAGCATGTGGATGAAGGTAAAGCAGTGGATGTAGTGTACATGGATTTTAGTAAGGCATTTGATAAGGTTCCCCATGGTAGGCTTATGCAGAAAGTAAGGAGGCATGGGATAGTGGGAAATTTGGCCAGTTGGATAACAAACTGGCTAACCGATAGAAGACAGAGAGTTGTGGTGGATGGCAAATATTCAGCCTGGAGCCCAGTTATCAGTGGTGTTCCGCAGGGATCAGTTCTGGGTCCTCTGCTGTTTGTGATTTTCATTAACGACTTGGATGAGGGAGTTGAAGGGTGGGTCAGTAAATTTGCAGATGATACGAAGATTGGTGGAGTTGTGGATAGTGAGGAGGGCTGTTGTCGGCTTCAAAGAGACATAGATAGAATGCAGAGCTGGGCTGAGAAGTGGCAGATGGAGTTTAACCCTGACAAGTGTGAGGTTGTCCATTTTGGAAGGACAAATCTGAATGCGGAATACAGGGTTAATGGTAGGGTTCTTGGCAATGTGGAGGAGCAGAGAGATCTTGGGGTCTATGTTCATTGTTCTTTGAAAGTTGCCACTCAAGTGGATAGAGCGGTGAAGAAGGCCTATGGTGTGCTAGCGTTCATTAGCAGAGGGATTGAATTTAAGAGCCGTGAGGTGATGATGCAGCTGTACAAAACCTTGGTCAGGCCACATTTGGAGTACTGTGTGCAGTTCTGGTCACCTCATTTTAGGAAGGATGTGGAAGCTTTGGAAAAGGTGCAAAGGAGATTTACCAGGATGTTGCCTGGAATGGAGAGTAGGTCATACGAGGAAAGATTGAGGGTGCTAGGCCTTTTCTCATTAGAACGGAGAAGGATGAGGGGCGACTTGATAGAGGTTTATAAGATGATCAGGGGAATAGATAGAGTAGACAGTCAGAGACTTTTTCCCCGGGTGGAACACACCATTACAAGGGGACATAAATTTAAGATAAATGGTGGAAGATATAGAGGGGATGTCAGAGGTAGGTTCTTTACCCAGAGAGTAGTGGGGGCATGGAATGCACTGCCTGTGGTAGTAGTTGAGTCGGAAAATTTATGGACCTTCAAGCGGCTATTGGATAGGTACTTGGATTAGGGTAGAATAAGGGAGTGTAGGTTAACTTCTTAAGGGCAGCACGGTAGCATTGTGGATAGCACAATTGCTTCACAGCTCCAGGGTCCCAAGTTCGATTTCGACTTGGGTCACTGTCTGTGTGGAGTCTGCACATCCTCCCCGTGACTGCGTGGGTTTCCTCCGGGTACTCCGGTTTCCTCCCACAGTCCAAAGATGTGCAGGTTGGGTGGATTGGCCATGACAAATTGTCCAAAATTCTATGATTAACCTAGGACAAAAGTTCGGCGCAACATCGTGGGCCGAAGGGCCTGTTGTGTGCTGTATTTCTCTATAAAAGCAACAATCCATTAAAAGGAGAGGTTGGTTGAACTCCATGATACATTTTGGGGTTCTGAAAACACGGCTCCCGTAACATGGTCTTTCTGTCTTCAAAGGTCCTGTGTCTGAACATGTGGAGCTTCTATCACACTGTGCCATGCTGCAAGACGGACTGATAATCTTAAACTGTCATTCCTGACACACTGAGGATTATTTAGCAAACCTTGAAAAAGTGAGGAATGACATCTAATGTTGGACACTGTGCTTTGAGTTTTGCAAGCAGGGGCCGGTTTGGTACAGTCTGAACCCTGCCCGTTTGAACAGTTGCCTGGGACATGCTCTTTGGGACCTATGACCTTGCATCTCACTGACATTGAGAGTAATCTCGCACATTACTCAGTTGGGTGACAGGCAGGACTTCTTATTGGCTTGATGGCAGCATCTGGTTCGTAATCCCACTCGTGTTGTTACGGCGCAGCAGCAGCGTGAACCAGCCAGCCAGCTTCACTTGTTGCTCAAACATCTGAGGTAACCGACCCTTCCAGGGTAATCGGAGGCAGACTGGGCACTTTTTAGGACTGAAAGTGACGGCCTTCGTCCCATTGATGAGTTTGCAGAGAGCAGTGATTTGATCAGGGTGGCCATTCTCCTGCAGGATGCCTTTCTGCCGCTATTTCAGTATCAAACGTGCCTGGTGACAAAATGGTTCCAGCTGCACAGCCGGAATTACCCTCCAGATTCTCTGGCACAGAAGCTTTGGGGACGTGGGTTACGCATCCCTCTTGCAGCGCCTGATAGAGCCAGCCACGCCAGCCCCACAGAGATTGGGGCGCCACTCTTAAAGGGCACCTGATCTGAGTTTGAAATGAACTCCCCTCCCTCACCGCACCCCCACGAACAAGGTGGGCAACCCCACAAGCGTGAGAGAGCCCCCTCCCATGCAGGTTTTGGGGTGACACCCACACACACACAAGCAATGGTGCAACCGCAACCCCCCCAAACCAGACAAGGAGAATTCCACGGTGAGGCTCCCCAGAGGACCCGCCCTAGTGGTGCCACCCTAGCTCTTCCAGGTCGGCACTACAATGTTGATGCTGCCAGGGTGGCAGTCCCGGGGGGCAGTGCCAGGGGGCAGTCCCTCTCTCCCCTCAGAGGCAATAACAATAATAACCTTTATTGTCACAAGTAGGCTTACATTAACACTGCAATGAAGTTACTGTGAAAAGCCCCTAGTCGCCACATTCCGGCGCCTGTTTGGGTACACAGAGAGAGAATTCAGAATGTCCAATTCACCCAACAGCACGTCTTTCGGGACTTGTGGGAGGAAACTTGTGGCAGCACGGTAGCATGGTGGTTAGCATCAATGCTTCACAGCTCCAGGGTCCCAGGTTCGGTTCCCGGCTGGGTCACTGTCTGTGCGGAGTCTGCACGTCCTCCCCGTGTGTGCGTGGGTTTCCTCCGGGTGCTCCGGTTTCCTCCCACAGTCCAAAGATGTGTGGGTTAGGTGGATTGGCCATGCTAAATTGCCCGTAGTGTCCTAATAAAAGTAAGGTTAAGGGGAGGAGTTGTTGGGTTACGGGTATAGGGTAGATACGTGGGTTTGAGTAGGGTGATCATTGCTCGGCACAACATCGAGGGCCGAAGGGCCTGTTCTGTGCTGTACTGTTCTAAATCTAAAACCGGGGCACCCGGAGGAAACCCACGCAGACACGGGGAGAACGTGCAGACTCCGCACGGACAGCGACTCAAGCCGGGAATCGAACCCGGGTCCCTGGCGCTGTGAAGCAACAGTGACTGTGATAACAGGCGCTGTGATAACCACCGTGCTGCCTTGCTGCTATCTGTGTCTTTCTAAATCATAAGTGATTCATAAGCTCTGTAAGAAACCTTTCCAATAATTTTGCTGCACAGAGATTAGTCAGGCTGCCTTCTAAATACTCGGTCTGTCTGAATCACTGGCTTTTAAAGCAGACCAAGGCAGGCCAGCAGCACGGTTCGATTCCCGTACCAGCCTCCCCGGACAGGCGGCGGAATGTGGTGACTAGGGGCTTTTCACAGTAACTTCATTGAAGTCTACTCGTGACAATAAGCCATTTTCATTCATTTTTCATTTCATTCTCCATTTTTTGTACAAATGTAAATATTGTTCGAAATCCTCCAGATGCTCCCCTGCCATGACACCCACCCATAACTTGAAAATTAATTTCCAGTGTATAGAAATTTTTGGAAAAATTGCAATGATCTGGAGATTCACCTGTCCATTTTTGTACAAGTGAGCAAAGTCTGAATAATACATTGAAGCCACAATCATCTCTTGACTGCAATTGGAATTCAATGCTGACGTATTCGTGAGAAGGTTGAAAGATTCCTTGTGCCAAAGGAATTTCACAAAAACTATGACATTCCCTGGTACAGATACAGATATTAACACTGATCAATATTTTGGCTACAAATATTAACAATTGGCTCACAGGAATCCATGGTTCCTTCTCTATTTAATCAACTATCTCACACGCTGTCCCTCAGATAGATTCATCTTTGTTCAATAATCTGGCTACATTATTATAACTTGACATATCTGCCATCAACCATGTTGCATTTTTCACAAAGAAAGGTGCAGCATGTTTCAAAACCCCTAGGATACTCTACAACATTTCAAATCCAATGACTTACTATTGATGTGCCGTCACTGTTGTCATTTAGGCACACACGGTAATCAATTTATTGCGATGAATGTAAGACATTGGTGTATAAACTGTGTGTTGTATCCGTTGAAGTAATATTATTAAAAACGTAGGTTAAGGTCTATATTTGTTGCAATGATATTATTAAAGAATCTAGGTTAAGGTATCCAGATTGTGTGGCTGCTAAAGCTGTAATTAAGAAGTCATAAAATGTGAGGTCATGATTGATTCTAACTATTTATTTATTTACAAATAAAGAGCCAGTGGAACATAGAACATAGAACATTACAGTGCAGTACGGGCCCTTCGGCCCTCGATGTTGCGCCGACCCGTGATACCATCTGAAGCCTATCTGACCTACACTATTCCATTTTCATCCATATGTCTATCCAGTGACCACTTAAATGCCCTTAAAGTTGGCGAGTCTACTACTGTTGCAGGCAGGGCGTTCCACACCCCTACTACTCTCTGAGTAAAGAAACTGCCTCTGATATCTGTCCTATATCTACCACCCCTCAATTTAAAGCTATGTCCCCTCGTGTTGGTCATCACCATCCAAGGAAAAAGACTCTCACTGTCCACCCTATCTAACCCTCTGACTATCTTATATGTCTCTATTAAGTCACCTCTCAGCCTTCTCCTCTCTAACAAAAACAACCTCAATTCCCTGAGCCTTTCCTCGTAAGACCTTCCCTCCATACCAGGCAACATCCTAGTAAATCTCCTCTGAACCCTTTCCAAAGCTTCCACATCCTTCCTATAATGTGGTGACCAGAACTGCACGCAGTACTCCAGGTGCGGCCGCACCAGTGTTATGTACAGCTGCAGCATGACCTTGTGGTTCCGAAACTCAATCCCCTACTTATAAAGGCTAGCACACCATATGCCTTCTTAACAGCCCTATTAACCTGGGTGGCAACTTTCAGGGATTTATGTACCTGGATGCCGAGATCTCTCTGTTCATCTACACTACCAAGAATCTTGCCATTAGTCCAGTACTCTGCATTCCTGTTACTCCTTCCAAAGTGAACCACCTCACACTTTTCCGCATTAAACTCCATCTGCCACCTCTCAGCCCAGCTCTGCAGCTTATCTATGTCCCTCTGTATCCTATAACATCCTTCAGCACTATCCACAACTCCACCGACCTTCGTGTCATCTGCAAATTTACTAACCCATCCTTCTACACCCTCTTCCAGGTCATTTATAAAAATGACAAACAGCAGTGGCCCCAAAACAGATCCTTGCGGTACACCACTAGTAACTGAACTCCAGGATGAACATTTGCCATCAACCACCACCCTCTGTCTTTTTTCAGCTAGCCAATTACTGATCCAAACCGCTAAATCACCTTCAATTCCATACTTCCTTATTTTCTGCAATAGCCTACCGTGGGGAAACTTATCAAACGCCTTACTGAAATCCATATACACCACATCAACAGCTTTACCCTGATCCACCTGTTTGGTCACCTTCTCAAAAAACTCAATAAGGTTTGTGAGGCATGACCTACCCTTCACAAAACCGTGTTGACTATCGCTAATCAACTTGTTCTTTTCAAGATGATTATAAACCCTATCTCTTATAACCTTTTCCAACATTTTACCCACAACCGAAGTAAGGCTCACAGGTCTATAATTACCAGGGTTGTCTCTACTCCCCTTCTTGAACAAGGGGACAACATTTGCTATCCTCCAGTCTTCCGGCACTATTCCTGTCGACAAAGACGACATAAAGATCAAGGACAAAGGCTCTGCAATCTATTTTGACATTTTCCAAAATTGCTAACACCTCCTCCTTTTGAACCTCAATTCCATCTAGCCTGGTCGACTGAACCTGAGTGTTCTCCTCGACAACATTGTCTTCCTCCAGTGTAAACACTGACGAAAAATATCCATTTAACGCTTCCCCTATCTCCTCTGATTCCACACACAACTTTCCACTACTAGCCTTGATTGGCCCTAATCTTACTCGAGTCATTCTTTTGTTCCTGATATACCTATAGAAAGCCTTAGGGTTTACCTTGATCCTATCCGCCAACGACTTTTCGTGTCCTCTCCTCGCTCTTCTTAACTCTCCCTTTAGGTCCTTCCTGGCTAACTTGTAACTCTCAAGTGCCCTAACTGAGCCTTCATGTCTCATCCTAACATGAGCCTTCTTCTTCCTCTTGACAAGTGCTTCAACTTCCTTAGTAAACCACGGTTCCCTTGCTCGACAACTTCCTCCCTGCCTGACAAGTACATACTTATCAAGGACAAGCAGTAGCTGTTCCTTGAAAAAGCTCCACATTTCGATTGTACCCATCCCCTGCAGTTTCCTTCCCCATCCTATACATCCTAAATCTTGCCGAATAGCATCATAATTGCCTTTCCCCCAGCTATAATTCTTGCCTTGCGGTATATACCTATCCCTGCCCATCGCTAAAGTAAACATAACCGAATTGTGATCACTAGCACCAAAGTGCTCACCTACATCTAAATCTAACACCTGGCCGGGTTCATTGCCCAGTACCAAATCCAATGTGGCCTCGCCCCTTGTTGGCCTGTCTACATACTGTGTCAGAAAACCTTCCTGCACACACTGCACAAAAACTGACCCATCTATAGTACTCGAACTATAGTATTTCCAGTCAATATTTGGAAAGTTAAAGTCCCCCATAACAACTACCCTGGTTACTCTCGCTCCTGTCGAGAATCATCTTTGCAATCCTTTCCTCTACATCTCTGGAACTATTCGGAGGTCTATAGACAACTCCCAACAGGGTGACCTCTCCTCTACTGTTCCTAACCTCGGCCCATACTACCTCAGTAGACGAGTCCTCAAGCGTCCTTTCTACCGCCGTAATACTTTCCTTGATTAACAATGCCACCCCCCCCCCCTCTTTTACCATCTTCTCTGTTCTTACAGAAACATCTAAATCCCTATCCCTGACCTCACTACTCTCAACATCCTGTACACTGGGACTACCATTTAGGTTCCCATCCCCATTGAACGTCAAGAACATCATTACAATACATTTACTTTTCACCGTTAGGGCCTGCAGAGCTGAATTGGTCCTCCCCACCCCACAAGCCCCCCACGAGTAAAACCATTCACGTCAGCGTGAGGGCAGATCGGCATGAATTATGAATGGCATTGCACCGTGTGCACCTGGCGGGCAGACATCCCTGAGAAACTCAGGTGAGTGTATGATTCCGGGGGGGGCGGGGTCTTGCCCGGGTACTACCCTGGCACGGAAAATGTGCCCAGGCAATGCTGGGAGGGGGGGAGGGAATGAGCCGGGGGGGGGGGGGGGGGGGCGGTGGGGGAGCGTTGCATGAATGATGGGGTGCATTGGGGACGGAGAATGTCCCTGTTGAACGTCCAAGCACTTGGAGCGGCCGATAAAAATGGCGGCCCAATCTTTAAAAGCCAAAGTTGCTCGTGTGATAGAAACTTATCACTTGCGTTTATAGATATCCATAATTGTTTTAAAATCCATTGATTACATAGAACACACAGTGCAGAAGAAGGATATTCGGCCCATCGAGTCTGCACCGACCCACTTAAGCCCTCACCTCCCCCCTCTCCCCGTAACCCAGTAACCCCTCCTAACCTTTTTTGGTCACTAAGGGCAATTTAGCACGGCCAATCCACCTAACCCGCACGCCTTTGGATTGTGGGAGGAAACCGGAGCACCCGGAGGAAACCCACGCAGACACGGGGAGGACGTGCAGACTCCACGCAGACAGTGACCCAAGCCGGGAATCGAACCTGGGACCCTGGTGCTGTGAAGCCACAGTACTAACACTTGTGCTACCGTGCTGCCCTCTACTTGGACTTTCTTTGGCCCTTTGTTTTTCGCTCTCTTCTGCGGATCACAAGTGCGAGACGGGAAGCAAGCGGAAATTAATTTACCGCAAATTGCTTTCGCCTTCGTGTGTGAGGAAGACAACATTTCTTCCAGGCCTCAGATGCTGATTGGGTCTCAACCTAGCAGTGGGGATAGGAAGATGCAAAATAACTCCAAATGGTTTATTTTCCAAACTGCCTGCCTGATCTAATTTTGTGCTCTCAAGCATTATTTTTAAAAAATAAATTTAGAGTATCTAATTATTTTTTTCCAATTAAGGGGCAATTTAGCGTGGCCAATCCACCTAGATGCACATCTTTGTGCAGTGGGGGTGAAATTAATTTTGGAAAATGTAAAAATAGATAAGTCCCCTGGGCCAGATGGGATTTATCCTATGATTCTCTGGGAAGCCAGGGAGGAGATTGCAGAGCCTTTGTCCTTGATCTTTTTGTCGTCTTTGTCGACAGGAATAGTGCCGGAAGACTGGAGGATAGCAAATGTTGTCCCCTTGTTCAAGAAGGGGAGTAGAGACAACCCTGGTAATTATAGACCTGTGAGCCTTACTTCGGTTGTGGGTAAAATGTTGGAAAAGGTTATAAGAGATAGGGTTTATAATCATCTTGAAAAGAACAAGTTGATTAGCGATAGTCAACACGGTTTTGTGAAGGGTAGGTCATGCCTCACAAACCTTATTGAGTTTTTTGAGAAGGTGACCAAACAGGTGGATGAGGGTAAAGCGGTTGATGTGGTGTATATGGATTTCAGTAAGGCGTTTGATAAGGTTCCCCACGGTAGGCTATTGCAGAAAATAAGGAAGTATGGGATTGAAGGTGATTTAGCGGTTTGGATCAGTAATTGGCTAGCTGAAAGAAGACAGAGGGTGGTGGTTGATGGCAAATGTTCATCCTGGAGTTCAGTTACTAGTGGTGTACCGCAAGGATCTGTTTTGGGGCCACTACTGTTTGTCATTTTTATAAATGACCTGGAAGAGGGTGTAGAAGGATGGGTTAGTAAATTTGCAGATGACACGAAGGTCGGTGGAGTTGTGGATAGTGCTGAAGGATGTTATAGGGTACAGAGGGACATAGATAAGTTGCAGAGCTGGGTTGAGAGGTGGCAGATGGAGTTTAATGCGGAAAAGTGTGAGGTGGTTCACTTTGGAAGGAGTAACAGGAATGCAGAGTACTGGACTAATGGCAAGATTCTTGGTAGTGTAGATGAACAGAGAGATCTCGGCATCCAGGTACATAAATCCCTGAAAGTTGCCACCCTATTAACCTGTCAAGAAGGCATATGGTGTGCTAGCCTTTATCAGTAGGGGGATTGAGTTTCAGAGCCACAAGGTCATGCTGCAGCTGTACATAACTCTGGTGCGGCCGCTCCTGGAGTACTGCGTGCAGTTCTGGTCACCACTTATAGGAAGGATGTGGAAGCTTTGGAAAGGATACAGAGGAGATTTACTAGGATGTTGCCTGGTATGGAGGGAAGGTCTTACGAGGAAAGGCTCAGGGACTTGAGGTTGTTTTCGTTAGAGAGGAGAAGGCTGAGAGGTGACTTAATAGAGACATATAAGATAGTCAGAGGGTTAGATAGGGTGGACAGTGAGAGTCTCTTTCCTCGGATGGTGATGACCAACACGAGGGGACATAGCTTTAAATTGAGGGGTGATAGATATTGGACAGATGTCAGAGGCAGTTTCTTTACTCAGAGAGTAGTAGGGGTGTGGAACGCCCTGCCTGCAACAGTAGTAGACTCGCCAAATTTAAGGACATTTATGTGGTCACTGGATAGACATATGGATGAAAATGGAATAGTGTAGGTCAGATAGGCTTCAGATGGTTTCACGGGTCGGCGCAACATCGAGGGCCGAAGGGCCCGTACTGCGCTGTAATGTTCTATGTTCTATGTTCTAAACCCACGCAAACACGGGGAGAATGTGCAAACTGCATACGGACAGTGACCCAGGGCCTGGATTCGAACCCGGGTCCTCTTTGCCGCGAGGCAGCAGGGCTAACCACTGCGCCTCCGTGCCGCCCAAATCTGCATTATTTAACATTATTTTGAAAATATTGCTTCGGAGTGTTTATTATTGCAAAGGTGCCCCAAGGGGAAAAGATATATTTAGTTTGTTCTGCGGAGCTGTTACTCTAGGCAGCATTCCCAGTGGCTTTTGAATCATTGAATCTTGCCGCATAAGAAGACATTTGGTCCATCAAACCTGTGCTATCTCTTTGAAAGAGATTTTCCAGCTTTGTCCCACTCCACAGCTCTCTCCCCGAAGCACTGCAAAGAAATCACCTTCAAAGTATGTGTACATTTGCCTTTTGAAAGTTCCTATTGAATTCACTTCCATCAGCACGGTAGCATTGTGGATAAGGGGCAGCACGGTAGCATGGTGGATAGCACAATCGCTTCACAGCTCCAGGGTCCCAGGTTCGATTCCGGCTTGGGTCACTGTCTGTGTGGAGTCTGCACATCCTCCCCGTGTGTGCGTGGGTTTCCTCCGGGTGCTCCGGTTTCCTCCCACAGTCCAAAGACGTGCAGGTTAGATGGATTGGGCATGATAAATTGCCCGTAGTGTCCTAAATTGCCCTTAGTGTTGGGTGGGGTTACTGGGTTATGGGGATAGGGTGGAGGTGTTAACCTTGGGTGGGGTGCTCTTTCCAGGAGCCGGTGCAGACTCGATGGGCCGAATGGCCTCATTCTGCACTGTAAATTCTATGATCACCGAATCAACCTGATGTTTCTTGATCTTGGCAAATGCCTGGGGGGAAAAAAATCTTCTCTTTCACCATCTCGTCCTTTTAACACAAAATTTTAATCTCTGGGGTCCTGGCTAATGACCCACTCATTTTTGTTTAACGGAATGGCTAAAATGCTGAAGGGAGAATATTTAACACCTCCACCCAAAACTGTCAGGCTCGATTCAGCGACTACATAGCACCAGGTGGGGTGAATAACAGGAGAGGGTGTGGTAAACCACTGTTGCACCTATAATGGGTGATATATGGTAGGACCTGTACTACAGGTACAACGGTAGTCCCTGCCTGCTGGCTTCTCCCAGTAGGCGGAGTATAAATATCTGTGTCCTCCGTGTAGCAGCCATTTCGCCAGCTGCTGTGGGAGGCCACACGTCTCAGAGCAATAAAGCCTCAGTTGTATTCAACTCTCATCTTTGTGCAATTGATCGTGCATCAGAGGGCAAAATCAAGATTCGTACAGGGTGTGAACCATTTTGTGACTATCCCGGCTCGCTCCCAATGGCAAGTTCCAGATCTCACCCCGAAATAACAAAGATATCATTAACCCTAATTTGCATTCATTTCAGTCTCATGGACGAGATTGAAGTTGAATGCAGTGCCTCACCAGAGTTACCCAATCTGTCATAAAAGTCCACGGATTTTCCGTTGGTGTCATAGAACATAGAACAGTACAGCACAGAACAGGCCCTTCGGCCCTCAATGTTGTGCCGAGCCATGATCACCCTACTCAAACCCACGTATCCACCCTATACCCGTAACCCAACAACCCCCCCCCCCTTAACCTTACTTTTATTAGCACACTACGGGCAATTTAGCCTGGCCAATCCACCTAACCCGCACATCTTTGGACTGTGGGAGGAAACCGGAGCACCCGGAGGAAACCCACGCACACAGGGGGAGGACGTGCAGACTCCACACAGACAGTGACCCAGCCGGGAATCGAACCTGGGACCCTGGAGCTGTGAAGCATTTATGCTAACCACCATGCTACCCTGCTGCCCCTGCTGTGTCGTTTGGTCTCAGAAATGGAGTTCCGTCCCCTTGTATTTTACTAACCCCTGTTATTCAATTTTATCCTGATCCCCTTCATCGAACTGATTAATTGAGCACTGATTTTAATTAGATGGTAAATTGGCTATATTTTTTTATATTGTTAGTCAATCAGGCCTTACATCATAGTTGAATAATGTTTAATTGGAGTATTGTGTTCAGTTCTGACCACTACATTTTTCTGACCACCAGGATGTGAAGGGGGCAAAAAAGGTTCAGGAGAATGATTCCAGGGGAAAGAAATCTGGATAGCTCCGTCAAACTGGAACTGTTCTTCATGGGGAAGAGAAATTAAGAGGAGGTTGGAGAGAAGATTTCCGAATTATGAGCTGTTGAGATGGAACAGGGAGGGAGAAGCCGTTCCCATTGGTGGAGGAATCAAGAATTAAATGGCATGGATTAACGTAATGGGCAAATAAAAGCAAAGATGACAAGAGGAAAATTATTTTTGTGCAGCGAGAGGGAAGGATCTGGAGTTTGTTTCCTGAGTATAGACATAGAATTCACAGTGCCGACGGAGGCCATTTGGCCCATCGAGTCTGCACCAATCCTTGGAAAGAACACCCCACACCTCCACCCTGTCCCCGTAAGCCAGTAACCCCTCCTAATGTTTTTGGACACTAAGGGCAATTTAGTGTGACCAATGCACCTAACCGGCACATCTTTGGACTGTGGGAAAAAACCGGAGCACCCGGAGGAAACCCACGCAGACACGGGGAGAACGTGCAGACCCTGCACAGACAGTGACCCAAGCCGGGAATTGAACCTGGGGCCCTGGAGCTGTGAAGCAACTGTGTTAACCACTGTGCTACTGTGTCACTATTAAGTGTGGTTGAGGCAGGTCCAGTCTAGCTTTCAAAAGAGAATAAGATCGTTATCTGAAGAGGAGCAAAATACCAGGAATAGGGGGAAAAAGTAGTCAAGTGCTTCACAGTGCTCCAGGTCTACCTCACAGTGTTTCTGCCCTGCTTCGCCCTGCTCCTGGTCTATTTCACGCTACTCCCAGTCTGCTTGATACTGCTCCCAGTTTATTTCACACTGCTCCCAGTCTGCTTCACACTGCTCCCAGTCTGTATCACACTGCTCCCAGTCTGCTTTGCACTGCTCCCAGTGTGTTTCACACTGCTCCCAGTCTGCTTCCCACTGCTCCCAGTCTGCTTCCCACTGCTCCCAGTCTGCTTTGCACTGCTCCCAGTGTGTTTCACACTGCTCCCAGTCTGCTTCCCACTGCTCCCAGTCTGCTTTGCACTGCTCCCAGTGTGTTTCACACTGCTCCCAGTCTGTTTCACACTGCTCCCAGTCTGCTTCCCACTGATCCCAGTCTGCTTCGTACTGCTCCCAGTCTGCTTCACACTGATCCCAGTCTGCTTCACACTGATCCCAGTCTGCTTCGTACTGCTCCCAGTCTGTTTCACACTGCTCCCAGTTTGCTTCACACTGCTCCCGGTCTGCTTCACAGTGCTCCCAGTCTGCTTTGCCTGTTCCCAGTCTGTTTCACACTGCTCCCAGTCTGCTTCACAGTGCTCCCAGTCTGCTTTGCCTGTTCCCAGTCTGTTTCACACTGCTCCCAGTCTGCTTCACAGTGCTCCCAGTCTGCTTTGCCTGTTCCCAGTCTGCTTCACACTGCTCCCAGTTTGCTTCACACTGCTCCCAGTCTGCTTCACACTGCTCCCAGTCTGCTTCGCACTGCTCCCAATGTTTCACACTGCTCCCAGTCTCTTTCACACTGCTCGCAATCTTCTTCACACTGCTCCCAATCTGTATCACACTTCTCTCAGTCGGTTTCGCACAGCTCCCTTTCTGCTTCACACAGCTCCCTGTCTGCTTCACACTGCTCTCAGTCTGCTTCACACAGCTCCCTGTCTGCTTCACACTTATAGAAAGGTGCAGAAACGATTCACGAGAATGGTTCCGGGTATGAGGACTTCAGTCATGTGCACAGGTTGGAGAAATCGGGCTGTTTCCCTTGACAAGGGGAAGATTATGACTGTATTGAGGTGTTCAAGATCATAAGTGGTCTGACAGATTGGGAAAAACCATTCTCTTTGTCAGAAGGGTCAAGAACCAGAGAATACCGAATTAAGGTGATTGGAAAACAAAGCAATGGTGACATGAGAAACATCCTTTATCCGCAGGGTTAGGGTCCCAGCTGATTTTAATGCTGGGCAAGTCAGATCCCAGAGTGAGAACTGGATGACAGTTGGGGGATTCTCGTATTCCTCCAGCCGCGTGTCTCAGCTGCACGCCGATCGCAGGCAGTGGGATTCTCGACCCCGCCGCTTCCCATCGAGGCCACCCCACACCGCCGGGAATACCATGGGAGGGGCTGTGCTGCCAGCGGGAAAATCGGCAGAGAATTCCGGCCCCTGACTGTTTTTTTCTCTAGAAACCATGGAGGAAAGTTATTGAACAAATTCACAGGAGTCTGTCGATGAACCCTTAGCACAAAGATAAAAACATTTATTAAACAGGAAAAGGAAACTTACACCAGTCTTACACCAGACAAAAAAGGTCGGAAGGCTCTCAATATTGACTCAAATATTCACTATTCATTCACCCCAGCTAGACCCTTACACTAATTCAGAAAGATAAAACAATTCACCATATGTATTTTATACTGTAACCATACCCTAAATAGCACATTGGGCTAAATCGCTGGCTTTGAAAGTAGACCAAGGCAGGCCAGCAGCACGGTTCGATTCCTGTATCAGCCTCCCCAAACAGGCGCCGGAATGTGGCGACTAGGGGCTTTCCACAGTAACTTCATTTGCCAAATTGTGACAATAAGCGATTTTCATTTCATTTCATTTTCATTTCATTTCATTCATTCTCTAGGTGGAATATAATTGAACCCATGCAGTAGGCATGATGGCAGGGTTGGGGTGTGTGGTAGAACCACGAGAATTTCCTCATGTCACTATTGATACTGTGATGAATGTAAGAAACTGGTATATATATTGTATTATATGTATTTGTTGCAGTAATGTTTTCAAAGCTTGGGTGACAGTGTGTATATACTGCAGTAATATTTTTTAAATTCCTCGTTTAAAAGACAGACAGAGTTTGTGGCTGTCACAGGTGCAATTAAGATGTCGTAAAAGTGAGATCATCATTCTGATCTCAACGAACAATGAAAAGTACAGCACAGGAAAAGGCCCTTCGGCCCTCCAAGCCTGTGCCGATCATGCTGCCCGTCTGACCTAAACCCTTCTACACTTCCGGGATCCGTATCCCTCTATTCCCATCCTATTCATGTATTTGTCAAGTTACCCCTTAAATGTCGCTATTGTCCCTGCTTCCACCACCTCCTCCGGCAGCGAGTTCCAGGCACCCACTACCCTCTGTGTAAAAAACTTACCTCGTACATCTCCCCGAAACTTTGCCCCTCATACCTTAAACCTAGGCTCCCTAGTAATTGACTCTTTCACCCTGGGAAAAAACTTCTGACTATCCACTCTGTCTATGCCCCTCATAACTTTGTAAACTTCTATCAGGTCGCCCCTCAACTTCCGTCGTTCCAGTGCGAACAAACCGAGTTTATCCAACCGCTCCTCATAGCTAATGCCCTCCATACCAGGCAACATCCTTATAAATCTCTTCTGCGCCCTCTCTAAAGCCTCCACATCCTTCTGGTAATGTGGCGACCAGAATTGAACACTATATTCCCAAGTGTGGCCTAACTAAGGTTCTGTACAGCTGCAGCATGACTTGCCAATTCTTATACTCAATGCCCCGGCCAATGAAGGCAAGCATGTTGCCCGTATGCCTTTAAAATATTCAGTAAGCCCTACTTCTGCCACCTTCTGATGCCCACAAATGGGAGCAGAATTCCAACCGAGGCTGACGCAGTGATTTTTAAATTGGTTTAAAATGGTAATGTTGCAGGAGATTTGAGGTGATTTTGCTTTTTGAATAATGATGTGACGTGTGAAAGAATGGCTGGTGCCAGGTGCAAAAGCTTTCCTTTTCCCCTGGTCTGTGGGGATGATTTTTATTCAAATGGACAACTGAAGACGCGAAACATTTTGTGTGGGTGCAACGAGATGGACGATGGGATTATGAGGTGTTTCTGTTGAAATGTTTCTCTGTCACTTCCAAGAAATTTTAAGGAAAAGTTGGAAGAATAAAGGCAAGACATCTGTCTCCAATTTGCATTGCGTACTTCAGCAGTTGATATTCATTTTAGTCCAGTAATTTGAGTAACAGAGCTGTACAACCCAGAAAAGCCCCTTCGGCCCATCGAGTCTGCACCCACAGTAACGACCCCTAATCTCGCGCTAAACCTACTTATGAGCACTTTTCCCATATCCTTGAATGTGATGGTGTTTCAAGGCATTTTTAAGGTTGTGAGGTTTCCAGCCTCCTCTATTCTCCCAGGCAGCGCATTCCTGATTCTCACCACCCTCTTCCCCTCATCCTAAAACTGGGCCCCTTGTGATTGATCGCCCTACTCAGGGGAACAGCTGCTTCCTACTTACCCTGTGAAAACCCCTCATAATCCTATACACCTCAATCATATCCCCCCCCCCCCCTCAGCCTTATGTGCTCTAAAGGAAACAATCTAAGCCTATCCAGTCTCTCCTTAAAGCTCAGATGCTCCATCCCAGGCAACATCCCGGTGAATCCCCTCTGCACCCCATCCTGTGCAATCAGCGCCTTCCTATAGTGAGGTGACCAGAGCTGCACATAGTACTCCAGATGTGGCCAAACCAATGTTCTGTACAGCTCCAACATAACCTCACTGCTCTTACATTCGATGCCACGACTGATAATGCAAGTGTCCCATAAACCCTTCTTAACGACCCTATTCACCTGCTCTGCCACCTTCAAGGATCTGTGAACAAGTACCCCAAGATCCATCTGTTCCTCTGAGTTCCCTATTCTGCCATTCATTACAAACTCCCTTGTCCTGTTTCATTCTTCCAACGAGCATCAGCTCGCACTTACCAGGGTTAAATACCATCTGCCATTGCTCTGCCCATCTGGCCAGCCCACCTATATCTTTCTGTAACCTATGATCATCTTCACTGTCAACCACCCAACCAGTCACGAATTGGTGATGTAGGTTACAGCACTGTCATGATATGCAAACATGCACATAATGATATACAGCTAATGAACACAGAGAACAGGACATGACCAATGAGCAGGCAGGACACTCAGGGGTGGTATCTCACTACAAAAGGCACGGCACACTCGCACTCATAGAACAGTACAGCACAGAACAGGCCCTTCGGCCCTCGATGTTGTGCCAAGCATTGTCCGAAACCAAGATCAAGCGATCCCTCTCCCTGTCATTCTGGTGTGCTCTATGTGCCTATCCAGTAACCGCTTGAAAGTTCCTAAAGTGTCCGACTCCACTATCACAGCAGGCAGTCCATTCCACACCCTAACCACTCTCTGAGTAAAGAACCCACCTCGGACATCCCTCCTATATCTCCCACCCTGAAACTTATAGTTATGCCCCCTTGTAACAGCTACATCCACCCGAGGAAATAGTCTCTGAACGCCCACTCTATCTATCCCCCTCATCATCTTAAAAACCTCTATTAAGTTGCCTCTCATCCTCCTCCGCTCCAATGAGAAAAGCCCTAGCTCCCTCAACCTTTCCTCATAAGACCTACCCTCCAAACCAGGCAGCATCCTGGTAAATCTCCTTTGCACCCTTTCCAAAGCTTCCACATCCTTCCTATAGTGAGGTGACCAGAACTGCACACAATACTCCAAACGTGGTCTCACCAGGGTCATGTACAGTTGCAGCATAACCACGCGGCTCTTAAACTCAAGCCCCCTGTTGATAAACGCTAACACACTGTAGGCCTTCTTCACGGCTCTATCCACTTGCGTGGCAACCTTCAGAGATCTGTGGACATGAACCCCAAAATCTCTCTGTTCCTCCACATTCCTCAGATCCCTGCCGTTGACCGTATAATCCGCATTCAAATTTGTCCTACCAAAATGAATCACCTCGCACTTATAGATATCGAGAATTTACAGTGCAGAAGGAGGCCATTCGGCCCATCGAGTCTGCACCGGCTCCTGGAAAGAGCACCCTACCCAAGGTCAACACCTCCACCCTATCCCCATAATCCAGTAACCACACCCAACACTAAGGGCAATTTTGGACACAAAGCGCAATTTATCATGGCCAATCCACCTAACCTGCACATCTTTGGACTGTGGGGGGAAACCGGAGCACCCGGAGGAAACCCACGCACACACGGGGAGGATTTGCAGACTCCGCACAGACAGTGACCCAAGCCGGAATTGAACCTGGGACCTGGGTTTAAAAAATGAGGTAGGCAGAGAGTGGGTAATTATAGGCCAGTGAGCTTAACTTCGGTAGTAGGGAAGATGCTGGAATCTATCATCAAGGAAGAAATAGCCAGGCATCTGGATAGAAATTGTCTCATTGGGCAGACGCAGCATGGGTTCATAAAGGGCAGGTCATGCTAAACTAATTTAGTGGAAAATTCTGAGGACATTACCAGTGCAGTAGATAACGGGGAGCCAATGGATGTGGTATATCTGGATTTCCAGAAAGTCTTTGACAAGGTGCCACACAAAAGGTTGCTGCATAAGATAAAGATACATGGCATTAAGGGTAAAGTAGTAGCATGGATAGAGGATTGGTTAATTAATAGAAAGCAAAGAGTGGGGATTAATGGGTGTTTCTCTGGTTGGCAATCAGTAGCTAGTGGTGTCCCTCAGGGATCAGTGTTGGGCCCACAATTGTTCACAATTTACATAGATGATTTGGAGTTGGGGACCAAGGGCAATATGTCCAAGTTTGCAGACGACACTAAGATGAGTGGTAAAGCGGAAAGTGCAGAGGATACTGGAAGTCTGCAGAGGGATTTGGATAGGTTAAGTGAATGGGCTAGGGTCTGGCAGATGGAATACAATGTTGACAAATGTGAGGTTATCCGTTTTGGTAGGAATAACAGCAACTGGGATTATTATTTAAATGATAAAATATTAAAATATGCTGCTGTGCAGAGAGACCTGGGTGTGCTAGTGCATGTGTCGCAAAAAGTTGTTTTACAGGTGCAACAGGTGATTAAGAAGGCAAATGGAGTTTTCTCCTTCATTGCTAGAGGAATGGAGTTTAAGACCAGGGAGGTTATGCTGCAATTGTATAAGGTGTTAGTGAGGCCACACCTGGAGTATTGAGTTCAGTTTTGCTCTCCTTACTTGAGAAAGGACGTACTGGCGCTGGAGGGTGTGCAGAGGAGATTCACTAGGTTAATCCCAGAGCTGAAGGGGTTGGATTATGAGGAGAGGTTGAGTAGACTGGGACTGTACTCGTTGGAATTTAGAAGGATGAGGGGGGATCTTATAGAAACATTTAAAATTATGAAGGGAATAGGTAGGATAGATGCGGGCAGGTTGTTTCCACTGGCGGGTGACAGCAGAACTAGGGGACATTGCCTCAAAATAAGGGGAAGTAGATTTAAGACTGAGTTTAGGAGGAACTTCTTCACCCAAAGGGTTGTGAATCTATGGAATTCTTTGCCCAGTGAAGCAGTTGAGGCTCCTTCATTAAATGTTTTTAAGACAAAGATAAATAGTTTTTTGAAGAATAACGGGATTAAGGGTTATGGTGTTCGGGCCGGAAAGTGGAGCTGAGTCCACAAAAGATCAGCCATGATCTCATTGAATGGCGGAGCAGGCTCGAGGGGCCAGATGGCCTACTCCTGCTCCTAGTTCTTATGTTCTTATTATGACAACATGGTTTGTCCTGGCTCTCAGCTCCCACCCTAGCTCCCTAAATTCCTGTTTTAAATCCCCATCCCTTTTCTTATCTATGTCGTTGGTACCGATGTGTACCACGACTGACTGTTTCCCCTCCCCCTTAACGATTCTGAAAACACGGTCTGAGACGTCACAGACCCTGGCACCCGGTAGGCAACATACCATCCATGGGTCTCTTTCGTTGCCACAGAACCGTCTATCTGTCCCTCTAACTATCGAGTCCCCAATAACTATTGCTCTCCTGCTCTCCCTCCTTCCCTTCTGAACCACAGGGATGGACTCAGTGCTGGAGATCTGGTCACCGTGGCATCAGTATCCAAAGCGGTATACTTGTTACTAAGGGGAACGACCACAGGGTATCCCTGTACTGACTGCTTACCCCCAGCCCCTCACCGTCACCCATCTATCTTCATTCTTCAAAGTAACTACATCCGTGAAGCTACTATCTATGACCACCTCTGCATCCCGAATGATCCGAAGTTTCCAGCTCCAGCTCCAGTTCCCTAACGCGGTTTCTGATGAGCTGGAGATGGGTGCACTTCCCACAGGTAAAATCAGCAGGGACACTGACGGCGTCCCTCACCTCAAACATTCTGCAGGAGCATCTATAGAGTGAGTCAGGGTGATGAACATCTACAGAGTGAGTCAGGGTGCATGTGCAGCATCACACCTCCAGCACGCGGCTAAGAGCTAGTCTGGTTCTGTCAGACACAATAACCACACTTACATTAGCAGAGAGTCGAACTCATAGAGAACTGTGCTAACTGTGCGACTACTTCAATAAATCAGATTGAAATAAGTTCAAGGTCTGGAGTATCTTTTGGTCAGAGCTGCATCCACTTGCAGCCTGTGTTATCCCAGAGTACATAACACATCAGGCACCTGACTGGATTGTTAATCGGGTTAAGAGAACGATAGAATCACTACTTATATCCGAGCAATATCCAAACCATTGATTTCTACCACCGAGAAGGACAAGGCAGCAAAAGTATGGGAACAGGACCCATTGCATTCCAAGTTACATACATCCTGACTTGGGACTAAATCGCTGTTCCTTCACTCTCTCACAGGGGTGCTTGAAAAATATTTTAAAAGACATTTTAAAACTCGACCCTCAACTACTTTGACCCAGTCAGGCATAATAAGGTTGTCCTCAGCATGCAGTGAGGTCATCACCTGACAGATCATGTGACAGCTTGAGTCACAAGACATCACAATGAGCTTCGTGATTGCACGAAAGCTCCAACTATTGGCACAATGGGCTTTTCAGATAAAGACATTGGCAGCTTGGACAGCCCAGCAGTTTAACTTTGTGTTTCATCGGGAGGAGAGCGAGGGAGTGATTCTTCAGTCAAAATCTTTCAAGAGAATCCTCAATCTTCATCAAAACGTCAAAAGCGGTTCAGAAACATCTGAACCGTGAGGACAAGTCGGTGTGGGACCAACAACTTCTGGAGCAGGACAACCTCACTTCACCGGAGAGGTCAACAACAGCACTGGAACAATAATTTGAAGATTCACTGCTTGCGACAGGAGCATGTTTATCACCAAGAGATTCCACCTGTAAAAACTCGTATTTCCACTGAACTGAATCTGTAGGGGAATCAAGATCTTCTGGTCTGATACCCAGTAGCTTAAGGAAAAATCATCAAAAGTTGAAATATTAAATTAAACGAGACGCAAAGAATTCAATAACAGGAGGAACAAAATCAACCCGTCAAGTCATTTTGTGATTGACAATAGGGGGAGGTAGTTTTTTGTAGAGGCCAAACAGAACTGATACATTTCCCAGGGCCCCTCATAACTAAGCTAGCCATTACTTTTGGAAAACTGATTTTTAAGGTAGAAGAACTTTATTCCACGCAGCTGGGAAATCGCTAAAGAAAAAAAGATTGGAACTGCGACAGAAATTGTTGTCTTGCCAGAATCCGTACAACAGTTGATGCCATATTTAGAAGATGCTCGGTATTTGCAGATGAGCCAAGGGGTTTGAGGTGCGGGCTGGAAAGCATAAATTGAGGAGCGTGTACACTTTGGTTTGTGAGTGCGTGACGTTTAGAAAGCAGTGATTATGAAAGTGGAAGCCTGGATCCGTGCGATTCTCGGCTTGTGTTCCGACAGCAATGAGCTGGTTCGGCTGCGAGTCATCGCGTCCTTGCAGGAACTGAGCCGTACGAAACGGAAAAGGGTTCTACTCTTCCTTCGCAAGTTCCTTACCGAGCACCAGAGCTTGCCACTGTTGCAACGCATCACTTTGCTGAAGAGCATCTTGATGATCGTGAAGGACAACACGGCGCACTTGGGCCGTCCGCTGTCAAAAAAGATCATCTCGTTGGCTTTGATCGAGATGACCAAGTTGGCTAGCGTGACAGACGTCCACAGGGAGACTGCCGGTAACCTCCTGCTCACTCTGGGCAATGGTTTCCCCACTGAGGTTTTCACTGAGCTGCAGTCAATGGTCCACCGGCAAATCCCAGCCAATTTCTATGTGGTGCTGACACTCGCAAACCTGTGTTACGAGAAAGTGTGCTGCATTGTCCCTTTGCTGAAACCCGTATTGGAGATAATGGTCTTTACGCTGCGCGTGGAAACATGCGAGAGAATGAAGTGGGTGTTCTGTTATGCCTTTGGCCTGTTTAGTAAGAGCATTCTGATTTACATCACAAACACAGAGAAGGACCCCCACCCCCCAATGAGGAAGAATGTGTTCTACAATGAGTTTTCCACTGCTTATGACATCCTTTTCCACTTCTGGTTGAACGTCAAGGAGTCCAAGGTGAGCATGGCAGTGGTGGAGGCGATCGGGCAGATCTGCACCCTGCTACCCAACGACAAACTGGAGAACGAGCTGCCCATGTTAATCCCAACTGTCCTATCCATGTATCAAAACACATCGAGCGACCTTTCTATCACGAAGGGTCTCTGTGGCATTCTGCATAATGCCATGGAAAGGGATAGTAAAATGTTGATGATCCATCTGGAATTTCTACTCCTCATTTTACACCAACAGATCTGTCTTGTGATGGACCAGCCCATCAACCCAGTGTCTGAAGTGCTACAAAGTAAACTCTTATGCTGTTTCAAACTTCTCACTCCAGCATTCATTGACCAGATAATAAAATTCCTTCTGCTGGAGCTGGAAATCAATGATGAGCGAATCCAACTGGGAACTCTGGCTACACTGAACCACTTGATCTATAACGTCCCATCATGCCTTGAAGTTCAGAAGAATCAAATACTGAACAGCTTGGCATTGCCCATTTTAACCAACAGTAACAGAGTGAAGGAGATGCTGGCCCAGGTAATATATACCATGGCCAGTCACAATTACCTAGAGTTGGAGAGAGGAGTGGAAGTGATCGAATTCATAATCGAACAGTGTGCGCTGCCCACTGAGCAGAACAAGCAATCTATGGACTTCAGCAAAAAGAGGAAGGAGTTTGGCAAAGTGGTCACCGACAAAGATGTCAAGAGGCAGTATGAAGAGTTGGTGGAAAAACTGACCACAACATTGAACATTGACAACCTTCTCTGGCCATTGCTATTGGAGTTTGTTATTCCAATAAGGTACACTAATGCCTTAGCTACGGTCTGTAGTTCCTTAGTGTATCTTGGGACAAAGAAGCAGGAAGCTGGAGCCACAGAGTTTGTCCTGAATTACGAGGAACATGTAAATCTTCCGAATCGTCAGGCGTTGCTGACACGGCTGCTGACTGTGTCTTCATCTCCCAATGAGGGGAATGGCCGAGGTGCTCATGCTCTTTCCTTACTGCAAGTCTTGGGTATTAATGTTCACCCTGCCGCAGTAAAAGTGTGGGACAAGGAGCTCCCTATTTTAATCAATTATCTCCAAGAATCTTCGGGCAACCATCTACCTCAGGATGAGTGGGAGGAGAGACTGCTACTCCTTCTGTCCCAAACCCTGCAGGAGATTGAAGATGAAGTGTGGATTGTCCAGCTGAGCGATGTGATGAGCAAGTACATTCACAGATCCCACCCTTCACCACAGCAGAAGGGATTTCTCTACAAGTGTTTAGGGATAGTGGTGCAGCTGGTGCAGAACCCGGAAGTGGTGAAGAAGAAACTTCACGAGATGCTACAGATTGTCCAGCATGATGAAGATTTAGAAAGGGAGGGCGTTGCTATTGGATTTGGCCACTGTGCGCGTACCCACATGGATATTGCCTTAGCAACGCTGAAAGAGTGTTCAAAGCTGAATATTTTGAAGAAGACAGCAAGCTTCTACCAGATAATGAAGGACCAGGGAAGCATTGAAATAATCAAAGTGAGAAGCACCCTCATATTGTGCTATGGATATTTAATCTGGCATTCACCTAAGCAGTTTATCCTACCCAGATTGGAGACTGACATTCTACAGAACGTTCTTAACCATTTCAACATGAAGATTTTGGGGATGAGAGTCCAGGTCAGGGATGCAACTATGAAGCTAAGTCTGATCAAGACGGTAACCCTCATGGCCAGAGCGATCCTATCCACGGAAGATCATCCTCGGTACAAATTGGCCAGAAAGGCGGAGCTGGTGACCTACATGCAAGACTTCATCAAGGCAGAGCCAAGGGACACGATGAGAATGCTCATTCGCAAAGCTGCCATAGATGGATGTGCGTCCCTGATACTGTTGGAGCCTTTATTAGATGACCATACAGAATTGGTTAAAGTGTGCCTGAGCAGTGTTTTCAGCTTACCCCCTTTGGAGAGCAACAGCGTCATTGAAAGCAGAGGCATAAATCTGGCCGAGAGGCAGAAGCTTTACAATGAGACATTGGTATCTCTGGAGGAGTTGCTGAAGCAATTTCTACGTTTTGACCTGACACCTGATGGTCTTCATTTTCTCCTTAAAAACTTGATGGGTTGGATAGAATCCAGAAAGAACTATGAACGAGAAAGATCATTGGGGACCACCTTAAATCTGCTGACGTTTTATCTGGAAGAAGCAGATATTAATGGTGAGGGCCCTTCCCATAACTTTGCCAGTAATATTGGACGCATAGTGCTCCGGTGCTCTGATCCATCGCTCGTTGTAAGGGAGACCGCTATTGAATGCTTGTATCTATTGCTTTATATACAGTTACGATTTGAAGGGTTCTCCAGAGATCACAGAGATATGGAGGTGGAACACTTGAAATCCATCAAGGACGGGCTAAAAGACACCAACAGTGAAGCCCTCTATCGTGTGTGCACTGATATCGGTAAAGTCTTGTCTAAATGCACGCCTCAAGACCAGGTGGACGCTCTACTCATCAGCGTTTCTAAAGGACTTACTGACATGCAATCAAATGGCTCCTGCATTGCTTCTATTGTCATGAACGTTCTCATCAGGAAATGTGGTCCTCTGCTGGTTGACGTTCCTGGAATAATCAAAGTACTGTACCGTCAGTTACAGTCAATTACAGAGGCACAGGTGACACATGCTGTGATACATTCTGTCTCAATTCTGGCTTCACAGAATGTGCTGATGATCCTGCCCTATCTCCTCAAATACCAAATCCCATTCCAGACGTACATGGGCGAGGTATGGAGGTCCCTACTGAGTGACAACACACTCGCCACAACCTCTGTGAAATACTTGCTGGATAATTTAAAACTGCTGTGTGATGACAGGAAAGAATGCCTTGCCCAGATGGTGGCAAGACAGACAACACAACAATCCTTCGCTGTGGTCTGCGCCCTGCATGCAATGATATGCAGTCCTGAATCAGAAAGAGTAATAAACGTTCTGTACTCCCAGTTGTTCACCACGGTTCTGATTTATCTCAGCTCCATTGTGCAGGTGTGTTTCTCCAGGGATTTTCCGAGAATTCTGTCTGAGAGGAAAGCCTTCAGCCTGCCTGAAGAGCCTGGTGATAGAGACGTCTGGAATTACGCTGTTGAGATCCTGCAGGCTCTCCTGGCAAGTGGGAGGAAGGAGGATTCGAACATTGCAATAGAGGAAGGTTGGGATCTGATCAAGACCCCAGAGAGGCACCACGAAGGGGTAATGCTGCTGGCCAGCACAATGGCCTCATGTGCTGTACCTCACCTGATAAGCATTGTGGAGCAACTCATGCCCTTCCTTGTTAATGTCCACGAGAGACAGCGAATCACGGTGGCTGCTTTCTTTGCCGAGCTTTTAAACCACTCGGTGATGTTGGAATTGTCCCTCACCGACACTCTGGTGGGAAGCTTGCTCCGGTGCCTGATGGACACTTCTCCCGGCGTCCAGCGGCTCGCTGTGAGAGGCTTGGGGAATGTTGCCATCGGAACCTCTCGAAGGATTGAAAAATACTCCACCAAATTGTTGTCTGCCATGATTGCGGTGTCGCAGAAGTACTCAAAGGCCAACAATCCAATCGCGGTTGAGGCCATGTCAAGTACTTCAAAGATCTTGAGTCAGCTGCAGGAAAATTACACAGGTTGTATTCTGATGGATGTGGCTCTGGCGATCGAACCCTTTTTTGAACACACACAGGACAAACTGAGAGTCGCAGCGTTTACCGCCCTTGGGGAACTGATTCGGTTTGGCCAATCTCAGCCCAACCCTGTGCTGACGGAACACATTCATTCGACGCTGATCAGCTTGTTGCTGCATCTCAGTGATGACTGTAATGAGGTGAGGAAAGCTTGCCAATCGGTTCTGGGCTTGATGAGTCCAATCATCACCTCAGAAAGCCTCAGCAAAATGCTTCAAGAGCTCTCATTGGCCACGTTGGATTACGAGCGATGCTTATGCAGCATCTCCAAACACATTAGCAGGGACCTGCCACACAGAGTCGTTTACTATATAATAAAGTGTGCCACCTTTTTCAGGAATGCGCAACCGACCATCAGGGCCAATGCTGTCACGTTGCTGGGTTTTCTCATGTACAACGCGGCGCCAGATTATTCCACGTTGTTTTCCGCAGATCCCATCTGTGAAGAGGTCAACGCTCTGCTATCTGACCCGGTGAAACGTGTCCAGCTCAAAGCGGCCGTGGCGATACGGTACCTCTACATGTACTGAGGGCCCAAAGCACTGTGGGGTGGGATATTGAAACTGACTGAGAGGAAATCATCATGACTATGGACACAGCTTGGGCTGTTCTGGAGAGAGGCCAGTGTCCCACATGGAGAGCTATGTGCTTGAGAACCTCTTGCCTCTGTGAAGGATACCTCGAGTGATAAACTGCAAGAGCGTTTACCCAAAGAGCAATCTGAATTTTTCTTAAAATAATATTTTTGGATTAAATTATAAATTTATGTTTTACTCTGTGCCTTTTTAAAAAATTACTTGTTTATTTTATTATTATTGGTCATTTAATTTCTTCTTTGCCCTTCTTAGAGCCTCCCCCTTACCCTGTGTCCAATACCCCCCCCCTTTCTATCACTCGGCCTTGCCACCTTTCGCTGTTGCCCTCTGAGCCACTTGGCTCCATTAATTCTGTTTGCCATGATCCAGCAGCTGGCCAATTGATTCGCTCTCCGACCTTTCCCATATCACCCTGCACGTTTTACCTCTTCAAGTATTTATCCAATTCACTTTCTAAACATTCACTATTAAATCTGCTTTCGTCCTTCGCCACACCCCCCCCCCCCCCCCCCCCCCCCTTGGCCTTTTCTGACCATATCGGCGCACTGGGGGAATTTTGCAGCCTGCTTGGTGGGTATGATTGAGGCAGGGCGGACTTAAAATAGGACAGTTGACTGGGCCACCGCATACCTGCCCAACGCCCAGCTTGTACCTCCTGTTATATAACCCCCACACAAGACCGATGGGGATCACCGGATTCTTCCGGATTCAGGGCAGCATGGACACATAGTGGTTAGCACATTTGCTTCACAGCTCCAGGGTCCCAGGTTCGATTCCCGGCTTGGGTTTCCTCCCACAGTCCAAAGATGTGCAGGTTAGGTGGATTGGCCATGATAAATTGCCCTTAGTGTCCAAAATTGCCCTTACTGTTTTATGGGGATAGGGTGGAGGTGTGGGCTTGGGTAGGGTGCTCTTTCAAAGAGCCCGTGCAGACTCGATGGGCCGAATAGCCTCCTTCTGCACTGTAAATTCTATGAAAAATTCTATGATCTCCCCGTGAGCCTCCTGCACTATGAACTCCCATACTGAGGGGCAGATTCATTGTCACGAAAACCGGCCAAGCTGTACAGTAGTCCCAGCTGGGACTTCGACTGTTGCATGTAAATACTTCCCTTTTGGAAATAAGCCATTGTTCGACTCTCCTGTCCCGGACTCCTCCATGGCTGCTTGGCTGGCGACAAGGATGAAACGACAGGCGACGATTCTAGCCATTTTCAGCCACCTCTCTTCACGGTGGGTTAAGGTTTGCACATTTTGAAAATGGCACTCTTTGGCAGATTCAATGTATTTGGTACGGGTGTAATGGACTGGAATCAGTACGTGCAGTGCACGCGCTATTTGCTCAAAGCGAATACTATTGTTGGGGATGACCACCAGGCAGTAATTCCCCTCACCGCCTCTGGGGACCCCACCTTCAGCGTCATAAACACCCTAATTCCGCGGCCCCAGACTCCAAGACGTTCGAAGTGCTAGTAGCACTTGTGACAAACCACCAGGACCCCGGGCAGCACGGTAGCGCAGTGGTTACCACAGTTGCTTCACTGCTCCAGGGTCCCAGGTTCGATTGCCGGCTTGGGTCACTGTCTGTGCGGAGTCTGCACGTTCTCCCCACGTTTGCGTGGGTTTCCTCCGGGTGCTCCGGTTTCCTCCCACAGTCCAAAGATGTGCAGGTTAGATGGATTGCCCATGATAAATTGCCCTTAGTGTCCAAAAAGGTGAGGTGGGGTTACTGGGTTATTGGGATAGGGTGGAGGCGCAGGCTTGAGTAGGGTGCTCTTTCGAAGAGCTGGTGCAGACTCGATGGGTCGAATGGCCTCCTTCTGCACTGCAAATTCTAAGATTCCATGAATTCTATAACCCCAAGCCATCGGTCATTTTACAGATACTCCAGGGAAGTCCGTTATCGAGCTTTTGGCATGGTTACGCAAATTGGCAGAGTTTTGCGATTATGGGCCACCCCTACCCGGGATGCTATGTGATCGGACAGCCTCAGAGTGGGACTGCTGGCCCAAACACCGAAGGGATCAGACCCGTTGACTGAGGGCCACTGTAACCAGGAGGGACACCACCCCAGAATCGATGGAGGACGATTAAAGTGGGTGATCGGCAAAACTGCAGGGACATGAAACCACGGGTCAGCCAGTAAACCCGCCACCCTGCCCAAGGGAGACGCCAGCCCAGAGTCAGAAACCCTCCACTTAGAACAGCCTGATGGCGATGAGAGTGAATGAAAAATGAAAATCGCTTATTGTCACGAGTAGGCTTCAATGAAGTTACTGTGAAAAGCTGTGAAAAGTATGCAGCTGCATTGCATTGTCGTGCCATGAGTCACTCCCATCAGCATTACTGTCCCGGTGAATGGCCACCCGATAATGATGGAGTTGGACACGGGAGCCGCAGTAATAGGGAGGCAGACCTTCGAGACTGGGATATAACAGCTGGGTTTGCAGGATACCGAGGCGAGCGAACTAAACGGGCAGGCGCTAACCAAAGCAGGAACGACGGTGACCCCAGTTCCTTATGGGCAGCAAATCCATTCGGCTGCCAATAGTAATAGTGTGAGTAGGCGACACGGCGACACAGTGGTTAGCACTGCTGCTTCACGGCGTCAAGGACCGGGTTCGATCACAGCCCCAGGCCACTGTCCGTGTGGAGTTTGCACATTCTCCCCGTGTCTGCGTGGGTCTCACCCCCACAACCCAAAGATGTGCCGGATAGGTGGATTAGCCACGCAAAATTGCCCCTTAATTGGAAAAAAAACCCAATAATACTGCGGGGTCCCGGAGCGGGTCTGCTGTGACATGATTGGCTACAGTGCTGGACTGGCAACAGATATTCCGGATGGGCACTGGAGGACTTTATGAATTCTTGGGGAAGTATTCAGAAGTCTTCCAGGAGGATCTTGGCAAAATTAAGGGGGCCACGGCCAAGATATCTGTCGACCCCCAAGGACCCAACCGAAATATTTCAGGCCTGCCCGGTCCCCTATGCGTTGCTAGCAAAAGTCGAGGATGAACTCAACCCACTGAAGGGCTTGGTGTTACCTGGCTGGTACGATTTGCTGATTGGACTGCATCGGTAGTGCCGGTATTAAAACCTGACAACACCGTATGCCTCTGCGGAGATAATAAGTTGATCGTAAACAAAGCCACCCACCTGGGCAGGTACCCAATGCCGTAGATAGAAGACCTGTCTGCAATGTTAGCTGGGGGGGGGGTGGGGGGTCATACCTTTACCATGCTTGTTGTGAGTCAGGCATATCTCCAGCTGGAGCTGGTCGCCGACATTACATAATCATTGATACCCACAGGGGCCTCTACGTATACACAAGGTTGACATTTAGATTATCTTCAGCTGGCGCAATTTTTCAGTGCGTAATGGAGAACGTCCTGAGAGAGCTGCCGTGCATGGCAGTCTATTTGGACGTTTTCTTTCTCGAGCCATGGAAAGGGAGCACCTGAGCGACCTGGAGGACGTCCTCTGTCGGTTTTCCGAGGCGGGGAAGGTTAGTTTTTTTATGCCAGTGAACTCACGTACTTGAGGTATCGAGTCGATCAAGATGGCCGACACCCAGTTGAGGAGAAGCTGTGGGGTGACAAAGCAAGTCCCCCACTCCGGAAAACGCGACAAGATTTGTGGTCATTCTTAGCTCCCGTAAACTACTGTGGGAAATTTCATCAATTTGTATATGCAGATCGATTCACCGTTGTGACGGACTGATGGATCCCTGTGTCTGTTCGGAACCCTGGTATGCATTTTCTCTTCTTCGTTCCCAAATAACAGTGATTCCAGACTGTGCTTCTTGTTAAAGTTATTTGAAACTTTATTCATCAGCTTTAGTGTTTACTGATAAAGATAATTTTTCAATACAGAATTTAGGAAGTTCCAGCTAGCCTGGCAATAAGCTAGTCTTTAGCAAATACAGTGGTTGAGTTCTAAAACACAACTCTTCAAATCACTATTAAAAACAACGGAGTGATTTAAACAATAGAAAACTGGCGATTTGCAAAACATGCACGAGAATAGGTTTCAGAGATGAGTTAAGAATGATTCCGGAGTACAAAAAAAGGGTGTTTTCTCATCCCGACAACTGAGCTTTTAAGGAGATTACTATCATTAAAGTTTTGCCCTCTTGACAGCTGTAACTGGCTTTAACTAATTTATAATTCACTTAATTCTACCAAAGTGTCTGTCTGTCAAAGTTAAGAGATAAACGATTTGCGGTAATTTTCCATGATGGTCTGAGCGAAACACGTTTCCCACAAGAAATTATCATGATGGGCTGACCAGCCGTTACCATCGAAACAGAACAGGGATGTCAGCCCAGTTCTCCGTAACACAAAGGGTCTTTTCTCCTATGGGGCCTTGTACTCGCCAGCAGTCTTCAAACAACTTGCAAAATGTGAGAATGCTGTGTCTTATCTGATCAGTTTACAGCTAGTCAGCTTTTTCCCGACTCTCATGATTAATATATTTTGATTTAGTTAAATACTAAATTCGGGGCAGCAGGGTAGCATGGTGGTTAGCATAAATGCTTCACAGCTCCAGGGTCCCAGGTTCGATTCCCGGCTGGGTCACTGTCTGTGTGGAGTCTGCACGTCCTCCCCCTGTGTGCGTGGGTTTCCTCCGGGTGCTCCGGTTTCCTCCCACAGTCCAAAGATGTGCGGGTTAGGTGGATTGGCCATGCTAAATTGCCCGTAGTGTCCTAATAAAAGTAAGGTTAAGGGGGGGGTTGTTGGGTTACGGGTATAGGGTGGATACGTGGGTTTGAGTAGGGTGATCATGGCTCGGCACAACATTGAGGGCCGAAGGGCCTGTTCTGTGCTGTACTGTTCTACTCTTAAGGATTAAAGGATTTTTCCAAGCAGGATTTCTTCATTAAACCTTATATCTATCTTATCTACGGCTAACCACAAAATCTGATTTCCATCAGTCCCCCCTTTGATTCTTCTAAAGATTAATAAGATGAATCAAAATAACGATTAGAAATTAAGGAAGAAATTCAATAGGATAGAAATAAGTGCAATGGAGCGTACATAGCTTTGCAAGCATTACAAGTATTCTGGAAGTATTTTATATTATAAAGTACAATAACAATTCAGTAATAATTGAAGTTGATTGTATGATTCAGTGGTTAATAATGCAATAATAATACTGTAATAAAAGTTCAATAGTAGTAGCGTGGTTCAATGTCACGGGTCGGTGGTGCAGTTGGATTACTATAAACCAATTTGATTGGTGGGGCATTATGGGTAGCCATACATTGGCCAACTCATTTGATCAACGAGATCACTACGCAAATGATAAGTCCAATTATACAACATAAGAGAAGTCCCTGAATGATGGAAATTCCTGTGCCACACAACCATCCGGAAAGCCACCCCACAGAGTGTTGTCAAGAGGGTTGGGCAAGTTTCCTGGCTTCTTCTTGAATATGTGTTTCCAAGCTTTTTATTTCTTCTCAATTATCTGGAATGTAGGTGCAACACTCTGCACCAACCAGGGCACAGGTGGCACCTTGTTCGGCTAACAAATAGTCAAGTGACATCTGATTCTGTAAAGCCACAGTTTGAATAGCTAGCATTTTGGCAGAAACTTGAACTAGGGCAGTAGAGGTATCACTAACTACCTTGATGGTTGTTATTTTATCCAATTATGTGGCTAAGTTTGCATCCCAATAAAAAGGAATAAGTTGGGCAAGGAATTCATCTCGTGCAGCAAAGGCACGCTTATTTCTTTGAACTGGTAGTCTCGATAAAGAAAGATGACGGATGGCAGGTATTACGTAAATGACAAGACCCTGACCAAAGTTTTGGAAGCCAAGCATATGCTTCATTGTTATAGATAAAATAAGTTCCATTATAAAAAGTAAAACGGGCAACTTCCTCTAAGTACCATCGATCTGAAAATATATTATTACCAGGGAGATTCTGTAGGCCTGTTAATAACTAGGAACCAGTAGCTCTCTCTGACAGTGTTGGAGTAAGCTGTGCTTACATTAAAATAATGAGTACAGTTATTATATCCCATCTTCACCCCTTTAGGATGATAACTGATTAAACATATTGCACTGAGTGCTGATTTTAGGTGCATTTGAGTGCTACAGTGAGAGTTTGGTGACTGAAGGAGTATAAGGGTTCATTTTTATCTAAAGTCAAGTCTTTCTTTTATTTAGTTAATTAACTTAAAAGTTGCTGTTTGGTTTAGAAGAAGGTGAATTTTCAATCAGCTTTAAACAAAGGTTCTACTTGTAGCCACTTGCAGCTGGAGCTTGTTAATTAGTTAATTGGATTCGGCCAGTTTTCAGAGGCTAGATTCACAGTATAAATCTGAGCTAGTTACAGTGCAGACTTTGTTTGCACTGAGTGCTGAATTTGGGTGCATTTGAGTGCTATAGTGAGAGTTTAGTGACAGAGGGAGTACTGAATTTGGGTACATTTGAGTGCGAAAGTGAGAGTTTGGTGACTGAGGGAGTGCTGAATTTGGGTGCATTTGAGTGCTAAAGTGAGAGTTTGGTGACTGAGGGACTGCTGATTTTGTGTGCATTTGAGTGCGATAGTGAGAGTTTGGTGATTGAGGGAGTGCTGAATTTGGGTGCATTTGAGTGCGATAATGAGAGTTTGGTGACTGAGGGAGTTAGGTGAGGCGGGAGCAAGGTGCTCCCTTCATTTCATTTCTTCAAAGAGCAAGAAGGGAACCAGGAGTTTACAGAGGGTGCAGCTGACTGGGAGCAGAGTCGGAGGGCGGAGTTCCAGTTGGTCCACAGGGCAGCTGTATTCTGTAAGGTAAGATGGGATGGAGGCTAGGGCAGTTGCATGCTCCTCCTGTAGGATGTAGGTGGTGAGGGATACCACCGGTGTCCCCGCTGACTATACCGGCGGGAGGTGCACCCAACTCCAGCTCCTCAGAGACCGTGTTAGGGAACTGGAGCTGGAGCTGGATGAACTTGGAATAATCTGGGAGGCAGAGGGGGTAATAGACAAGAGTTACAGAGAGGTAACCACACCCAAGGTACAGGACAAGAGTAGCTGGGTTACAGTCAGGGGAAGGAAAACGAACGGGCAGACAGTGCAGGGATTCCTTGTGGCGTTCCCCTTCAAAACAAGTATACCGTTTTGGAGCTGTTGGGGGGGATGACCTACCGGAAAGTGGAAAGTTTTTTAAGCGGCCAGGTCTCTGGCACTGAGTTTGGCTCTGGGGCTCAGATGGGAAGGGGGGAGAATAGAAAAGCAATAGTGATAGGAGATTCAATAGTTAGGGGAATAGATATGAGATTCTGTGGTCGCGAGCGAGACTCCCGGAAGGTATGTTGCCTCCCGGGTGCCAGGGCCAGGGATGTCTCGGATCGTGTGTTTAGGATCATTAAGAAGAAGGCATACAGCATGCTTGCCTTCATCGGAAGGGGTATTGAGTACAAGAGTCGGCAGGTCATGTTACAGTTGTATAGGACTTTGGTTCGGCCACATTTGGAATACTGCGTGCAGTTCTGCTCGCCACATTACCAGAAGGATGTGGATGCTTTGGAGAGGGTGCAGAGGAGGTTCACCAGGATGTTTCCTGGTATGGAGGCTGCTAGCTATGAAGAAAGGTTGAGTAGATTAGAATTGTTTTCGTTGGAAAGACGGAGTTTGAGGGGGGACCTGATTGAGGTCTACAAAATTATGAGAGGTTTTTCCAAGAGTCAGTTACAAGGGGTCACGAGTTCAAGGTGAGAAGGGGAAAGTTTAAGGGAGATGTGCGTGGAAAGTTTTTTAAGCAGCGGGTGGTTGGTGCCTGGATCACTTTGCCAGCGGAGGTGGTAGAGGCGGGCACGATAGCATCATTTAAGATGCATCTAGACAGATACATGAACGGGCGGGAACAGAGGGAAGTAGATCCTTGGAAAGTCGGCGACAGGTTTAAATACAGGATCTGGATCGGCGCAGGCTGGGAGGGCCAAAGGGCCTGTTCCTGTGCTGAAATTTTCTTTGTTCTTTGTTCTTTTGTTCATGGAATGCACTGCCTGTGGAAGTAGTTGAGTCGGAAACATTAGGGACCTTCAAGCGGCTATTGGATAGATACATGGATTACGGTAGAATGATGGGGTGTAGATTAATTTGTTCTTAATCTAGGACAAAAGTTCGGCACAACATTGTGGGCTGAAGGGCCTGTTCTGTGCTGTATTTTTCTATGTTCTATGTTCTATATTGATCCTACCTGATTAAGAGTTGATGGGAGGTTGACATATAAGAACATAAGAACATAAGAACTAGGAGCAGGAGTAGGCCATCTGGCCCCTCGAGCCTGCTCCACCATTCAATTAGATCATGGTTGACCTTTTGTGGACTCAGCTCCACTTTCCGGCCCGAACACCATAACCCTTAATCCCTTTATTCTTCAAAAAACTATCTATCTTTACCTTAAAAACATTTAATGAAGAAGCCTCAACTGCTTCACTGGGCAAGGAATTCCATAGATTCACAACACTTTGGGTGAAGAAGTTCCTTCTAAACTCAGTCCTAAATCTACTTCCCCTTATTTTGAGGCTATGCCTCCTAGTTCTGGTTTCACCCGCCAGTGGAAACAACCTGCCCGCATCCATCCTATCTATTCCCTTCATAATTTTATATGTTTCTATAAGATCCCCCCTCATCCTTCTAAATTCCAACGAGTACAGTCCCAGGCTACTCAACCTCTCCTCATAATCCAACCCTTCAGCTCTGGGATTAACCTAGTGAATCTCCTCTGCACACCCTCCAGCACCAGTACGTCCTTTCTCAAGTAACGAGACCAAAACTGAACACAATACTCCAGGTGTGGCCTCAATAACACCTTATACAATTGCAGCATAACCTCCCTAGTCTTAAATTCCATCCCTCTAGCAATGAAGGACAAAACTCCATTTGCCTTCTTAATCACCTGTTGCACCTGTAAACCAACTTTTTGCGACTCATGCACTAGCACACCCAGGTCTCTCTGCACAGCAGCATGCTTTAATATTTTATCATTTAAATAATAATTCCGATTTGGTAGGTTTTTGGTTTTTGCATTATTGTATTGATACCATCCTGAAAAAGTATTTAATGAATAACCTGCAGATTTCCAAAATTGGATTATTGGATTTAAATTTATTTGATACTTGGTTTCCCAACATGTGTTTGCTCCTTCACGGGTCTGTGAAGAGCGGGTGGTGCTCTGAGAAATATACAATTCTGCTGTTTCTGAAGTGTTAAAAGGAAGAGATAAGAAAGGGATGCCTTCTCCTGAGTGGGTAGGAATTGCAATACATACCCACCATTTGGAGATGTTAACATTTTCAGCATGTTCCCGAGACATATGAAGATATATATTGTCATCTAACTCCTTGGCAAGGCTTTTTCAGCCAAACATGTAACTGAAGATCAATATTGTGGCAAACATTTGTACACATTTTGATTTTGGTACGCACGCTTCATGCGTGCCATGTGAATCCAGGTTTTCTTTCCTTGGAGTTTCACGGCCGACTGAGTTGTTAGAAGAAGCAGGTAGGTACCTCCCTGAACCTTTTGTCTATCTTGTCTACAGCTAACCACAAAATCTGATTTCTATCACGGACCACAATCCTTTGTTAGGGCTTTTTAAAGAGGACAGGATGGTCCCACCATTAGCATCTGCCCGGATACAGCGATGGTTCCTACTGCGAGCAGTGTACGAGTATGTCTTTGATTATTGCCCAGGCACACAGATCGTGAATGTGGATGCTCTGAGCTGACTCTCTTTGCTGACTCCCCTCCGCCCCCAACCTACCCCCCCCTCCCCCCCAAACCCCCCCCCCCCCCCCCCCCCATCCCTACCAAGGGCTGATCAAGTCTGTTCAAAGCTTCACTTCATGAACTCCGTAATGTCACCACCACCCAGATACGTGACTTGACGCTAAAGGGTTCGGTGTTGGCGGAAGTACGCCACATCTAATCCACATCACATCGAATAAATATAATGTGGCAGGGGGATGGGAACCAGATTAGGAAGTTAGAGGACAGTAAAGAGGCAGCAACTGAAGCCAGTAAGGTACTAGATAATAAACTCATTGGGACTAAGGGGAAGAGTAGACAGGGAAGAGATGATGAACGCAAAGGGACAGGTGGTCTGAGGTGCATTTGTTTTAATGCGAGAAGTGTAGCAGGTAAGGCAGCTGAACTTAGGACTTTGATTAGTACCTGGGAATATGATGTTATTGGTATTACTGAGACTTGGTTGAGGGAAGGGCAAGATTGGCAACTAAATTTCCTATGGAGGATTCGAGCACTGAGGCAATATGGGTAGAGCTAAGAAATAGGAAGGGTGCAGTAACATTGTTGGGACTTTACTACAGGCCTCCCAAAAGCGAGCGTGAAGAAGAGGTACAAATATGTAGACAGATTATAGAAAAATGTAGGAGCAATAAGGTGGTCGTGATGGGAGATTTTAATTTCCCCAACATTGAATGGGACGCATGTAGTGCTGGAGGCGTAGATGGAGCAGAATTTTTAAAGAGCATCCAGGAGAGTTTTTTAGAACAGTATGCAAATAGTCCAACTCGGGAAGGGGCAATACTGGACCTGGTATTGGGGAATGATCCCAGCCAGGTGGTTGAAGTTTCAGTCGGTGATTACTTTGGGAATAGCGATCACAATTCCTTAAATTTCAGAATACTCACAGACAAAGACGAGAGTGCTAAATTGGGGAAAGGCCAAGTATAACAGAATTCGGCAGGAACTAGGGAATGTGGATTCGGAACAGCTGTTTAAGGGTAAATCCACATTTGAAATGTGGGAGTCTTTTAAGGAAAGGTTGATTAGAGTGCAGGACAGACATGTCCCTGTGAAAATGAGATAGGAATGGCAAGATTAGGGAACCATGGATGACGGATGGAATTGTGAGACTAGCTAAGATGAAAAAGGAAGCATACATAAGATCTAGGCGACTTAAAACTGATGAAGCTTTGGAGGAATATCGGGAAAGTAGGACAAATCTCAAACGCGCAATAAAGAGGGCTAAAAGGGGTCATGAAATATCTTTGGCTAACAGGGTTAAGGAAAATCCCAAAGTCTTTTATTCGTATATAAGGAGCAAGAGGGTAACTAGAGAAAGGATTGGCCCACTCAAAGACAAAAGAGGGAATTTATGCGTGGAGTCAGAGGAAATGGGTGAGATTCTTAATGAGTACTTTGCATCGGTATTCACCTAGGTGAGAGGGGAAAAGTTTAAGGGAGATGTGCGTGGAAAGTTTTTTACACAGAGGTTGGTGGGTGCCTGGAACGCTTTGCCAGCGGAGGTGGTAGAGGCGGGCACGATAGCATCATTTAAGATGCGTCTGGACAGATCTATGAACGGGCGGGGAACAGAGGGAAGTAGATCCTTTGAAAATAGGCGACAGGTTTAGATACAGGATCTGGATCGGCGCAGGCTGGGAGGGCCGAAGGGCCTGTTCCTGTGCTGTAATTTTCTTTGTTCTTTGTTCTCTTTGTACATCGTCTTCCATGGGGACCAGCAAGGGAAGTGCCTGAGGAACTACGGGCCTTTGAAGCCTGAACTCAGTGTGGAAGCTGGCAACATCCTCTGTGTGCGTGTGTGTGTGTGGGGGGGGGGGGGGGGGGGGGGGGGAGGAGACCCACTCCAAGTGGCTGGAAGTTCATCCGATGTCTTCCACCACGTCGAACGCTACTGTTGAGAAGCTATAGCTCTGATTCAGCGCCCACAACATCCCGGAGATACTAGTTATGGACAATAGCACCCCGTTCAAAGTAACGAGTCTGAACGCTTTATGATGGCAAACAGTGTGCGGCATATCCACTAGGCCCGGAATAGCCCTTCTTTGAACGGGCTGGATGAGCCAGGGTGCAGGCCTTCAAACGAGGGATGAAGAAACAGACCATGGGATCATTGGAAATGAGATTGGCACGATCTTTGTTTAGCTATTGGACCACACTGCATGCTGCGACTGGTGAAGCACCGGAACTGCGGAACCTGAGGGCTGGAGGTTCAGTACCCGCCTCAGCTTCACGTCCTCCAATATTGGTGGAGAGTGCAACATGGTCAGGACCTGCAGAGGCGAGGCCAAGACGGGCGGACGCGGCCTAGAGGTTTCCTACCAGGATGGGGGGGGTCGGTGCAAAAGGCACAGGGCTGCCTGGCCGCCCTGAGGAGGTTGTGCAGTGGTTCGCGACACTGCTGTCAGGTCCTGGCGGTGGGGCCCGCAGCGCTCACGGCCTCTGCCACCTGTGCCCAAGCCCAGAGTACGGCAGCACGTAGCAGCCTCCAATGCAGCCCAGGGTACAGGGTAGCCCGCCCCTCCTCCACGGCATCCAGCCGGGTCTCGAGCTCTGCGTCCATGAACCAGGGTGCCGCTCTCTGTGCTGCCATCTTGTTGGCTGGATGAGTGTGTGTGTGGAGTGGAGCGTTAATGTGTGGCTGCAGCTTGTCAGGCTCTCGAGTGTCAATCCCGACCCCGGCGAATCCGACACAGATTTCCGTTGGAATCGATCGTGTTCCAAGTGTAACCAATGCTAGCCCATTAACGGTTTCTGAATTGCTTTGTGAACAGTGCCAATTTTGCTGTCGTAGAGGCCCACCGATTTTGTCCCAGAGTCAACACTTAGTCTCTGAAATGGAAAACCCTCCCATAGTCTGAGACCCACTCCGCTCTCCCTCAAACTGAATGTATAATTCAATGATATTATGGTTGCCAATACCTAGGGCCGCCTTCAGTCCATTAATTACTCCCGTCTCGTTGCACAATAATGTTAAATGGTTTCAAGGATTCGTGGTTTTTGGCCTGGACGATCGTCACTTTTATTTGTGTCAGAAAATATGGACAGCATGCCGGCACAGTGGTTGGCACTGCTGCCTTACAGTGCCACGGACCCGGTTCGATTCCGGCCTTGGGTGACTGTCTGTGCGGAGTCTGCACATTCTCCCCGTGTCTGCGTGGGTTTCCTCCGGGTGCTCCGGGTTCCTCTCGCAGTCCAAAGATATGCAGGTTCGGTCGATTGGCCTCACTACATTTCCTCTTTGTGTCCAAAGATTAGGGCGGGGTGATGGGCCTAGATAGGGTGCTCTTTCAGAGGGTTGGTGCAGACTCGATGGGTCGAATAGCCTCCTTCTGCACTGTAGGGATTCTGTGAATATATCCCTGCTGGTGGAACATCACGTAAAGTGTAGTGATGCTCGCAGAGTGTTTTGTGCGGGTTCTCCATTTTACATTGGAGGAACAACACCTTTAAATAAACCTCTCATCGTGTTTGTAAGACATCCAAGTTTGTGCACATCAAGAATATAACAATTAGTTTGCAATGAAATTACTTTTTTCAGCATCGGTGAAAGTTAGGGATTACTGAATTTTTTTCTAAGCTTCTTTTGCATATCCTCTCTCCACCATTGCTCTGGGCAGTATACAGTGGATCAAAGTGACTGGATATGTTACAGATTGACACAGGGGGCGTGAGGTGCCATGGGGGTGGGTGGGGCCTCATGAGGCCACATGGATGGGGAATGAGCAGCGTTTGGAGGGTGATGGCCGGACAAAGCCTCACAGCACCCAAACAGGCCTTTTAATCAGCCCACCTTCACACCCGCCATCCCCTGTGACCACTACCAAACTTCCTCCTGCGTCAGCTTGCCAAACCCTAGTCTGCAGGCTGCCACCAGCAATGGAGATCCCACTTGCGTGAGTACTTTGCCCCCAGGGCAGGTGGGAGGATGAAAATCCAGGCCCCAGTCTCAACAAGATGCTTAAAGCAGTCAGGCAGAAGCGTAGTCCCACATTCAGATCGGATCAAGGTAATTCGCAGGGCTGGAGGAAATCCTTTTTTTGCTGATTCAGACCCTCAGAAACCTGCAGTGATGAACGTGAATGGAGATCAAATGTTAAGAGTTGGGCAAAGTGGTTCACAGACAGATGGTGAAGCAAATAATGAAGGGCTGCTGAATGCTGAGAATAGAATGAAATGAAAATCGCTTATTGTCACGAGTACATAGAACATAGATCATAGAACGATACAGCGCAGTACAGGCCCTTCGGCCCTCGATGTTGCACCGACATGGGAAGTCAAAAACTAAAGGCCATCTAACCTACACTATGCCATTATCATCCATATGCTTATCCAATAAACTTTTAAATGCCCTCAATGTTGGCGAGTGCACTACTGTTGCAGGTAGGGCATTCCACGGCCTCACCACTCTTTGCGTAAAAAACCCACCTCTGACCTCTGTCCTATATCTATTACCCCTCAATTTAAGGCTATGTCCCCTCGTGCTAGCCACCTCCATCCGCGGGAGAAGGCTCTCGCTGTCCACCCTATCTAACCCTCTGATCATTTTGTATGCCTCTATTAAGTCACCTCTTAACCTTCTTCTCTCTAACGAAAACAACCTCAAGTCCATCAGCCTTTCCTCATAAGATTTTCCCTCCATACCAGGCAACATCCATTGAAGAGTAGGCTTCAATGAAATTACTGCGAAAAGACCCTAGTCGCCACATTCCGACGCCTGTTCGGGGGAGGCTGGTACGGGAAAGGATTATGGTGGAGAATTCCTTCTGAATTTATAGCTGCTGGTATTTGAAAACGAGACGGACTGTCAGAAGTCAGCAATATTGTTCCAGACAACATTTCTCAGGCTGAATCAATTGTACCATCTTTTCTTTTTAACCAAGGACATGCAAACAGCAGGAACTTTAAACATCGTCATAAGACTGGCAACAAAATCACCTCTCCAACATTCGGAGGAAAGGCTTTAAAAATCATTGTAAAAAGGACTTTAAATCTTTACTGTTGCATGTATTTGAATGACACAGGTTAAACATCGCAACAACGCTGCGATAGACTGTTTAATGGACAATGTTGTGACATTATGTGAAATGTTCAGAATACAAAGGGTTAATGTCATATCACAATTAACCACTAGATGGAGGTAGATGCCGAACAACATAAAGCACTGACTCACAGGCTTCTGGGAGGAGGCTGGAGGAGAGCTAGAGAGAGCAGTGAGAGAGAGGTCAGAACAGGTATGGAGATTAGTGTCAGTAGAGTGTAGGTTATAGATTATTAGACTATTGTTTACTATAGGAGTAAGTGGTTGAGCTTTAATAAGCAGTGTAAATAAATGTCAGCTTTGTTAATGAACTTAACTTATGTGGTCTTTGTGAACACTACGATATCCATCCTGATAACAGAATCACAAAGAACACCACAAATGTGACAGTATTGGGGGAGAATGTTACTTGTGTGATATGTGGGAAGTTAATTGAAAGTTTGTTGTTAGAATGTTTTATGGGTCGATGAAAGCTCATCACCATGGTGATGGCGTTCCATTCTTTAGGATCTGGATGTTTTGATTATGGGGTTCATAAGACGATGGAATTTTGGGACTGTACCTTTAAATTTAGGGTCAAATGAATAGAGGTCGTTTGGCCTGTTGTGCCTCGGTGGGTCTGATTGCTGAAGATCAAAGACAGATTTATCTTGAAGAAGTTGCAAGTTATTTACCTTTAGAAAAAATGCAGCAGCCTCTGGCCGGCATTCGCCTTTGCGAGTCCGCCCCACTACTGCTACTAGTGTTGCTCGTTATGCTCTCTCCTTAATTGGCTCTGTTTATGGCGGTTAATATGGTCGCCGTCCTTAATTCTAATTATGCTTGCTCAAGAGTCGCCAGGTATCTTTCGATACCACCGCAAGGTTCAAACCGAATACTGATCAAAGACTCGATACACCAGTTAGTAAGTTTGAAATCAATACTCATTTATTTACACACACAGTCAATTATACTCATGCACAAACTCTACCAACTAAGCTATCACTACTACTAAAGCCTATACTCAGCTTTGGGTGCCCACTCAGTCAGAGGAACAATGGCCGTTGTCCGGTTCTGAGGCTGTTGGGATCGAACTTGTATGGAATAGTAGCTAGGAGCGCCTGTCTCGTAGACTTTGGACTTACTTGTTCTGGTGCAGCTGGTAGGCAGGTCTCTCCTCACTGAGAGCCAAGGCCAAGAGAGAGATTCTCTCTTGGGGGCTTCTTCTTATACCCAAAGGGGGCTTTGCTCGCTTTTGGGCGGGCCTTGAACTTGGTCCTAATTAATTGGACCATATCCTGATCATTGGTATTGATTTCCCCCAATAAAGGGGTGGCTGCCCTGATCGCTGGGCCGTTGGCCTGCTTTGTTCTAGTCTCCTCTGGCGCCGGGGTGTCTGCTTTGGTATCGTTTACCTAAATGTTTCTCTTTTGTCCCCGGGGATGGGAGCTATGGCTCCAATCAACAGACAAACCTTGCACCTGCTTGCTTTCTCAGCATTGTCCATGTTTCCCTCCATTCTCTGCAAGTGTCCATTTTGTAATCGGGACGTGGGCACCCCAGGTGGCTACACTAGCGAGGACGGAGAATTTGGCGCGCCGTTTGCTGGCAGCGGGATTCTGTACCTACACCGCTTGTCAGTGGGATTTCGCATTGAAGGTGGGCAGGAGCGGAGAATCTAGCAGGCGGCCAAACTGTCAGAAACCCGCCAACATAAAATTGTGAGACAATTTCCCAATGGCGGGACAGCAATCCTGCTGGCCGGCGGCGTGTATGTGCATTCATTTTTTAAAAATAAATTGAGAGTACCCAATTATTTCTTTTCTCCATTTAAGGGCCAATCCACCTACCCTGCGCATCTTTTTGGGTTGTGGGGGTGAGACCCAGGCGGACACGGGAAAAATGTGCAAACTGCTCAGTGACCCAGGTCCGGGATTCAAACCCATGTCCTCAGTGCCATAGTCCCAGTGCTAACCACTGCACCGCCGTGCTGCCCTCTGCACGTGCATTCATTTGCGTCACACGAATACTCATTGAATCAGCTGTCCCCATTGGCAGCCTTACGTCACACCAACACAAATTCAAGTCGGTCTAATAGTGCCGGGCACAAAGTCATCCTCAGTTTGCAGAGACTTCGTGGTGAACATAAGAACATAAGAACTAGGAGCAGGAGTAGGCCATCTGGCCCCTCGAGCCTACTCCGCCATTCAATGAGATCATGGCTGATCTTTTGTGGACTCAGCTCCACTTTCCGGCCCGAACACCATAACCCTTAATCCCTTTATTCTTCAAAAAACTATCTATCTTTACCTTAAAAACATGTAATGAAGGAGCCTCAACTGCTTCACTGGGCAAGGAATTCCATAGATTCACAACCCTTTGGGTGAAGAAGTTCCTCCTAAACTCAGTCCTAAATCTACTTCCCCTTATTTTGAGGCTATGTCCCCTAGTTCTGCTGTCACCCGCCAGCGGAAACAACCTGCCCGCATCTATCCTATCTATTCCCTTCATAATTTTAAATGTTTCTATAAGATCCCCCCTCATCCTTCTAAATTCCAACGAGTACAGTCCCAGTCTACTCAACCTCTCCTTGTAATCCAACCCCTTCAGCTCTGGGATTAACCTAGTGAATCTCCTAAAGTATAACAAAACCTTTCTGCCATTGCGCTGAGCAGCTCCTGATGTGCCATTCACCACTCTGCCAGGGCAGACCACCTCCTGCCTCCATCTCCATGCCCAGCTGGTCTGCATGGACAGCGCCGTGCTGCTGGACCCATGGTCCCTCCTGCGTCACTGTCTCAGATAAATGCTACGCCTGGGATTGAGGATTACAGGGGTCTCCTTCCCCCTGGTGCCAAACCGCAATGTCTCTCTGGACAGAACTACGCTGCAGGAATGTTACAGCCATCACCACACAGGTACAAAGTTCGACCGGGGGTGGAGTGCGAGGTGAGGCTGGGGGTTGCCTGACAAAGACAAGGCCCAGGCCATTTGGAAGGTGTGCTGTGCAAAGAGATGGATGAAAAAGATGAACAATGGAAGGCCGAGGGAAGACTGAGGGGGGGGGAGGAAAGCTAAACTCCAACAAGGCTGCATGAAAACTCTCAAATAAGCGGGTCAGAAGGATATTACATCATTCACTGGGAGGGGATGGATGAAAATTCCAGATAGACAGGATGGAGGTCCAAGTGTGGCATGAGCACCTCGCAGGTAATGGGGCTCGAGGGGAGGGTGCTTGAATCCAATAGTAAAAATGCTGACGCCTCGGGATTGTTGCTATGCTAAAAGAGGGAGGCCAGGGGGCGCTGTTGGGAAAAGAACGGATTTTGAATACAGGATTTGAGTCACAAAGCCATCTTGAGCCGGGTGGTCTCTGAGAGGAACGATTGTGACTTATCGGACAGCTTGTTGCCATGGCGACTGCAAGGCCGCAACACACTTCAGCGCCCTTACCTCTGAGCTTCACGTTGAGTCAATGGCTTGTTCAATTCTTGTTTTTAACAGGAAAGTGGCTTCTCCCTATGAAATATAGAATTGTTACCGGCCTCGAGTTCCGTGACCCTTCTGACATTCGCCCACGACCCACCTGCGGATCACGACCGCATTTTGAAAAACCCTGGTCTCGAGTGCAGTTGTTGGGTGTCTCGGAGTGAGATACCAAATGAGGAACAGCATCTGGTGAATGATCAAATGTCTGCTGGAAGAAAACTGTTTGAAAATGAGCCAGCCCGAGTCTTGGCTTTGAGAGGGTGGTAAATCGTCCCTGGAATTTTGTAACTAAGGGTAATTGCTCAGATAAAAGTAATAGTGGGCCGCACGGTAGCACATTGGTTAGCACTGTTGCTTCACAGCGCCAGGGACCCGGGTTCGATACCCGGCTTGGATAACTGTCTGTGCGGAGTCTGCACGTTCTCCCCGTGTCTGCGTGGGTTTCCTCCGGGTGCTCCGGTTCCTCCAGCAAGTCCCGAAAGACGTGCTGTTAGGTGAATTGGACATTCTGAATTTTCCCTCAGTGTACCCGAACAGGCGCTGGAGTCTCGCAACTCGGGGATTTTCGCAGTAACTTCATTACAGTGTTAATGTAAGCCTACTTGTGACAATAATAAAGATTATAAAGATTATTATTAGTGTAAGTTTCAAACCATTTCCTGGTGTTTGCAGTTTGTATTGAAATATTTTCGAGCATTTTGTCTGTTGCAATGTAATGAGATTTCCTTGTTTGATAAATCCTGTGTGTTAAAAGTACATAAGCAGACTCTTGTGAATTTGTTCAGTATCTGCTCTTTCTAAACAAAAAGTTTGGATCTATCAAGTGAGGTTCCACTCAGGGATCCAACATGTCCAATATAACATCAGCTGGGATCGTAACAGAGTGCAGAACTTGAAGTAATTAATATTAGTAAAGAAAAACGTACTGGAGAAATTAATGAGACTGAAAGATAGCAAATCCCGTGGACCTGAGAGCCGACAGCCTCACATTCTAAAAGAGGTGGTCGCAGAGATAATGAATGTAATGGTTGTGATCTTGTAAATTCAACAGATCCTGTAAGGGTACAGTGGATTTGATGTGTTACAATTCCTGTAGAAACCAGCAACTTTTAAAAGAAAGATGTCCCAATGAAGCCAACAGAAAGAAAACTGCTGGGCAAGATGTCACTTTTTAAAACGTTTGATGCAACAAATCAACTGGAATCAACATAATTAAAAGATTAATCAATGGGCAAAGTTTGTTTCAAATAAAAAGGTAGATTTTCCTTTGAATAGTTGATACAACAAACATACGCAATCACATTACATCCGTGGGGTGGCACAGTGGTTAGCACTGTAGCTTCACAGCGCCGGGGACCCGGTTCGATTCCCGTCTTGGGTCCCTGTCTGTGCAGAGTCTGCACGTTCTCCCCGAGGGTTTCCTCCGGGTGCTCCGGTTTCCTCCCACAGTCCAAAGGTGTGCGGTTTAGGTGGATTGGTCACGCTAAATTGACCTGTAGTGTTCAAAGGTTAGGTGGGGTTGCTGGGTTACGGGGATAGGGTGGATGTGTGGGCTTTGGTAGGGTGCTCTTTCAGGGGCCGGTGTAGACTCGATGGGCCTAATGGCCTCCTTCTGCACTGTAAATTCTATGATTCGATATTTCTAAACCAATGTGGCATAATTTCACAGTCTTTTCAACTTGACCTCCATTTTGAAAGATCTCAACTTCCCATGCAATCATTTTGGCCCTTGAGTTTCATTCTCCAGCAGCTGTATTCCATTCAGAGTGTCCGGACATGGGGCTGGATTCTCCGACGCCCCGCCGGGTCGGAGAATCGCCGGGGGGGGGGGGGGGGGGGGGGCGTTAATCCCGCCCCCGTCGGCCGCCGAATTCTCCGGCACCGGATATTCGGCGGGGGTCGGAATCGCGCCGCGCCGGTCGGTGGCCCCCCTCCTCCCCGGTGACTCGCCGGCCCGCGATGGGCTGAAGTCCCGCTGCTTTAACGCCTCTCCCGCCGGCGAGAATCTACCTCCCTTACCGGCGGGACTGGCGGCACGGGTGGGCTCCGGGGTCCTGGGTGGAGGGGGGGGGCGCGGGGCGTCCTGGCCCAGGGGGGTGCTCTCACGGTGGCCTGGCCCACGATGGGGGCCCATCAGGCCTGTGCCTTGGAGGCACTCTTTTCCTTCCGCGTTGGCCATCGCCCCTGCGCATGCACGGGGATGACGTCAGAAGCCGCTGACACTCCGGCGCATGCCTGGACTTCCGCCGGCTGGCGGAGTCCCTTCGGCCCCGGCTGGCGTGGCGCCAAAGGCCTTCCATGCCAGCCGGCGGGATGGGAACCACTCCGGCGCGGGCCTAGCCCCACAAGGTGAGGGCTTGGCCCCTAAGGGTGCGGTGAAATCCGCACCTTTGGGGTGGCCTGACGCCAGAGTGGTTCACGCCACTCCATCCCGCCGGCCCCCACCCCACTGGGTAGGGGACAATCCCGCCCATGGTTACCAATAACAAGGCACATGTCAACAAAGCCAGTTTCCCTCAAATCATAATAATCCTGCTGGCACAGAATCCCCAGAGACTCTGTCCTCCCTTCCCTTTAAATGGACTGTGGCAACACTGAAACAGCAGAATGGGTATTATCCAAACCACAATTCCTCGCCCTTCCTGCCTTCAGTGTCCTGTCCATGGCAAATGTATAACGCACACAGCAACACAGCCTCTGCTTCATTCTCAAAGCTCTGCTTCACCACCAAACTCTATTATAAAACTGCCAAACAGGAAATAGATACTGGAAGATCTTTCTTTTCTTTCTCTCAGATTCTGTGTGTTTGGAACTGAATAACAGAACAAACAGACTGACCCAACCCCAATTAGCTTACCATTTATCCCTTGCTTCATTTGTTCATTCCATGGCAACCCCAGGACCAATGGGAATCTCTTCGAACCTCAGGATGTCATAACCAGCAAACCAATTTAGCCACTTTCAGAGTACGCCGAATTCCATTTTGGTCTAAAAGGAATCATAGAATCCCTACAGTACGGAAGGGGGCCATTCAGCCCATCGAGCCTGCACTGACTCTCTGAAAGAGCACCCTTCATGCCCCCACCCTTCCCCCGTAACCCTCCTAAATGTTTGGACACTAAGGGGCAATTTAGCATGGTCAATCCACCTAAGTGGAGCACCCGAAAGAAACCCAGGACTGTAGAGCAGAGATCTGATCCACTGATTTTGGGATTGCTTTCTCTGCCTATCACCTGCTGCTGATGTTGTTTGGTACTAAATAGTCCAGTGCTGTAGCAACACCAAGTTGATAGCTCGGCTGCTCCTGGCATGCTCTCCTGCACTCTTCAAGTAACCAGGGTTGAGCCCCTGGCTGGGTGGTAATGGTAGAGTGGGGGGGATATGTCGGGTCATGAGGCTGCAGATTCTGGCTGAGCACAAAGAATTCAGGATGTCCAATTCACCTAACAAGTGAGGCATTTTGAGTGTCGCAAATCTAGCGCAAGGTCTCTCAGGAGGTTAGACGGCCTCGTCAGATTGCCAAGTCGAGTGGGTCGAGGCCATTAAATAGCAGCCATGGAAATTGTTAAATAGTGGGGGGAAAAGATAGAAGATAAAGTACGATGTAAAGAAATGACACGTTATTCATTTCAGAAGGAAGAATAAAAAAGGTGAATGGATTTCTTAATGTTAAGAAATTATTTGGGGGCTGTCAGTTACAAGGGGTCACAATTTCAAGGTGAGAGGGGGAAAGTTTAAGGGAGATGTGCGTGGGAAGTTTTTTATGCTGAGGGTGGTGGGTGCCTGGAACGCTTTGCCAGCGGAGGTGATAGAGGCGGGCACGATAGCATCATTTAAGAAGCATCTAGACGGGTATATGAATGGGCGGGAACAGAGGGAAGTAGACCTTGGGAAATAGGCGACAGGTTTAGATAAAGGATCTGGATCGGCGCAGGCTGGGAGGGCCGAAGGGCCTGTTCCTGTGCTGTAATTTTCTTTGTTATTTGTATTAAATGTGAGCAGTCAGAAGATTTGGGTATCTTGGTACAGGAAATGTAGAAAGTTAACAGGCAGCAAGCAATTAGGAAGCCAACGCGTATACTTTGTTGCAAGGGGGGTTAGAGCACAAGAGTAAGGAGGTTTTGCTGCAATTGGACAAGGTTTGGGTGAGACCACACTGGATGTAGTTTTGGTCACTGCGCCTAAGAAAGGAGCTTGTGGCACGTGGATAACGTGGATCTCTGGGTTTGACTCCCACTCCAGGATTTGATGGCCAAGGAAGGGTCACAATGGCACTGCCGCCTCACAGTGCCAGGGACCTGGGTTCAATTCCGACCATGGGCGACTGTGGAGTTTGCACGCTCTCCCCGTGTCTGCGTGGGTTTCCTCCGGGTGCTCCGGTTTCCTCCCACAATCCAATGATGTGCAGGTGAGGTGGATTGACCATGCTGGATTGCTCCTTAGTGTCCAAAAATGTGCAGGTTCGGTGGGGTTATGGGGGTAGGGTTGGGTGGGCCTAAGAAGGGTGGTCTTTCAGAGGGTCAGTGCAGGCTCAATGGGCCGAATGGCCTCCTGCTGCAGTTTAGGAATTCTATGGGTTCTATGTGTTTTCGCTATGTGGCCGACCTGCAAAATCCTTCCAATATGCCAATGAGAGGTGGCAAGAGCAGGGCAGACTCCTGGCCAGCCACGATTGGCTGTATTGGCATGATTAAGCTGTAAGGCTCTGGTAATACTGAGCAAGTGATTCACAATCAGAGATACTGTTTTTCAGATGAAGTATTAAAGAAAGACACCATCGGATATCACATGGTTTCGAGGAAGGCTTGGCGCAATCTCCCCATCACTAAAAAGAATGACCGCCTGGTCATTATCATCTTGCTGTTTGTGGGAGTGTAGATTCACTGCTCTTCATGTCATTAGGTCTTCTCCTCAACCGGAGAAGGCAGATGATGCCTTGCTTTAATGTAATTTTCTATGTTACACCACCGACCACACTTCAAAAGTACTTCATTGGCTATGAGGCGCTTTGGGACATCTTGCGGTCGGTAAGAGTTACTATGTAAATGCGATACTTCTTTTCGAGCACTGAGGCAGCCTTAGCCATGTTGGCAGGTCACCTTGTCTCGTACCATCTGCAGAGGTTGAATGGCCATCGCAGATGGTGAGCTTGTTGTATCTGCACAGCACCCCGTACTTTGCCTCAGGGAGAGAATCTGGAGGCACACGTACTGAGTGCCAAAAGAATAAAACAGGACATGGATCTTAAAGGGTCTGATTAGCAAGTTTGCAGATGATACAAAGATTGGTGGAGTTGCAGATAGCGAGGAGGACTGTCAGAGAATACAACAAAATATAGATAGATTGGAAAGTTGGACAGAGAAATGGCAGATGGAGTTCAATCCAGGCAAATGCGAGGTGATGCATTTTGGAAGATCAAATTCAAGAGCGGACTATATGGTCAATGGAAGGGTCCTGGGGAAAATTGATATGCAGAGAGATCTGGGAGTTCAGGTCCACTGCACCCTGAAGGTGGCAACGCAGGTTGATAGAGTGGTCAAGAAGGCATACAGCATGCTTGCCTTCAATGGACGGGGTATTGAGTATAAGAGTCGGCAGGTCATGTTCCAGTTGTATAGGACTTTGGTTAGGCCACATTTGGAATACTGCGTGCAGTTCTGCTCGCCACATTACCAGAAGGATGTGGATGCTTTGGAGAGGGTGCAGAGGAGGTTCACCAGGATGTTGCCTGGTATGGAGGGTGCTAGCTGTGAAGAAAGGTTGAGTAGATTAGGATTGTTTTCATTGGAAAGACGGAGGTTGAGGGGGGACCTGATTGAGGTCTACAAAATTATGAGAGGTATGGACAGGGTGGATAGCAACAATCTTTTTCCAAGAGTGGGGGTGTCAATTACAAGGGGTCACGATTTCAAGGTGAGAGGGGGAAAGTTTAAGGGAGATGTGCGTGGAAAGTTTTTTACGCAGAGGGTGGTGGGTGCCTGGAACGTTTTACCAGCGGAGGTGGTAGAGGCGGGCACGATAGCATCATTTAAGATGCATCTAGACGGGTATATGAATGGGCGGGAACAGAGGGAAGTAGACCTTGGAAAATAGGCAACAGGTTTAGATAAAGGATCTGGATCGGCGCAGGCTTGGAGGGCCGAAGGGCCTGTTCCTGTGCTGTAAATTTCTTTGTTCTTTGATATTTGGACGTAAGTCTCTGCTCTTAGAGCCTGGGAAGGGTGTTCGGTACAGTGACAAACAGAACTAGCGTTACGGTGGAATATGGGGCTTGTCCCAACCAGGGGCTGGTTTAGCTCACAAAGCTAAATCGCTGGCTTATAAAGCAGACCAAGCAGGCCAGCAGCACGGTTCGATTCCCGTACCAGCAGCGCCGGAATGTGGCGACTAGGGGCTTTTCACAGTAACTTCATCGAAGCCTACTCGTGACAATAAGCGATTTTCATTTTCATTTTTCATCAGTGAACACCACGTGAAATTAGGTTGTTCACCAATTTACGATGGGGGTATCATCACATTAGGACTGGATTTCATGCTCGTCTGAAAACCTCAGTGAGCAGATAGAAGCACAATGTCTAAAAATGCGAAGGTTAGGTGGTTTGGCCAGGATAATATAGCCCCTTTTGTGTCCGGGGATGTGCAGATTAGGTGGGGTTTTGGGGCTAGGGAGGGGCTGAGGGAGGGTGCTCTTTCAGAGGGTAGGTGGAGACTCGATGGGCCGAATGGCCTCCTTCTGCACTGTGGGAATTCTAAGGTTCTACGGTCTAGTCTGCATCATTTAGTCGGAGGTATCAATCGCTCCAACATGGCGTTCTCACGAGAGTGAGTTCACAAACTGTAGCATCAGGTCCCACGACAAAGATTGGAGCGTGTAAATCTCAGGCGAGGCTGCTGTGCAGCTGCACTGTCGGAGGGGCTGTTTTTCTAGATGAGAGATTGAACTGCGGCCCTATCTACTGTCTTGGGTGGGCTTGGAAGATACTATTGCACTGTTGGGAAAATATGGGAATTTCGTTGACGTCCTGACCAATAGTTATCCCTCAAGAAAAATTATTCCAACAGATAATCTGTCAACATTTGTTTGTCGGAACTTGTTGTCATTTTCTTACATTATGAGGACTGTCAGAGGATACAGCAGGATTTAGATCGGTTGGAGACGTGGGCGGAGAGATGGCAGATGGAGTTTAAACCAGACAAATGTGGGGTGATGCATTTTGGAAGGTCTAATACTGGGAAATATTCAGTAAGTGGCAGAACCCTTAAGGGTACTGACAGGCACAGGGATCTGGACGTACAAATCAACAGGTCACAGAAAGTGGCAACGTAGATGGAGAAGGTAGTCAAGAAGGCTTGCTTGCCTTCATCGGCCGGGGCATTGAGTATAAAAATTGGCAAGTCGGCTGCGGCTATATAGAACCTTAGTTAGGCCACACTTGGAGTATAGTGTTCAATTCTAGTTGCCACACTACCAGAAGGATGTGGCATCTTTGGAGAGGGTACAGAAGAGGTTTACCAGGATGTTGCCTGGTATGGAGGGCATTAGCTATGAGGAGCGGTTGGATAAGCTTGGCTTGTTCTTGTAGTGGTACATATATATGAAGATATATAAAGGGTTAATGACTACATCGTAGTGTAAGACAACTACTAGATGGCAGCACGAGATTCATGTATAAATATGAGAACTCAAAGGATCTTGGGGCTCTTCGAATCAGGAGTGACTAGATAGCAGAGTGTTGGAGAGATAGATAACAGCACAGTTAGCACGTGTAGTTAAAATAGTTCATACTTTACTCTGAATGACTTAATCACTAGTTATAGTTCTTGAGAGTGAATAAACTCAACATTAATCAATTTGTAATTATTTAAACCTATTTTGCTTAAAGTTGAAGATTGGTAGTTTCTTTAGAATCAAACCGTCAGACCATTCTGCAAGTGTGAAGCAAAGAGTACCGACAAATTGCCAACGAGTAATATAACAGTTCTCAGGGACTTCCAGTTGTGACCATGGATTGGTCACATACAGGGCTGTTCCTGCTTAAAGTCACAGAAAAGGGCACTTTTCACACAGATCCTGGTGGAATTTTGATGAAAAGGCGTAGGTGAATGTTAGAGGAGTAGTTTATCCCTAGAATGGTATGTCTTCTGATCGCCAGACCCGGCAGAAAGCAGTGAGAGGTTTGGCTGGAAAGTTGAAACAGTCTTGTGCTTCACAGCCAGTCTCTTCCAGCTTGCAGGCGGGGGAGGGGCAAGCTGTAAGGCCCCAGATACAGGAACTGATGACTTTTATCAAGGAGGAATTCCATAAACAGAGGAAAGAAATGAATGAGGATCATGTAAAGGCCATTGCAGAAGCTGTGGCACCCCTGAAGTGTACTTTGGAGTGGCTGGAGACGTGTTTGGAGGTGTAGGGGCCATAGATTCGGGAGATTGAAGGAGTGATCTCGGACCACAGCAATCGTGTGGTGGCTCTGGAGGTGGAGATGGGGCTCCTAGGAGACCTTTGTAAAATGCTGAGGGCAAAGGTGGAGGAGCAGGAGAATACCTCGAGAAGGCAGAACCTGTGAATAGTTGGCCTGCCTGAAGGAGCGGAAGGTGTGAGAGCCACGAGGTACGTCTCGAGGATGCTGGTGGGGCTGGTGGCAGAAGGGGTGCTGGATAAGGCATCTGAAGTGGACCGAGCGCATAGGTCCCTGAGGCAGAAGCCTAGAGCTGGGGAGCAGCCGTGGGCGGTGATCGTGAGGCTCCATAAATTTGTGGAGAAAGAGAAAATTCTACGGTGGGCCAGGGAGAAGCGTAGCTGCGACTGGGAGGGAAATACCGTCCGGATTTATCAGGACATCGGAGCCAAGTTGACAAAACGGCGGGCAGGTTTCAACAAGGCCAAGGCGGTGCTGTACTGGCGGCAGACCAGGTTTGGGGTGCTCTACCCGGCGAAATTCAGGGTGACGTTCGGAGGCCGGGAGTATTCTTTCGAGACTCCGGAAGCGGCCGAAGACTTCATTAAGGAGCAGAAACAGGGGGGGAACTGAGCGGACAATGCTTGGGAACCAGGGTGCTGGCACTGTGTAATGGCCGGGAGCATGTTTGAAGTGGGTGTAGGGATTAGGGGATTTTCCTGTTTTTTTGTCGGGGGGGGGGGGGGGGGGGGGGGGGGTTCTGTTCAATGTTGAAATTGTAAGGAGTTGTAGGGGTGAATAATTGAAAAAAAAAATGAATATCACTTATTGTCACGAGTAGGCTTCAAATGAAGTTACTGTGAAAAGCCCCTAGTCGCCACATTCCGGCACCTGTTCGGGAAGGCTGTTACGGGAATAGAACCGTGCTGCTGGCCTGCTTGGTCTGCACTCAAAGCCAGCGATTTAGCCCTGTGCTAAACAGTTTATGTGGGGATGGATGTTCCCACCCCCCCCCCCCCCCCCCCACCCCCCTCTTGTTTTACGGGACTGTTTGTGTCTAACATCTGTTTGTTTGCTTATGGAGAAGGCTACCTGGAGTTCAGGAGAAGTCCTTGTTTGGTTGGGGGAGGGTAAGGCCAGCAGGAGGCCTTCTTCTTTGAGCTGAGGAGGGGGGGAGAGAGGGGGAGGTCATTAGGATCTGCCTTTGGGCAGGGGCTGCTGCGCTCGCAGGTTATGCTGGTGAACGGAAGTGAGGTGGTTGGGGAGAAGGCCAAGAGGGGTGGCCGGGTGGAGAGGGGGGTGGGGGCAGCACGGTAGCATAGTGGTTAGCACAATTGCTTCACAGCTCCAGGGTCCCAGGTTCGATTCCGGCTTGGGTCACTGTCTGTGCGGAGTCTGCACGTTCTCCCCGTGTCTGCGTGGGTTTCCTCCGGGTGCTCCGGTTTCCTCCCACAGTCCAAAGATGTGCAGGTTGGGTGGATTGGCCTTGCTAAATTGTCCTTAGTGTCCAAAATTGCGCTTAGTGTTGGGTGGGGTAACTGGGTTATGGGGATAGGGTGGAGGTGTTGACCTTGGGTAGGGTGCTCTTTCCAAGAGCCGGTGCAGACTTGATAGGCCGAATGGCCTCCTTCTGCACTGTAAATTCTATGATATCTATGAAAAGGGAAGGGGGGGGGAAGAGGGAAAAGCGGGGAGGGGGTTTTCTGCGATGCAGCAGGAGGTGAGAGTTGACATGGTGAAGGGCGAAGAAAGGGGCCATCTGGGATGGGTTCGGTACAGAGTGGAATTAAAGGGGCAGGTGTTGAGTGGGGAAGATGATGGACGGTAGAGGGGATTGGAGACGCAAGCCTCCAATGTTGGTACCAAGGTTGGTAACGTGGAACGTCCGGGGACTGAATGGGCCGGTTAAAGGGTTGCAGGTGTTGGCGCACCTCAGGAGCTTGGAAGCGGGGGTTGTCCTTGTGCAGGAGACACACCTCCGTGTGAAGGACCAAGTTAGGTTAAGGACGGTTTTTCACTTGGGGTTTGATTTGAAATCGAGGGGTGTGCCGATTTTAATGAACAAAAAAGTGGGATTTGTGAGTGCGAAGGTGGTGAGGGATCCGGGTGGGAGATATGTGATTGTGAGTGGGGTACTGGAAGGGGCACCGGTAGTGTTGGTAAATGTGTGTGCCCCAAATTGGGATGATGTGGGTTTTATGAGGGGGTTGCTGGCAGCAATCCCGGATTTGGCCACGTACCAGTTGATCATGGGAGGAGATTGTAACTATGTCCTGGAGCCGAGGGTGGATAGATCGAGCCCCAGGTCGATGGGTAGGGTACGAATGGCAAGGGAGATGGGGGTGGGGGGTGGTTTGTGGAGAGGATGGGTATGGTGGATCCATGGCACTTTCAGAACCCAGGGAAAAGGGAGTATTCCGTCTTTTCACACGTCTATAAGGTGTATTCGAGGATTGATTACTCTGTAGTGAGTGGGGAGATTTTGGTTGGGGTGGAGGTGGGCAGAGTGTGCGGGGATAGTTATCTTGGACCATGCACCCCACTGGCTGGACATTCGGCTCAGTGCGGGACGAGAGCAGAGGCCGGGGTGGAGGTTTGACTTGGGGTTGTTGGCGGATGGAGGTTTTTGTGATAAGGTGCGGTTGGCGATTAGGGATTATGTGGAGTTCAATCAGAACTGGGAGGTGTCGGCGGGCATTTTTTGGGAAGCATTGGGGAGAAATTATCTAATTTACGGTTCGTGTGAATAAGGAAAGGAGGGAAGGAACATGACTGTCTAGTCTGCGAGATAGTGGAGGTGGACAGGGAATATTCGAGGGTGCCCACCGTGGGGGGGATTGGCGAGGAGGAAAAAGTTGCAGGGGCAATTTGACAGGCTGACAACGGGGAGGGCGGTAGGGCCACTGCGTAGGACAAGGGGGATGCAATACGAGTATGGGGAGAAGGCGAGCCGCATGCTGGCGCACCAGCTGCAGAGGCAGGCTGTGTCCAGGGAAATATTGAAGATCCGGACTGGGGCTGGGGATGTGGTGTCAGAGCCAGGGAAGATAAATGAGGCATTTAGAGGGTATTACCAGGGACTTTATGAGGCAGACCCAGGAGGAGAGGAGGGGGACATGGGGTGGTTTCTGGATGAGCTGGAATTTCCCCAGGTGGAGGAAGCAAAGAAGCAGGCGTTGGAGGGGCCCCTGGGGCAGAGGGAGGTGCTGGATAGTGTCAGGGGTATGAAGTTGGGGAAGGCCCCTGGGCCGGATGGGTACCCAGCAGAATTTTATAAGGAATTTGAGGCGGACCTGGGACTACATCTGTTGGGGGCGTTTAATGAAGCACTGGAGAAGGGGGAGGTGCCAGAGACGATGACGCAGGCAGTAATCACACTAATCCCGAAAAAGGGGAAGGACCGGTGGAATATGGGTTGCATAGACCCATATCACTATTGAACACGGGTGTGAAAGTATTGGCTAAGTTGTTGGTGAGGAGGATGGAGGATTGTGACCCGGGGGTGGTTACAAAAGATCAAACAGGCTTTGTGAAGGGCAGGCAGCTCGCGAGTAATATAAGACGGCTGTTGAATGTGGTGATGAATCCGTCGTGAGCTCTGGTACCGGAGGTGGTGGTGTCCATGGACACGGAGAAAGCATCGATCGGGTGGAGTGGCGAAGTTTTGACAAGGCTTGGATTTGGCCCGAGATTTGTGGCATGGGTGCGGTTGCTGTATGTGGCGCCAAGAGCGAGGGTGAGGATGAATGATATGAGCTCACGACGTTTTGACTTACACAGGGGTACGATGTGGAGGTTAGGTGTATTGGCCATGATCAATGCGCGGGGGTTAGAGGGATAGGACAGGGGGAGTGGGCCTAGGTAGAGTGTCCTTTTGGAGGGTAGGTGCAGATTCGACGGGCCGAATGGCGTCCGACTGCACTGTAGGGATTTATGGATTACCATTTTGTGCCATAGTGTTAGGTGGGGGAATGGATTTAAAGAAGGGAGAGATGCAAAACTGACTCATTGTTTTGTGCTATGGCTCAAAATCGCCAAAGGTTTCTCACATTAGCCCATCTTGTGCATCGTTTGATTGGTTGGCTCTTCATTTCCTTGATTCCATTCTTATCCATCCAGCCAGTCAATCATCCCAAATGGCTTCTATTCCTGCTCCTGCACCATTGCCTCTGATTTCCTCAAGGTTTTCACTGAGGTTTCCTTCTGTTTCAACAGCTAGTCGTGATCAGAAATTTATCCCAATCAGACATAGGGAGGACAGAAGCCAGTGTTTTCAATTCCTGCCACAGACTCTGTTCTTCAGTCAATGACACCATTCTTCTTCCTGTCTGTGGTTAAACTTGGCCTTTTGCATCCATCATTCATAGTATAGTAAGGCGAAAAAGTCACTGATAGGAGTAGTGTATCGGCCACCAAATAGTAACGAGATGGTGGGGCAGGCAATAAACAAAGAAATAACTGATGCATGTAGAAATGGTACAGCAGTTATCATGGGGGATTTTAATCTACATGTCGATTGGTTTAACCAGGTCGGTCAAGGCAACCGTGAGGAGGAGTTTATAGAATGTATCCGCGATAGTTTCCTAGAACAGTATGTAATGGAACCTACGAGGGAACAAGCGGTCCTAGATCTTGTCCTGTGTAATGAGACAGGATTGATTCATGATCTCATAGTTAGGGATCCTCTCGGAAGGAGCGATCACAATATGGTGGAATTTAAAATACAGATGGAGGGTGAGAAAGTAAAATCAAATACTAGTGTTTTGTGTTTAAACAAAGGAGATTACAAGGGGATGAGAGAAGAACTAGCTAAGGTAGACTGGGAGCTAAGACTTTATGGTGGAACAGTTGAGGAACAGTGGAGAACCTTCCAAGCGATTTTTCACAGTGCTCAGCAAAGGTTTATACCAACAAAAAGGAAGGACGGAAGAAAGAGGGAAAATCGACCGTGGATATCTAAGGAAATAAGGGAGAGTATCAAATTGAAGGAAAAAGCATATAAAGTGGCAAAGATTGCTGGGAGATTAGAGGACTGGGAAATCTTTAGGGGGCAACAGAAGGCGACTAAAAAAGCTATAAAGAAGAGTAAGATAGAGTATGAGAGTAAACTTGCTCAGAATATAAAAACAGACAGTAAAAGTTTTTACAAATATATAAGACAAAAAAGAGTGGCTAAGGTAAATATTGGTCCTTTAGAGGATGAGAAGGGAGTTTTAATAATGGGAAATGAGGAAATGGCTGAGGAACTGAACAGGTTTTTTGGGTCGGTCTTCACAGTGGAAGACACAAATAACATGCCAGCGACTGATAGAAATGAGGCTATGACAGGTGAGGACCTTGAGAGGATTGTTATCACTAAGGAGGGAGTGATGGGCAAGCTAATGGGGCTAAAGGTAGACAAGTCTCCTGGCCCTGATGGAATGCATCCTAGAGTGCTAAAAGAGATGGCTAGGGAAATTGCAGATGCACTAGTGATAATTTACCAAAATTCACTAGACTCTGGGGTGGTCCCGGTGGATTGGAAATTAGCAAACGTGACGCCACTGTTTAAAAAAGGAGGTAGGCAGAAAGCAGGAAATTATAGGCCAGTGAGTTTAACTTCGGTAATAGGGAAGATGCTGGAATCTATCATCAAGGAAGAAATAGCGAGGCATCTGGATAGAAATTGTCCCTTTGGGCAGACGCAGCATGGGTTCGTAAAAGTCAGGTCATGCCTAACTAATTTAGTGGAATTTTTTGAGGACATTACCAGTGCAGTAGATAACGGGGAGCCGATGGATGTGGTATATCTGGATTTCCAGAAAGCCTTTGACAAGGTGCCACACAAAAGGTTGCTGCATAAGATAAAGATGCATGGCATTAAGGGTAAAGTAGTAGCATGGATAGAGGATTGGTTAATTAATAGAAAGCAAAGAGTTGGGATAAATGGGTGTTTCTCTGGTTGGCAATCAGTAGCTAGTGGTGTCCCTCAGGGATCAGTGTTGGGCCCACAATTGTTCACAATTTACATTGATGATTTGGAGTTGGGGACCAAGGGCAATGTGTCCAAGTTTGCAGATGACACTAAGATGAGTGGTAAAGCGAAAAGTGCAGAGGATACTGGAAGTCTGCAGAGGGATTTGGATAGGTTAAGTGAATGGGCTCGGGTCTGGCAGATGGAATACAATGTTGACAAATGTGAGGTTATCCATTTTGGTAGGAATAACAGCAAACGGGATTATTATTTAAACGATAAAATATTAAAGCATGCCGCTGTTCAGAGAGACTTGGGTGTGCTAGTGCATGAGTCACAGAAGGTTGGTTTACAAGTGCAACAGGTGATTAAGAAGGCAAATGGAATTTTGTCCTTCATTGCTAGAGGGATGGAGTTTAAGACTAGGGAGGCTATGTTGCAATTGTATAAGGTGTTAGTGCGGCCACACCTGGAGTATTGTGTTCAGTTTTGGTCTCCTTACTTGAGAAAGGACGTACTGGCGCTGGAGGGTGTGCAGAGGAGATTCACTAGGTTAATCCCAGAGCTGAAGGGGTTGGATTATGAGGAGAGGTTGAGTAGACTGGGACTGTACTCGTTGGAATTTAGAAGGATGAGGGGGGATCTTATAGAAACATTTAAAATTATGAAGGGAATAGATAGGATAGATGCGGGCAGGTTGTTTCCACTGGCGGGTGACAGCAGAACTAGGGGGCATAGCCTCAAAATAAGGGGAAGTAGATTTAGAACTGAGTTTAGGAGGAACTTCTTCACCCAAAGGGTTGTGAATCTATGGAATTCCTTGCCCAGTGAAGCAGTTGAGGCTCCTTCATTACATGTTTTTGAGGTAAAGATAGATAGTTTTTTGAAGTATAAAGGGATTAAGGGTTATGGTGTTCGGGCCGGAAAGTGGAGCTGAGTCCACAAAAGATCAGCCATGATCTAATTGAATGGCGGAGCAGGCTCGAGGGGCCAGATGGCCTACTCCTGCTCCTAGTTCTTATGTTCTTATGTTCTTATCATTCGACCCTTCTGAGGAATGTAGAAATTGCCATTACGTTATGTGTAATATTTATGGCAAAAATGGGCAGCACGGTAGCATTGTGGATAGCACAATGGCTTCACAGCTCCAGGGTCCCAAGTTCGATTCCAGCTTGGGTCACTGTCTGTGCGGAGTCTGTACATCCTCCCCGTGTGTGCGTGGGTTTCCTCCGGGTGCTCTGGTTTCCTCCCACAGTCCAAAGATGTGCAGGTCAGGTGGATTGACCATGATAAATTACCCTTAGAGTCCAAAATTGCCCTTAGTGTTTGGTGGGTTACTGGGTTATGGGGTTCTGGGGATAGGGTGGAGTTGTTGACCTTGGGTAGGGTGCTCTTTCCAAGAGCCGGTGCAGACTCGATGGGCTGAATGGCCCCTTCTGCACTGTAAATTCTGTAAATTCTATGATTCTAATAGCCTGGGTTAAGGTAAATATTTGTTGCAGTAATATTATTAAAGAACCTAGGCTAAGGTTTGCGTGTCCGCAAAAGCTGTAATTAAAAAGTCATAAAAGCTGAGGCCATGATTGACTCTAACCATTTACTTGCTTACATATAGAGGACTAATGGAACATTAGAACATAGAACATAGAACATAGAACAGTACAGCACAGAACAGGCCCTTCGGCCCTCGATGTTGTGCCGAACAATGATCACCCCACTCAAACCCACGTAACCCATATCCCAACAATCCCCCCATTAACCTTACACTACGGGCAATTTAGCATGGCCAATCCACCTAACCCGCACATCTTTGGACTGTGGGAGGAAACCGGAGCACCCGGAGGAAACCCACGCGCACACGGAGAGGACGTGCAGACTCCACACAGACAGTGACCCAGCCGGGAATCGAACCTGGGACCCTGGAGCTGTGAAGCATTGATGCTAACCACCATGCTACCGTGAGGCCCCTAAATTGTTATGATTGCTGGAGATTCTCTGGAGAGGAGAAAATTTAGTCCCAGCTAAGCAGGTCATGTGACATCTTAGCGGGATAGAGATGATATAATAAATGGGAGGAGCCAGGTGTGCCTGTAGTTTTGCAGTTTTCCATAGGATTACAGCCTGACAAGACTTTAAGCAGAATAGCAGTTTTGGAAAAATGCTGCTAGGTTGAGCAGATATTTACTGCACATGCATTTGAGAGGAACTCTCTCCAAAGGTCGACACAACTAAGGAAGTAACCTGTTTGTTACCTCTATTTATAAGTGGCATTTGAACTGTATTGGGTTGCTTAGTTGGAGTTAGTAGCTGGTATAGGTAGTATGTTTAAGTTTTTCTTTGCATTTAAGAACTGTGTTCTTAATTCTTTCCAAAGATCATTGTAAAGCTTTAGAACATAGAACATAGAACATAGAATGATACAGCGCAGTACAGGCCCTTCAGCCCCTGATGTTGCACCGACATGGAAAAAAACTAAAGGCCATCTAACCTACACTATGCCCTTATCATCCATACGCAATACTCCAAATGTGGCCGTACTAGAGTTTTGTACAACTGCAACATGACCTCATGGCTCCGGAACTCAATCCCTCTACCAATAAAGGCCAACACACCATAGGTCTTCTTCACAACCCTATCAACCTGGGTGGCAACTTTCAGGGATCGATGTACATGGACAACGAGATCCCTCTGCTCATCCACACTACCAAGAATTTTACCATTAGCCAAATATTCTGCATTCCTGTTATTCTTTCCAAAGTGAATCACCTCACACTTCTCCACATTAAACTCCATTTGCCACCTCACAGCCCAGCTCTGCAGCTTATCTATGTCCCTCTGTAACCTGCAACATCCTTCCACACTGTCTACAACTCCACCGACTTTAGTGTCGTCTGCAAATTTACTCACCCATCCTTCTGCGCCCTCCTCTAGGTCATTTATAAAAATGATAAACAGCAACGGCCCCAGAACAGATCCTTGTGGTACGCCACTCGTAACTGACCTCCATTCTGAACATTTCCCATCAACTACCACTCTCTGTCTTCTTTCAACTAGCCAATTTCTGATCCACATCTCTAAATCACCCTCAATCCCCAGCCTCCGTATTTTCTGCAATAGCCGACCGTGGGGAACCTTATCAAACGCTTTACTGAAATCCATATACACCACATCAACTGCTCTGCCCTCGTCTACCTGTTCAGTCACCTTCTCAAAGAACTCAATAAGGTTTGTGAGGCATGACCTACCCTTCACAAAACCATGCTGACTATCCCTAATCATATTATTCCTATCTAGATGATTATAAATCGTATCTTTTATAATCCTCTCCAAGACTTTACCCACCACAGACGTTAGGCTCACCGGCCTATAGTTACCGGGGTTATCTCTACTCCCCTTCTTGAACAAAGGGACCACATTTGCTATCCTCCAGTCCTCTGGCACTATTCCTGTAGCCAATGATGACCTAAAAATCAAAGCCAAAGGCTCAGCAATCTCTTCCCTGGCTTCCCAGAGAAATCTAGGATAAATCCCATCAGGCCCCGGGGACTTATCTATTTTCACCTTGTCCAGAATTGCCAACACTTCTTCCCTACGCACCTCAATGCCATCTATTCCAATAGCCTGGGTCTCAGCATTCTCCTCCACAATATTATCTTTTTCCTGAGTGAATACTGACGAAAAGTATTCATTTAGTATCTCGCTTATCTCCTCAGCCTCCACACACAACTTCCCACCACTGTCCTTGACTGGCCCTACTCTTACCCTAGTCATTCTTTTATTCCTGACATACCTATAGAAAGCTTTTGGGTTTTCCTTGATCCTACCTGCCAAAGACTTCTCATGTCCCCTCCTTGCTCGTCTTAGCTCTCTCTTTAGATCCTTCCTCGCTTCCCTGTAACTATCAAGCGCCCCAACTGAAACTTCACGCCTCATCTTCACATAGGCCTCCTTCTTCCTCTTAACAAGAGATTCCACTTCTTTGGTAAACCACGGTTCCCTCGCTCGACCCCTTCCTCCCTGCCTGACTGGTACATACTTATCAAGAACATGCAATAGCTGTTTCTTGAACAAGCTCCACATATCCAGTGTGCCCAACCCTTGCAGCCTACTTCTCCAACCTACGCATCCTAAGTCATGTCTAATGGCATCATAATTGCCCTTCCCCCAGCTATAACTCTTGCCCTGCGGGGTATACTTATCCCTTTCCATCACTAACGTAAAGGTCACCGAATTGTGGTCACTGTTTCCAACGTGCTCACCTACCTCCAGATCTAACACCTGGCCTGGTTCATCACCCAAAACCAAATCCAATGTGGCCTCGCCTCTTGTTGGCTTGTCAACATATTGTGTCAGGAACCCTCCTGCACACATTGTACAAAGAACGACCCATCTAATGTACTCAAACTATATCTTTTCCAGTCAATATTTGGAAAGTTAAAGTCTCCCATAACAACTACCCTGTTACTTTCGCTCTTTTCCAGAATCATCTTCGCCATCCTTTCCTCTACATCCCTAGAACTATTAGGTGGCCTATAGAAAACTCCCAACAGGGTGACCTCTCCTTTCATAAGAACATAAGAACTAGGAGCAGGAGTAGGCCATCTGGCCCCTCGAGCCTGCTCCGCCATTCAATGAGATCATGGCTGATCTTTTGTGGACTCAGCTCCACTTTCCGGCCCGAACACCATAACCCTTAATCCCTTTATTCTTCAAAAAACTATCTATCTTTACCTTAAAAACATGTAATGAAGGAGCCTCAACTGCTTCACTGGGCAAGGAATTCCATAGATTCACAACCCTTTGGGTGAAGAAGTTCCTCCTAAACTCAGTTCTAAATCTACTTCCCCTTATTTTGAGGCTATGCCCCCTAGTTCTGCTGTCACCCGCCAGTGGAAACAACCTGCCCGCATCTATCCTATCTATTCCCTTCATAATTTTAAATGTTTCTATAAGATCCCCCCTCATCCTTCTAAATTCCAACGAGTACAGTCCCAGTCTACTCAACCTCTCCTCATAATCCAACCCCTTCAGCTCTGGGATTAACCTAGTGAATCTCCTCTGCACACCCTCCAGCGCCAGTACGTCCTTTCTCAAGTAAGGAGACCAAAACTGAACACAATACTCCAGGTGTGGCCGCACTAACACCTTATACAATTGCAACATAACCTCCCTAGTCTTAAACTCCATCCCTCTAGCAATGAAGGACAAAATTCCATTTGCCTTCTTAATCACCTGTTGCACTTGAAAACCAACCTTCTGTGACTCATGCACTAGCACACCCAAGTCTCTCTGAACAGCGGCATGCTTTAATATTTTATCGTTTAAATAATAATCCCGTTTGCTGTTATTCCTACCAAAATGGATAACCTCACATTTGTCAACATTGTATTCCATCTGCCAGACCCAAGCCCATTCACTTAACCTATCCAAATCCCTCTGCAGACTTCCAGTATCCTCTGCACTTTTCGCTTTACCACTCATCTTAGTGTCATCTGCAAACTTGGACACATTGCCCTTGGTCCCCAACTCCAAATCATCTATGTAAATTGTGAACAATTGTGGGCCCAACACGGATCCCTGAGGGACACCACTAGCTACTGATTGCCAACCAGAGAAACACCCATTTATCCCAACTCTTTGCTTTCTATTAATTAACCAATCCTCTATCCATGCTACTACTTTACCCTTAATGCCATGCATCTTTATCTTATGCAGCAACCTTTTGTGTGGCACCTTGTCAAAGGCTTTCTGGAAATCCAGATATACCACATCCATCGGCTCCCCGTTATCTACTGCACTGGTAATTTCCTCAAAAAATTCCACTAAATTAGTTAGGCACGACCTGCCTTTTACGAACCCATGCTGCGTCTGCCCAATGGGACAATTTCTTTCCAGATGCCTCGCAATTTCTTCCTTGATGATAGATTCCAGCATCTTCCCTATTACCGAAGTTAAACTCACTTTCCTGTTTCTAACCTCAGCCCATACTACCTCGGAAGAAGAGTCCCCATCTAGCATCCTTTCCGCCACCGTAATACTGTCCTTGACTAGCAGCGCCACACCTCCCCCTCTTTTGCCCCCTTCTCTGAGCTTACTAAAACACCTAAACCCCGGAACCTGCAACAACCATTCCTGTCCCTGCTCTATCCATGTCTCTGAAATGGCCACAACATCGAAGTCCCAGGTACCAACCCATGCTGCCAGTTCCCCTACCTTATTTCGTATACTCCTGGCATTGAAGTAGACACACTTCAAACCACCTACCTGAACACTGGCACCCTCTTGCGAAGTCAAATCTGTGCTCCTGACCTCTATACTCTCAATCTCCCGTACCCCAAAACTACAATCCAGGTTCCCATGCCCCTGCTGAATTAGTTTAAACCCCCCCAAAGAGCACTAACAAATCTCCCCCCCAGGATATTGGTGCCCCTCAGGTTCAGATGTAGACCATCCTGTCTATAGAGGTCCCACCTTCCCCAGAAAGAGCCCCAGTTATCCAGAAATCTGAATCCCTCCCGTCTGCACCATCCCTGTAGCCACGTGTTTAATTGCTCTCTCTCCCTATTCCTCATCTCACTATCACGTGGCACGGGCAACAACCCAGAGATAACAACTCTGTTTGTTCTCGCTCTGAGCTTCCATCCTAGCTCCCTAAAGGCCTGCCTGACATCCTTGTCCCCTTTCCTACCTATGTCGTTAGTGCCAATGTGGACTACGACTTGGGGCTGCTTCCCCTCCCCCTTAAGGACCCGGAAAACACGATCCGACACATCACGTACCCTTGCACCTGGGAGGCAACATACCAAATGTGAGTCTCTCTCGCTCCCACAAAATCTCCTATCTGTGCCCCTGACTATTGAGTCCCCAATTACTAATGTTCTACTCCTTTCCCCCCTTCCCTTCTGAGCAACAGGGACAGACTCCGTGCCAGAGGCCCGTACCCCATGGCTTACCCCTGGTAAGTCGTCCCCCCCACAAGTATCCAAAACGGTATACTTGTTACTCAGGGGAACGACCGCAGGTGGTCCCTGCACTGACTGCTTCTTCCCAGTCCCTCTTACAGTTACCCATCTATCTCCAGTCTTTGGTGGAACTACTTCCCTGAAGCTCCTATCTATGACCCCCTCTGCCTCCCGAATGATCCGAAGTTCATCCAGCTCAAGCTCCAGGTCCCTAACACGGTTTTTGAGGAGCTGGAGTTGGGTGCACTTCCCACAGATGAAATCAGCAGGGACACTGACGGCGTCCCTCACCTCAAACATTCTGCAGGAGGAGCATTGTACTGCCTTCCCTGACATCACCTCTAGATTTAAAAAAAAACAAGAAAAAGAAAAAGAAAGGAAGAGCTTACCTGATATTACCTCAAACCCTGCTCCTGCTGAAAGTTAAGCAAATTTAAAGGCACTCACTCACCTTCACGACAGGCCCCTACTCCCGCTTCCCAACAACCGTGGGTTTTTTTTGGTTAGAGGAGGAGGTAGGGTGGGAAACATTGATGAAGTGTTTCGGGTTTAACTGTCACTTGACAACAGCCCCTGCACAAACCACCTTCAAATTAGGCTGACCACACTGCACGTATGCAAATTTCCCCAGAACAGCTGACCAGTAGCTCTGCTCTGCTGCCCTCTGCTGGATGCTTGCCTTCACTCAAACTCCTTGGGTCTCCTTCGCAGGTTCACCTTCAAATTAGGCTGACCGCACTGCACGTATGCAAATTTCCCCAGAACAGCTGATCAGTAGCTCTGCTCTGCTGCCCTCTGCTTTGATGTCAATGTGGTTAGTTAAGTGTATAAATTACATTTTGTTTTCACATAAAAGGTACAATTGGTCAGGTGATCACTCCTGGGGCGAAGTAGCCTTTCCAAACAGTTTTACAAATGAAAAAGAAATTTTGGGGTTCTTGACCGGGATCCTGACAAATGTTGGGGTCCATGACTGATCTGATGATAACCTCAATTCACCCCAGGCCCTTCAGCCCTCCAAGCCTGTGCTGAGCATGATGCCCTAACTAAAAAAAACTTTCTGCCCTTACTCGGTCCGTCTCCCTCTATTTCCTCCCTATTCATGGACCCATCCAGATGCCTGTTAAATGTTGCTAATGTGCTGCTTCCACCGCCTCCTCTGGCAGCACGTTCAGTCATCCATCACTCTCTGTGTGAAAAACCTACCCAGCACATCTCCCTTAAACTCTCCCCCTCTCACCTTGAACCTGTGCCCCCTTGAAACTGACACTTCCACCCTTGGAAAGAGCCTCTGACTATCCACCCAGTCTATGCCTCTCATAATTTTGTAGGCCTCTTATCAGGTCTCCCCTCAGCCTCCGTCTTTCCAGTGAAAACAATCCTAGTTATTCAAGCTCTCCTCTTAGCTAACACCCTCAAGACCAGGCAACATCCTGGTGAATCTTCTTTGTACTCTCTCCAAAGCTTCCACCTTCTAACACTCTGGGATGAGCTTCTAACCAAATTTTTATTTTTATTTTTTTAAATTTAGAGTACCCAATTCATTTTTTCCAAAAAAGGGGCAATTTAGCGTGGTCAATCCACCGACCCTGCACATCTTTGGAGTTGTGGGGGCAGAACCCACGCAAACACGGGGAGAATGTGCAAACTCCACACGGACAGTGACCCAGAGCCGGGATCGAACCTGGGATCTCGGCATCATGAGGCATCAGGGCTAACCCACTGCACCACCGTGCTGCCTCTTCAAACCAAATATGACAGCACGGTAGCATTGTGGATAGCACAATGGCTTCACAGCTCCAGGGTCCCAGGTTCGATTCCGGCTTGGGTCACTGTCTGTGCGGAGTCTGCCCATCCTCCCCGTGTGTGCGTGGGTTTCCTCCGGGTGCTCCGGTTTCCTCCCACAGTCCAAAGATGTGCAGGTTAGGTGGATTGGCCGTGCTAAATTGCCCTTAGTGTCCAAAATTGCCCTTCATGTTGGGTGGGGCTACTGGGTTATGGGGATAGGGTGGAGGTGTTGACCTTGGGTAGGGTGCTCTTTCCAAGAGACGGTGCAGACTCGATGGGCCGAATGGCCTCCTTCCGCACTGTAAATTCTATCTATCTATATCACCAAGACGGCTTAATTCCAGCTCCATAATATCATCTGACACCCAAAAGACAAAAGAACAAAGAAAAGTACAGCACAGGGACAGGCCCTTCGGCCCTCCAAGCCTGTGCCGACCACTCACTCTCATCTCATCAGTTGCTGATACTCTTCTCTCCCCCTCTGCCATGATTATACTCCCCTATACCGACACCCTCCTGACTGGCCTCCCACCTCCCACCCTCCACAGACGTCAGTTCTTTCCAGCCTCTGATGCCCATAGCCCTTCTTCACACTAAGTCCCACTCACCCCTATGCACACTGACCTGCATTACGAACATATGAACAAGGAGCGGGAGTCAGCCATTCAGCCCCTCGAGCCCACTCCGCCATTTAATAAGACCATGACTGATCTGATCGTAAACTCAATTTATCCCAGGTCCTACATTTCTCCAATTTTAAAATTCTTATTGTTGTTTATATCTCTCTGTAATACCCTCCAATCCTACAACTCCCCACAATGTCTGCCCTCCTGCAAATCTGGCCTCCTGAACACCCATTATTTTCATAGAATTTACAGTACAGAAGGAGGCCATTCGGCCCATCGAGTCTGCACCGGCTCCTGGAAAGAGCACCCTACCCAAGGTTAACACCTCCACCGTATCCCCATAACCTAGTAACCCCACCCAACACTAAGGGAAATTTTTGGACAATAAGGGCAATTTATCATGGCCAATCCACCTAACCTGCACATCTTTGGACAGTGGGAGGAAACCGGAGCACCCGGAGGAAACCCACGCACACACGGGGAGGATGTGCAGACTCCGCACAGACAGTGACCCAAGCCGGAATCGAACCTGGGACCCTGGAGCTGTGAAGTATTGTGCTATCCACAATGCTACCGTGCTGCCCGTTTTGAACTGCTTCGCCATTGGTAGATGTGCTATCAGCTGCCTGGGCCCTGTAACAATATGTATATTGTCAGCACAATGTAGGGTTAACAATTTACTGTAACTGCATCCAACCACTAGATGGCAATCAAGCCGTCAGATGCATCACGTGATCCTCTTGATTCGGGGAGAAGGTTGTTCAGCGAGGCAGAGAGCATTGATGTTATCAGAAGCTCAGCAATTAGAATCATAGTTTTAGTGAATCTGTAATCTTTTATATCGTTGCAAGCAAGTCGAATCTATTTAGTTGCAGTGTAAATAAATCAGCTTTGTCCAAAACTTAGCTTGATGTTCTTTGTGAGGCACTACACTTCGAAGCCATCCTGATTCAGAAAGAAAAGAGCATCATCGGCCATCATTAGGTGTACAGATCACCAACAGCCTGTCCTGGTCCCCCCATGCCGACATTATCGTTAAGAAAGCCCACCAACGACTCCACTTTCTCAGAAGACTAAGGAAATTTGGCATGTCAGCTACGACCATCACCAGATGCACCATAGAAAGCATTCTTTCTGGTTGTGTCACAGCTTGGTATGGAGCCTGCTCTGCCCAAGACCGCAGGAAACTACAAAAGGTCGTGAATGTAGCCCAGTCCATCACGCAAACCAGCCTCCCATCCATTGACTCTATCTATAATTCCCGCTGCCTCAGAAAGGCAGCCAGCATAATTAAGGACCCCACGCACCCCGGACATACTCTCTTCCACCTCCTTCCGTCAGGAAAAAGATACCAATTTTGATGTCACGTACCAACCAACTTGGGCAGCACGGTAGCATAGTGGTTAGCATAAATGCTTCACAGCTCCAGGGTCCCAGGTTCGATTCCCGGCTGGGTCACTGTCTGTGTGGAGTCTGCACGTCCTCCCCATGTGTGCGTGGGTTTCCTCCGGGTGCTCCGGTTTCTTCCCACAGTCCAAAGATGTGTGGCTTAGGTGGATTGGCCATGCTAAATTGCCCGTAGTGTCCTAAAAGTAAGGTTAAGGGAGAGCGTTGTTGGGTTACGGGTAAAGGGTGGATACGCGGGTTTGAGTAGGGTGATCATTGCTCGGCACAACATCGAGGGCCGAAGGGCCTGTTCTGTGCTGTACTGTTCTATGACTCAAGAACAGCTTCTTTCCTACTGCCATCAGACTTTTGAATGGACCTACCTCGTATTAAGTTGATCTTTTCTCCACACCTTACTGTAACTGTAACATTATATTCTGCAGTCTCTCCTTCCTTCCCTATGTACGGTATGTATTGTTTGTACAACATGCAAGGAACAATACTTTTCACTGTTTAGCACGCTGGACTAAATCGCTGGCTTTGAAAGCAGACCAAGGCAGGCGAGCAGCACGGTTCGATTCCCGTAACAGCCTCCCCGAACAGGCGCCGGAATGTGGCGACTAGGGGCTTTTCACAGTAACTTCATTGAAGCCTACTCGTGACAATAAGCCATTTTCATTTCATGTGACAATAATAAATGAAATCAAATCAAAAAGGCCCTGTGTCCCAAATTCCTTTCGTAAACTCTCAGCCTTCTTTATTTCACTTTCCAATTCTCAGACACTCTCTAAAACCTTCCTCTGTGACTAAACCTTGGCCCTAATACCTTACTAATTGGCTCACTGCGAAAATTTGCAGGATTACCATCCTGTAGAGTATCTTACAATATTTTTCCATGTTAAAGACACCATATAAAGGCAAAATGGTTGTTTCTGTAGCAATTATCTTTTTAAAATAATTTCATCCTTGCTTTGGTAGTGCAAATGGTTTTCTCCACTGAAAATTGGCAAGAAGGATGGAAAAACAGCACATTATCAAAGCCATTGCAGAACTCAATGGTGCAGAGAGATCTGAGTGTCCTGGTCTTGAATCACCTCAAGTTAGTATGCAGATGCAGTGAGTATTTAGGAATGTAGATGGATTGTTGTCATTTATTGCAAGGAGAATGGAGTATAAAAGTAAGGAAGTTTTGCTGCAGTTGTACAGGGCGTTGACAAGACTACGTCTGGGGTGCTGTGTATATTTGTGTCCTCCTTACTTGAGACAGGACATAATAGCATTATTAGCAGTTTAGAGACGGTTGACTCGATTCATCCCTGAGAGGAGGGGGTTATTTGATGTGGAAAGGTTGGACCGGTTAGGCCTGTTTCCACGGGAGTTCAGAAGAATAAGAGGTGGACCTGAGGGGACTTGACATAATGGATGCTGAGAGAATGTTTCCACTTGTGGGGGAGACTGTGGGGGGCTGGATTCTTGTGCACCCCAACCACTTTTGGGTTTCGCTGTATCTCTGCGGCACGCTGTTCGCTGGCGGGGTTTCAAATTGAAGGTAGCCCACACCGCTGGGAAACCCACAGGCGGCGATGTGCTGCCGGCAGTAACAGAGGGTCCCAATGCCCGGAGAACTCCGACCTAGAACTCAGGGGGGAACAAGGGCTTTCCAATTTCAGGCAGAGATAGGAAGTTTTTGAATCTTTGGAACTCTCTTCCCTGGAGAGCAGTAGAAACAGAGCCATTCAATATGTTTAAGGCCAGGATAGATTCCTGACTAAAAGACAGTCAAAGGATATCGGGTGGGGGTAGGACAGTAGCATTGCGACAATGGCCATAATCTTATTGAATGGCGGAGCAGGTTTCAGTGGCCGAATAGCCTACTTATACAGAAAAATTCATATTTTACCTGGGTGGCACAGTGGTTAGCACTGTTGCTTCACAGTGCCAGGGTCCCAGGTTCGATTCCCGGCTTGGGTCACTGTCTGTGCGGAGTCTGCACGTTCTCCCCGTGTCTGTGTGGGTTTCCTCCGGGTGCTCCGGTTTCCTCCCACAAGTCCCGAAAGACGTGCTGTTGGGTGAATTGGACATTCTGAATTCTCCCTCCGTGTACCCGAACAGGAGCCGGAATGTGGCGACGAGGGGCTTTTCACAGTAACTTCATTGCAGTGTTAATGTAAGCCTACTTGTGACAATAAAGATTATTATTATTACCATAATTTCTATGTTGGTTCTTCGGACAAAGTTTAGCCGACACAGAGTGAATTTGAAATATTTTTGTCAACTGCCATTTTGAGGTGTTGCACCTCTATATCTGTTAGGATTGAAGATAAAAATCATAGAATTTACAGTGTAGTAGGAGACCATTCGGCCCATTGAGTCTGCACCGGCCCTTGGAAAGAGCACCCTACTTAAGCCGACACCCCCACTCCATCCCCGTAACCCAACCCAACCTTTTTGGACATGAAGGTCATTTTATCATGGGCAATCCACCTAACCTGCATGTCTTTGGACTGTGGGAGAAAACTGGAGCACCCGGAGGAAACCCACGCAGACACGGGGAGAACGTGCAGACTCCGCACAGACAGTGACCCAAGCCGGTAATTAAACCTGGGACCCTGGAGCTGTGAAGCAACCATGCTAACCACTATGCCACTGTGCCACCCAAGGAAGTGAACAGCAGCTATCAATCCTAACTTTAGATATCCCGACATCGAGGGAGGAGAGTTTGCTCTGTGTGGATTCGTTCATTGCCAGCTGGTAAGGAGTAAAATGAAAGGGTAATGTTATAAGAGCTGAAGGGTTCGCGCTGCCAGAATAAAGTATCTGTTACGACGGAGCTCAGTTAACCTAATACAACTCAAACCAAAAATATCTGCATTATTAACCAAGCGGGATGTGTAAATTTAACATGAGCTCAATCACGTTGCCATATCTGGTCTGAGTATCACAGACTCGGAATCTCTTCCGAGTTTATTAACAATGTGACTAATCAGCTGCCTCACGATGCCCAGATAATTGAGATAGCTTCGGGCAGATCCAAATTAGAACTGAATCAATCATCTAGTTTTCCTCTGTGTAGATTCTTTTTAATCATCTACATTTAACCATCTATTAACCAGTAAATGTATTCTGGTGTGTCGACGAGCTCAGGAAAAGAGCATTAAAGATCGTATTCCCAGCAGAAATTATCCTGAATCATTCCCATCAAACAGAATGTGAAAATAATACCAGGCCGAGGGATTCTCATCATCAGTAACGCACAGGTCAATTGCAGTTTAGATAATCTAAATTAAACTCTGCTATCTATGCACAGACATGCTAATTTAGATGTGGGTCCCACCTGCAATATAAATGTAAACAGTCTTGAATATTTTATTGCCCTAATATTTATTTCAGAAGGCTTTAGATATCGGGTGATGTAACTACGTTGGGGAATTAGTTAATACAGCTTTGATTTTGAAATTCTTATCCTTTGTTCAAATTGCTATCTATTTATCTCCTCCAACACCTTCCGAGATCTTTACACTCCTCCAACTCTGGTCTCTTGAGCATCCCATTTATAAATTGCTATACCATTGATGGGTCGCCAATCATCGGCGTGGGGTCGATTTTCCCTCGGTAAATCTCCTCTGCACCCATTCCAAAGCTTCCACGTCCTTCCTATAATGAGGCGACCAGAACTGCACGCAATACTCCAAATGCGGCCGTACCAGAGTTTTGTACAGCTGCAACATGACCTCATGGCTCCGGAACTCAATCCCTCTACCAATAAAGGCCAACACACCATAGGCCTTCTTCACAACCCTATCAACCTGGGTGGCAACTTTCAGGGATCTATGTACATGGACACTGAGGTCCCTCTGCTCATCCACACTACCAAGCATTTTACCATTAGCCAAATATTCCGCATTCCTGTTATTCTTTCCAAAGTGAATCACATAAGAACATAAGAACATAAGAACTAGGAGCAGGAGTAGGCCATCTGGCCCCTCGAGCCTACTCCGCCATTCAATTAGATCATGGCTGATCTTTTGTGGACTCAGCTCCACTTTCCGGCCCGAACACCATAACCCTTAATCCCTTTATTCTTCAAAAAACTATCTATCTTTACCTTAAAACATGTAATGAAGGCGCCTCAACTGCTTCACTGGGCAAGGAATTCCATAGATTCACAACCCTTTGGGTGAAGAAGTTCCTCCTAAACTCAGTCCTAAATCTACTTCCCCTTATTTTGAGGCTATGTCCCCTAGTTCTGCTGTCACCCGCCAGTGGAAACAACCTGCCCGCATCTATCCTATCTATTCCCTTCATAATTTTAAATGTTTCTATAAGATCCCCGCGTTGGACTGGGGTGAGCACAGTAAGAAGTCTTACAACACCAGGTTAAAGTCCAACAGGTTTGTTTCAAACACTAGCTTGGAGCTGCGCTCCGAAAGCTCGTGTTTGAAACAAACTTGTTGGACTTTAACCTGGTGTTGTAAGACTTCTTACAGAAATGATCAATGGTCACATTGTGAAAAGGGTACACACACTTGTAATGACAAGAATTAACTCTCTGTGATGAGTTGAATGGGAACAAATTGGCAAATACTCCAAGTTCCCAAAGTTGATCAGGGAGATTAAGGTTGAGATAACCGTCAGAATTGGTGAATTGGATGGCATGGTGCTTCGAACAGGGTGTAGGTGGGCATCCTATCATCCTTCTCTCTCTCCCCACCCTGAATAAGCCCACGGTGGGACAGCCCGTGGACAGCACTGCAGACCTGCTTCCAATTGACGACCTTAAGTGGCACTTGATACCCAATTCCAGGGCATCACCATCCTGCCACCGCTGGTATTAACCCAGAGTGAGGAGGAGGGGGTCAGCAGCAGTAGGAGGTGGTGGTGGTGGGGTGGGGGGGGGTTCACTGCCATGTGGGGAGTATGGCCAGAAGACCTTGACATGTTTGCTTTAGGGCTTCCATTGGTGGGTAGGGGCGGAGAGGGGGGGGGGGGGGGGGGGTCGTCCTTTGCTCAGAGATATTCAGTGGCTGAAACAAAACTGGAAAGAAGTTAGATGCGGTGGATATCCAAAGCGACTTGGGGGTTCTGGGCCATAGATCCGTAAAATGCCAGGAACAAGTGCAGAAAATAAGCAAAAGGGCGAATGGAATGCCGGCCTTCATATCGAGAGGGCTGGAGTATAAAGACACAGGGGTGATGCTGCAGCTTTACAAACCCCTGGTTAGACCCCCACTCCGAGTCATTGTGAGCAGTTCTGGGCATCGCACCTTAGGAAGGATATTTTGGCCTTGGAGGGAGGGCAAGATAGGTTTACCTGGACTAAAGGGGTTAAGTTTCAAGGAGATATTACACAAAGTAGACCTCTTTTCGCTAGAATTTAGACGGTTAAAGGGTGATGTGATCGAAGTATTCAAGATATTAACAGGGAAAGACAGGGGAGATAGAGATAAACTATTTCTTGTTTGAAGATTCTAAAACTAGGGGGCATATTTTAAAATTAGGGTCAGACCATTCAGGAGAGATGTTAGGAAGAACGTCTTTACTCAAAAGGTAGAGGTTTGGAAAGCTCTCCCACAAACTGCAGTTGAAGCTGGAACAGTTCATTATAAATCTGAGACAGGTATGTTTTTGTTAAGCAAAAATATTAAGAGATATGGGCCAAAGGCAGGTCACAGATCAGACATGATTCTATTAAATGGCAGGACTGGCTCGAGGGGCTGAATGGCCTCCTCCTGTGCTCCTATGTTCCTATTATTGAGGGACACCGCATCAGAAAGGGTGGGGGTGGGTGGGTGGTGAGTGGGCGCCCATGGAGAACCACCCACTGCCTTTGCTGCTGACCCCCTCCTCCTCACTCTGCCCCTCAGCTCCCACTCTCCTGACACCTTTCCCGCCATCGCTCACTTCCGCCCCTGTCCATCCTGAGGCTCTCGGGTGAGGGTAGCACTGGTAGAAGGTACTGCCTCCTCGGTGGCACTGCTGGGGGCTGTCGGCCTCTGATTGGGACATCCATGCGTGGGGTCCATCATCCTTGGCAAAGGCCCGTCAATGGCTTGTCAAGTGGCTGACTGACACGGGTGGGGCAGACCATCAGGAAAAGCGGAGACGTGGGGGTTGGTCTCGCCGTCTCTCCAGGCAGTGGCTGAGATCCCTGTTGCCTCCACAAGATTCTGCCCAATCGGGACTTTCTATGTGAGGCACAACTTGAATGGCAACATTTAGATACTCACATTTCCCCTGAATCTGCCCCTTGTCTGAAGTTGCTGCACCGTTTACTCCTAAGTAATGCTGAATGTTATGCTCCTCACTCATCTCCACAGGAAATTCTGGTTTCTGTGACTACTTACCCAGTAATCTTTCTTTCTCTCCGTGCTGTCAAGAAGGCAACCTGCTTCTGACAGCTAGTGACTCGGGAAATGACCATGCTGATAAGGACAGGACAGCACAGTGGCACAGTGGTTAGCACAGCTGCCTCACAGCGCCAGGGACCCGGGTTCAATTCCGGCCTCGGATCACTGTCTGTGTGGAGTCTGCACGCTCTCCCTGTGTCTGTGTGGGCTTCCTCCGGGTGCTCCGGTTTCCTCCCACAGTCCAAAAATGTGCAGATCAGGAGGGATGGTCATGCTAAATTGCCCCTTAATGTTGCAAAATATGTGCACGATGCAAGGATAGAGCAGGGGGAGTGGGCCGAGGCAAGGTGCTCTTTCAGAGAGTCAGTGCTGACTTGATGGGCCAAAGGGCCTCCTTCTGCACTGCAGGAATTCTATAACCTAGGAATATAAATACAATAAATAACCTTTCTTGTCACAAGTAGGCTTACATTAACACTGCAATGAAGTTACTGTGAAAAGCCCCTAGTCGCCGCATTCCGGCGTCTGTTCGGGTACACGGAGGGAGAATTCAGAATTCTCAGCTGGTACGGGAATTGAACCCACGTTGCTGGCCTTGCTCTGCATTGCAAACCAGCTGTCTAGCCCACTGAACTAAACCAGCCCCTGAATACACACATCCTGGGAGGGGAATCTTGGACTCTGCCTCCCCCTTTTCCTGCATAATACAGCTGAGTTTAGAAATTAGACTGTGTGTGCACTCCACACAGAGGCCATGGCTCCAGGGAAATATTGCTCCAATGTGCTGCCCCCTCAGCCTCATACACTGCATTGCCAATAGTGTGATTCCTCACTCAGGCTACCAAAACAGAATAAGACTATCACATCATATCAGTGATGAACTCTTTGAAGGCAGAGCAGACTCGATGGGCCGAATGGCCCACGTCTGCTCTTGTGGTCTTCTGGAACTTTTTTTGGCAACATTCACCAGTTTGCTGTGCTGTCATCCGGTGCTGAGAGGTGGAAATTTCCTCAGGAATCAAATTGCCAGAAAAATCCTCCTGAAGGACGAAAATTAGGATTCAACATCTGCTTCAAATTTCATAAATTTGGCAATAAAATACCATTTCCACGCGTTCACAAGGCCGTTGAGGGAATTATAGTATCACACACACACACACACACAGTTACTAGACCCTAAAAGAGCTATAAGTCTAACTAGTCAATATTTACCACTCAATTGATAACCACAAAAACAGGTTAACTGGTCATGATCACATTGCCGTATGTGACTACTTGCTGAATGCAATTTATCTGCTGTGGTTTACATTACAACAGCAATCCCACTTCAAAAATGCTTCATTGGCTGTTACCCAATGGTCATGAAATGTGCTAGATAATAATTCTTTCTTTCAAGCTCAGCACTAGAAGAATAAACTCTTCACTAAACGTTGCCATGTGAGGGATTCGTCAATTCATAGCTAACAGGTGAGGAGTGGCAGTTTCATTGTTCAAAGTACAGACATTAGAATAAAGACACAACAGGGACACAAGGAGAATACTGCCCAACTTCAAGGGAGCTATTTAATGCACAACCAGTTAGTTTAATGCTTTGACAATTTGGGGATGAAGTAGGGTTGCAACGTGAGACAACTTGAAGAGGCAGAATAGTTTGCTGCATGCCAGTGTTGTGAAAGGGATTCTCTTTGGTGTTGGAGAGTAAAGCGTACAGGCAGGAGCCACGTTCAGTGAACAGTTCCAACAGCCAGAACCAGTAAAAGATGAGGCAGTATATGAAAATGAAAATCGCTTATTGTCACGTGTAGGCTTCAATGAAGTTACTGTGAAAATCCCCTAGTCGCCACATTTCGGCGCCTGTCCGGGGAGGCTGGTACGGGAATCGAACCGTGCTACTGGCCTGCTTGGTCTGCTTTAAAAGCCAGCGATTTAGCTCAGTGAGCTAAACCAGCCCCTATATGACTGAGAGGTGAGGGGCATTCAGACACGGTCAGTCTAAACACATTAACATGACGCTGACCGGGACTATTACTCAGCTACACACTGATACATTAATAAAGAGTCTCCAATCCTGAGACATACCTGATTACTGAGATTATTCCAGCAACTATCCCCAACATAGCTGGCGCATGATTTATCAGAGGGACATGTTAAAGTTTGAATATAATATGCACTACATAGCTTTGAGATGCGTGGGTAAAATGATGTTGTGCCGTGCTTTTAGCGGTCTATGGCTATCAGTCTTTGGCCGTGATTGGGGGTCAAGCGAAGATGGGTGCAGGGGGGTCATCAGCAATCACAAGGGGTGGTTCTCACTGGGTCCCTCCCTTACTGATGTCCAGTTCTTCGATCAGGCACTGAGTGCCTTTGAATGGGCAGTTTACTCAGTGCCTAATGGTCACTGTGGCTCAATGGGCAGTATACTCTGTGTCTGATGGTCACTGTGACTCAATGGGCAGTATACACTGTATCTGATGGTCACTGTGGCTCAATGGGCAGTATACTCTGTATCTGATGGTCATTGTGGCTCAGTGGGCAGTATACTCTGTGACTGATGGTCATTGTGACTCAGTGGGCAGTATACACTGTCTGATGGTCACTGTGTCTCAGTGGGCAGTATACTCTGTGTCTGATGGTCATTGTGACTCAGTGGGCAGTATACTCTGTATCTGATGGTCACTGTGGCTCAGTGGGCAGTATACACTGTATCTGATGGTCACTGTGACTCAATGGGCAGTATACACTGTGCCTGATGGTCACTGTGACTCAATGGGCAGTATACTCTGTATCTGATGGTCGCTGTGGCTCAGTGGGCAGTATACACTGTGCCTGATGGTCACTGTGACTCAATGGGCAGTATACTCTGTATCTGATGGTCACTGTGGCTCAGTGGGCAGTATACTCTGTGTCTGATGGTCATTGTGACTCAGTGGGCAGTATACACTGTATCTGATGGTCACTGTGGCTCAATGGGCAGTATACACTGTGTCTGATTGTCACTGTGTCTCAATGGGCAGTATACTCTGTGTCTGATGGTCACTGTGGCTCAGTGGGCAGTATACACTGTATCTGATGGTCACTGTGTCTCAGTGGGCAGTATACTCTGTGTCTGATGGTCACTGTGGCTCAGTGGGCAGTATACTCTGTGTCTGATGGTCATTGTGACTCAGTGGGCAGTATACACTGTATCTGATGGTCACTGTGGCTCAGTGGGCAGTATACACTGTATCTGATGGTCACTGTGACTCAATGGGCAGTATACACTGTGCCTGATGGTCACTGTGACTCAATGGGCAGTATACTCTGTATCTGATGGTCGCTGTGGCTCAGTGGGCAGTATACACTGTATCTGATGGTCACTGTGGCTCAGTGGGCAGTATACTCTGTATCTGATGGTCACTGTGGCTCAATGGGCAGTATACTCTGTGTCTGATGGTCATTGTGGTTCAGTGGGCAGTATACACTGTATCTGATGGTCACTGTGACTCAGTGGGCAGTATACACTGTGTCTGATGGTCACTGTGTCTCAATGGGCAGTATACCCTGTGACTGATGGTCACTGTGGCTCAATGGGCAGTATACACTGTGTCTGATGGTCATTGTGGCTCAGTGGGCAGTATACTCTGTATCTGATGGTCACTGTGACTCAATGGGCAGTATACTCTGTATCTGATGGTCACTGTGGCTCAGTGGGCAGTATACTCTGTGTCTGATGGTCATTGTGACTCAGTGGGCAGTATACACTGTATCTGATGGTCACTGTGGCTCAATGGGCAGTATACACTGTGTCTGATTGTCACTGTGTCTCAATGGGCAGTATACTCTGTGTCTGATGGTCACTGTGGCTCAGTGGGCAGTATACACTGTATCTGATGGTCACTGTGTCTCAGTGGGCAGTATACTCTGTGTCTGATGGTCACTGTGGCTCAGTGGGCAGTATACTCTGTGTCTGATGGTCATTGTGACTCAGTGGGCAGTATACACTGTATCTGATGGTCACTGTGGCTCAGTGGGCAGTATACACTGTATCTGATGGTCACTGTGACTCAATGGGCAGTATACACTGTGCCTGATGGTCACTGTGACTCAATGGGCAGTATACTCTGTATCTGATGGTCGCTGTGGCTCAGTGGGCAGTATACACTGTATCTGATGGTCACTGTGGCTCAGTGGGCAGTATACTCTGTATCTGATGGTCACTGTGGCTCAATGGGCAGTATACTCTGTGTCTGATGGTCATTGTGGTTCAGTGGGCAGTATACACTGTATCTGATGGTCACTGTGACTCAGTGGGCAGTATACACTGTGTCTGATGGTCACTGTGTCTCAATGGGCAGTATACCCTGTGACTGATGGTCACTGTGGCTCAATGGGCAGTATACACTGTGTCTGATGGTCATTGTGGCTCAGTGGGCAGTATACTCTGTATCTGATGGTCACTGTGACTCAGTGGGCAGTATACTCTGTATCTGACGGTCACTGTGGCTCAGTGGGCAGTATACACTGTGTCTGATGGTCACTGTGGCTCAGTGGGCAGTATACTCTGTATCTGATTGTCACTGTGGCTCTGTGGGCAGTATACTCTGTGTCTGATGGTCACTGTGTCTCAGTGGGCAGTATACTCTGTGTCTGATGGTCACTGTGGCTCAATGGGCAGTATACTCTGTATCTGATGGTCATTGTGGTTCAGTGGGCAGTATACTCTGTGTCTGATGGTCATTGTGGCTCAGTGGGCAGTATACACTGTGTCTGATGGTCACTGTGACTCAGTGGGCAGTATACACTGTGTCTGATGGTCACTGTGACTCAGTGGGCAGTATACTCTGTGTCTGATGGTCACTGTGACTCAGTGGGCAGTATACTCTGTGTCTGATGGTCACTGTGACTCAGTGGGCAGTATACACTGTATCTGATGGTCATTGTGGCTCAGTGGGCAGTATACACTGTGTCTGATGGTCACTGTGTCTCAGTGGGCAGTATACTCTGTGTCTGATGGTCATTGTGGCTCAATGGGCAGTATACACTGTATCTGATGGTCACTGTGACTCAATGGGCAGTATACACTGTGTCTGATGGTCACTGTGACTCAATGGGCAGTATACTCTGTGTCTGATGGTCACTGTGACTCAGTGGGCAGTATACACTGTATCTGATGGTCACTGTGACTCAATGGGCAGTATACTCTGTGTCGGATGGTCATTGTGGTTCAATGGGCAGTATACACTGTATCTGATGGTCACTGTGACTCAATGGGCAGTATACACTGTGTCTGATGGTCACTGTGGCTCAGTGGGCAGTATACACTGTGTCTGATGGTCACTGTGACTCAATGGGCAGTATACTCCGGTCTGATGGTCACTGTGACTCAGTGGGCAGTATACACTGTATCTGATGGTCACTGTGACTCAATGGGCAGTATACTCTGTGTCTGATGGTCACTGTGACTCAGTGGGCAGTATACACTGTATCTGATGGTCACTGTGGCTCAGTGGGCAGTATACTCTGTGTCTGATGGTCATTGTGACTCAATGGGCAGTATACTCTGTGTCTGATGGTCACTGTGGCTCAATGGGCAGTATACTCTGTGTCTGATGGTCACTGTGACTCAGTGGGCAGTATACACTGTGTCTGATGGTCATTGTGGCTCAGTGGGCAGTATACACTGTATCTGATGGTCACTGTGACTCAGTGGGCAGTATACTCTGTGTCTGATGGTCATTGTGGCTCAATGGGCAGTATACACTGTATCTGATGGTCACTGTGACTCAATGGGCAGTATACACTGTGTCTGATGGTCACTGTGGCTCAGTGGGCAGTATACACTGTGTCTGATGGTCACTGTGGCTCAATGGGCAGTATACTCTGTGTCTGATGGTCACTGTGGCTCAGTGGGCAGTATACTCTGTATCTGATGGTCACTGTGACTCAGTGGGCAGTATACTCTGTGTCTGATGGTCACTGTGGCTCAGTGGGCAGTATACACTGTGTCTGATTGTCACTGTGGCTCAATGGGCAGTATACACTGTGTCTGATGGTCACTGTGGCTCAGTGGGCAGTATACTCTGTGTCTGATGGTCACTGTGGCTCAATGGGCAGTATACTCTGTGTCTGATGGTCACTGTGGCTCAGTGGGCAGTATACACTGTGTCTGATGGTCACTATGGCTCAGTAGGCAGTATACTCTGTGTCTGATGGTCACTGTGGCTCAGTGGGCAGTATACTCTGTGTCTGATGGTCACTGTGACTCAGTGGGCAGTATACACTGTGTCTGATAGTCACTGTGGCTCAGTGGGCAGTATACTCTGTGTCTGATGGTCACTGTGGCTCAGTGGGCAGTATACTCTGTGTCTGATGGTCACTGTGACTCAGTGGGCAGTATACACTGTGTATGATGGTCACTGTGACTCAGTGGGCAGTATACCCTGTGTCTGATGGTCACTGTGGCTCAGTGGGCAGTATACACTGTGTCTGATGGTCACTGTGGCTCAATGCGCAGTATACACTGTGTCTGATGGTCACTGTGACTCAGTGGGCAGTATACACTGTGTCTGATGGTCACTGTGGCTCAGTGGGCAGTATACACTGTGTCTGATGGTCACTGTGGCTCAGTGGGCAGTATACACTGTATCTGATGGTCACTGTGTCTCAGTGGGCAGTATACTCTGTGTCTGATGGTCACTGTGGCTCAGTGGGCAGTATACTCTGTGTCTGATGGTCATTGTGACTCAGTGGGCAGTATACACTGTATCTGATGGTCACTGTGGCTCAGTGGGCAGTATACACTGTATCTGATGGTCACTGTGACTCAATGGGCAGTATACACTGTGCCTGATGGTCACTGTGACTCAATGGGCAGTATACTCTGTATCTGATGGTCGCTGTGGCTCAGTGGGCAGTATACACTGTATCTGATGGTCACTGTGGCTCAGTGGGCAGTATACTCTGTATCTGATGGTCACTGTGGCTCAATGGGCAGTATACTCTGTGTCTGATGGTCATTGTGGTTCAGTGGGCAGTATACACTGTATCTGATGGTCACTGTGACTCAGTGGGCAGTATACACTGTGTCTGATGGTCACTGTGTCTCAATGGGCAGTATACCCTGTGACTGATGGTCACTGTGGCTCAATGGGCAGTATACACTGTGTCTGATGGTCATTGTGGCTCAGTGGGCAGTATACTCTGTATCTGATGGTCACTGTGACTCAATGGGCAGTATACTCTGTATCTGATGGTCACTGTGGCTCAGTGGGCAGTATACTCTGTGTCTGATGGTCATTGTGACTCAGTGGGCAGTATACACTGTATCTGATGGTCACTGTGGCTCAATGGGCAGTATACACTGTGTCTGATTGTCACTGTGTCTCAATGGGCAGTATACTCTGTGTCTGATGGTCACTGTGGCTCAGTGGGCAGTATACACTGTATCTGATGGTCACTGTGTCTCAGTGGGCAGTATACTCTGTGTCTGATGGTCACTGTGGCTCAGTGGGCAGTATACTCTGTGTCTGATGGTCATTGTGACTCAGTGGGCAGTATACACTGTATCTGATGGTCACTGTGGCTCAGTGGGCAGTATACACTGTATCTGATGGTCACTGTGACTCAATGGGCAGTATACACTGTGCCTGATGGTCACTGTGACTCAATGGGCAGTATACTCTGTATCTGATGGTCGCTGTGGCTCAGTGGGCAGTATACACTGTATCTGATGGTCACTGTGGCTCAGTGGGCAGTATACTCTGTATCTGATGGTCACTGTGGCTCAATGGGCAGTATACTCTGTGTCTGATGGTCATTGTGGTTCAGTGGGCAGTATACACTGTATCTGATGGTCACTGTGACTCAGTGGGCAGTATACACTGTGTCTGATGGTCACTGTGTCTCAATGGGCAGTATACCCTGTGACTGATGGTCACTGTGGCTCAATGGGCAGTATACACTGTGTCTGATGGTCATTGTGGCTCAGTGGGCAGTATACTCTGTATCTGATGGTCACTGTGACTCAGTGGGCAGTATACTCTGTATCTGACGGTCACTGTGGCTCAGTGGGCAGTATACACTGTGTCTGATGGTCACTGTGGCTCAGTGGGCAGTATACTCTGTATCTGATTGTCACTGTGGCTCTGTGGGCAGTATACTCTGTGTCTGATGGTCACTGTGTCTCAGTGGGCAGTATACTCTGTGTCTGATGGTCACTGTGGCTCAATGGGCAGTATACTCTGTATCTGATGGTCATTGTGGTTCAGTGGGCAGTATACTCTGTGTCTGATGGTCATTGTGGCTCAGTGGGCAGTATACACTGTGTCTGATGGTCACTGTGACTCAGTGGGCAGTATACACTGTGTCTGATGGTCACTGTGACTCAGTGGGCAGTATACTCTGTGTCTGATGGTCACTGTGACTCAGTGGGCAGTATACTCTGTGTCTGATGGTCACTGTGACTCAGTGGGCAGTATACACTGTATCTGATGGTCATTGTGGCTCAGTGGGCAGTATACACTGTGTCTGATGGTCACTGTGTCTCAGTGGGCAGTATACTCTGTGTCTGATGGTCATTGTGGCTCAATGGGCAGTATACACTGTATCTGATGGTCACTGTGACTCAATGGGCAGTATACACTGTGTCTGATGGTCACTGTGACTCAATGGGCAGTATACTCTGTGTCTGATGGTCACTGTGACTCAGTGGGCAGTATACACTGTATCTGATGGTCACTGTGACTCAATGGGCAGTATACTCTGTGTCGGATGGTCATTGTGGTTCAATGGGCAGTATACACTGTATCTGATGGTCACTGTGACTCAATGGGCAGTATACACTGTGTCTGATGGTCACTGTGGCTCAGTGGGCAGTATACACTGTGTCTGATGGTCACTGTGACTCAATGGGCAGTATACTCCGGTCTGATGGTCACTGTGACTCAGTGGGCAGTATACACTGTATCTGATGGTCACTGTGACTCAATGGGCAGTATACTCTGTGTCTGATGGTCACTGTGACTCAGTGGGCAGTATACACTGTATCTGATGGTCACTGTGGCTCAGTGGGCAGTATACTCTGTGTCTGATGGTCATTGTGACTCAATGGGCAGTATACTCTGTGTCTGATGGTCACTGTGGCTCAATGGGCAGTATACTCTGTGTCTGATGGTCACTGTGACTCAGTGGGCAGTATACACTGTGTCTGATGGTCATTGTGGCTCAGTGGGCAGTATACACTGTATCTGATGGTCACTGTGACTCAGTGGGCAGTATACTCTGTGTCTGATGGTCATTGTGGCTCAATGGGCAGTATACACTGTATCTGATGGTCACTGTGACTCAATGGGCAGTATACACTGTGTCTGATGGTCACTGTGGCTCAGTGGGCAGTATACACTGTGTCTGATGGTCACTGTGGCTCAATGGGCAGTATACTCTGTGTCTGATGGTCACTGTGGCTCAGTGGGCAGTATACTCTGTATCTGATGGTCACTGTGACTCAGTGGGCAGTATACTCTGTGTCTGATGGTCACTGTGGCTCAGTGGGCAGTATACACTGTGTCTGATTGTCACTGTGGCTCAATGGGCAGTATACACTGTGTCTGATGGTCACTGTGGCTCAGTGGGCAGTATACTCTGTGTCTGATGGTCACTGTGGCTCAATGGGCAGTATACTCTGTGTCTGATGGTCACTGTGGCTCAGTGGGCAGTATACACTGTGTCTGATGGTCACTATGGCTCAGTAGGCAGTATACTCTGTGTCTGATGGTCACTGTGGCTCAGTGGGCAGTATACTCTGTGTCTGATGGTCACTGTGACTCAGTGGGCAGTATACACTGTGTCTGATAGTCACTGTGGCTCAGTGGGCAGTATACTCTGTGTCTGATGGTCACTGTGGCTCAGTGGGCAGTATACTCTGTGTCTGATGGTCACTGTGACTCAGTGGGCAGTATACACTGTGTATGATGGTCACTGTGACTCAGTGGGCAGTATACCCTGTGTCTGATGGTCACTGTGGCTCAGTGGGCAGTATACACTGTGTCTGATGGTCACTGTGGCTCAATGCGCAGTATACACTGTGTCTGATGGTCACTGTGACTCAGTGGGCAGTATACACTGTGTCTGATGGTCACTGTGGCTCAGTGGGCAGTATACACTGTGTCTGATGGTCACTGTGGCTCAGTGGGCAGTATACACTGTATCTGATGGTCACTGTGTCTCAGTGGGCAGTATACTCTGTATCTGATGGTCACTGTGGATCAGTGGGCAGTATACACTGTGTCTGATGGTCACTGTGGCTCAGTGGGCAGTATACACTGTATCTGATGGTCACTGTGGCTCAATGGGCAGTATACACTGTGTCTGATGGTCACTGTGGCTCAGTGGGCAGTATACACTGTGTGTGATGGTCACTGTGGCTCAATGGGCAGTATACTCTGTGTCTGATGGTCACTGTGGCTCAGTGGGCAGTATACTCTGTATCTGATTGTCACTGGGGCTCAGTGGGCAGTATACACTGTGTCTGATGGTCACTGTGTCTCAGTGGGCAGTATACTCTGTATCTGATTGTCACTGTGGCTCAGTGGGCAGTATACACTGTATCTGATGGTCACTGTGGCTCAATGGGCAGTATACACTGTGTCTGATGGTCACTGTGGCTCAGTGGGCAGTATACTCTGTGACTGATCGTCACTGTGGCTCAGTGGGCAGTATACTCTGTGTCTGATGGTCACTGTGGCTCAGTGGGCAGTATACACTGTGTCTGATGGTCATTGTGGCTCAATGGGCAGTATACACTGTGTCTGATGGTCACTGTGGCTCAATGGGCAGTATACACTGTATCTGATGGTCACTGTGACTCAATGGGCAGTATACACTGTGTCTGATGGTCACTGTGACTCAGTGGGCAGTATACTCTGTATCTGATGGTCACTGTGGCTCAGTAGGCAGTATACTCTGTGTCTGATGGTCACTGTGACTCAATGGGCAGTATACACTGTGTCTGATGGTTACTGTGACTCAGTGTGCAGTATAAACTGTGTCTGATGGTCACTGTGGCTCAATGGGCAGTATACACTGTATCTGATGGTCACTGTGACTCAATGGGCAGTATACACTGTGTCTGATGGTCACTGTGACTCAAAGGGCAGTATACTCTGTGTCTGATGGTCACTGTGACTCAGTGGGCAGTATACTCTGTATCTGATGGTCACTGTGGCTCAGTAGGCAGTATACACTGTGTCTGATGGTCACTATGGCTCAGTGGGCAGTATACTCTGTGTCTGATGGTCACTGTGGCTCAGTGGGCAGTATACTCTGTGTCTGATGGTCACTGTGGCTCAGTGGGCAGTATACTCTGTGTCTGATGGTCACTGTGGCTCAGTGGGCAGTATACACTGTGTCTGATGGTCACTGTGGCTCAGTGGGCAGTATACTCTGTGTCTGATGGTCATTGTGACTCAGTGGGCAGTATACACTGTATCTGATGGTCACTGTGGCTCAGTGGGCAGTATACACTGTGTCTGATGGTCATTGTGACTCAGTGGGCAGTATACTCTGTGTCTGATGGTCATTGTGACTCAGTGGGCAGTATACTCTGTGTCTGATGGTCATTGTGGCTCAGTGGGCAGTATACTCTGTGTCTGATGGTCACTGTGGCTCAGTGGGCAGTATACTCTGTGTCTGATGGTCACTGTGGCTCAGTAGGCAGTATACACTGTGCCTGATGGTCACTGTGACTCAGTGGGCAGTATACTCTGTGTCTGATGGTCACTGTGGCTCAGTGGGCAGTATACTCTGTGTCTGATGGTCACTGTGACTCAGTGGGCAGTATACTCTGTGACTGATGGTCACTGTGGCTCAGTGGGCAGTATACTCTGTGTCTGATGGTCACTGTGACTCAGTGGGCAGTATACACTGTATCTGATGGTCACTGTGGCTCAATGGGCAGTATACTCTGTGTCTGATGGTCACTGTGACTCAGTGGGCAGTATACTCTGTGTCTGATGGTCACTGTGGCTCAGTTGGCAGTATACACTGTCTGATGGTCACTGTGGCTCAATGCGCAGTATACACTGTATCTGATGGTCACTGTGGCTCAATGGGCAGTATACTCTGTGTCTGATGGTCACTGTGACTCAGTGGGCAGTATACACTGTATCTGATGGTCACTGTGGCTCAGTGGGCAGTATACTCTGTGTCTGATGGTCATTGTGACTCAATGGGCAGTATACTCTGTGTCTGATGGTCACTGTGGCTCAATGGGCAGTATACTCTGTGTCTGATGGTCACTGTGACTCAGTGGGCAGTATACACTGTGTCTGATGGTCACTGTGGCTCAGTGGGCAGTATACACTGTATCTGATGGTCACTGTGACTCAGTGGGCAGTATACTCTGTGTCTGATGGTCATTGTGGCTCAATGGGCAGTATACACTGTATCTGATGGTCACTGTGACTCAATGGGCAGTATACACTGTGTCTGATGGTCACTGTGGCTCAGTGGGCAGTATACACTGTGTCTGATGGTCACTGTGGCTCAATGGGCAGTATACTCTGTGTCTGATGGTCACTGTGGCTCAGTGGGCAGTATACTCTGTATCTGATGGTCACTGTGACTCAGTGGGCAGTATACTCTGTGTCGGATGGTCACTGTGGCTCAGTGGGCAGTATACACTGTGTCTGATTGTCACTGTGGCTCAATGGGCAGTATACACTGTGTCTGATGGTCACTGTGGCTCAGTGGGCAGTATACTCTGTGTCTGATGGTCACTGTGGCTCAATGGGCAGTATACTCTGTGTCTGATGGTCACTGTGGCTCAGTGGGCAGTATACACTGTGTCTGATGGTCACTATGGCTCAGTAGGCAGTATACTCTGTGTCTGATGGTCACTGTGGCTCAGTGGGCAGTATACTCTGTGTCTGATGGTCACTGTGACTCAGTGGGCAGTATACACTGTGTCTGATAGTCACTGTGGCTCAGTGGTCAGTATACTCTGTGTCTGATGGTCACTGTGACTCAGTGGGCAGTATACACTGTGTATGATGGTCACTGTGACTCAGTGGGCAGTATACCCTGTGTCTGATGGTCACTGTGGCTCAGTGGGCAGTATACACTGTGTCTGATGGTCACTGTGTCTCAGTGGGCAGTATACACTGTATCTGATGGTCACTGTGTCTCAGTGGGCAGTATACACTGTGTCTGATGGTCACTGTGTCTCAGTGGGCAGTATACACTGTATCTGATGGTCACTGTGTCTCAGTGGGCAGTATACTCTGTATCTGATGGTCACTGTGGATCAGTGGGCAGTATACACTGTGTCTGATGGTCACTGTGGCTCAGTGGGCAGTATACACTGTATCTGATGGTCACTGTGGCTCAGTGGGCAGTATACACTGTGTCTGATGGTCACTGTGGCTCAGTGGGCAGTATACACTGTGTGTGATGGTCACTGTGGCTCAATGGGCAGTATACTCTGTGTCTGATGGTCACTGTGGCTCAGTGGGCAGTATACTCTGTATCTGATTGTCACTGTGGCTCAGTGGGCAGTATACACTGTGTCTGATGGTCACTGTGTCTCAGTGGGCAGTATACTCTGTATCTGATTGTCACTGTGGCTCAGTGGGCAGTATACACTGTATCTGATGGTCACTGTGGCTCAATGGGCAGTATACACTGTGTCTGATGGTCACTGTGGCTCAGTGGGCAGTATACTCTGTGACTGATCGTCACTGTGGCTCAGTGGGCAGTATACTCTGTGTCTGATGGTCACTGTGGCTCAGTGGGCAGTATACACTGTGTCTGATGGTCATTGTGGCTCAATGGGCAGTATACACTGTGTCTGATGGTCACTGTGGCTCAATGGGCAGTATACACTGTATCTGATGGTCACTGTGACTCAATGGGCAGTATACACTGTGTCTGATGGTCACTGTGACTCAGTGGGCAGTATACTCTGTATCTGATGGTCACTGTGGCTCAGTAGGCAGTATACTCTGTGTCTGATGGTCACTGTGACTCAATGGGCAGTATACACTGTGTCTGATGGTTACTGTGACTCAGTGGGCAGTATACACTGTGTCTGATGGTCACTGTGGCTCAATGGGCAGTATACACTGTATCTGATGGTCACTGTGACTCAATGGGCAGTATACACTGTGTCTGATGGTCACTGTGACTCAAAGGGCAGTATACTCTGTGTCTGATGGTCACTGTGACTCAGTGGGCAGTATACTCTGTATCTGATGGTCACTGTGGCTCAGTAGGCAGTATACACTGTGTCTGATGGTCACTATGGCTCAGTGGGCAGTATACTCTGTGTCTGATGGTCACTGTGGCTCAGTGGGCAGTATACTCTGTGTCTGATGGTCACTGTGGCTCAGTGGGCAGTATACTCTGTGTCTGATGGTCACTGTGGCTCAGTGGGCAGTATACACTGTGTCTGATGGTCACTGTGGCTCAGTGGGCAGTATACTCTGTGTCTGATGGTCATTGTGACTCAGTGGGCAGTATACACTGTATCTGATGGTCACTGTGGCTCAGTGGGCAGTATACACTGTGTCTGATGGTCATTGTGACTCAGTGGGCAGTATACTCTGTGTCTGATGGTCATTGTGACTCAGTGGGCAGTATACTCTGTGTCTGATGGTCATTGTGGCTCAGTGGGCAGTATACTCTGTGTCTGATGGTCACTGTGGCTCAGTGGGCAGTATACTCTGTGTCTGATGGTCACTGTGGCTCAGTAGGCAGTATACACTGTGCCTGATGGTCACTGTGACTCAGTGGGCAGTATACTCTGTGTCTGATGGTCACTGTGGCTCAGTGGGCAGTATACTCTGTGTCTGATGGTCACTGTGACTCAGTGGGCAGTATACTCTGTGACTGATGGTCACTGTGGCTCAGTGGGCAGTATACTCTGTGTCTGATGGTCACTGTGACTCAGTGGGCAGTATACACTGTATCTGATGGTCACTGTGGCTCAATGGGCAGTATACTCTGTGTCTGATGGTCACTGTGGCTCAGTGGGCAGTATACTCTGTGTCTGATGGTCACTGTGACTCAGTGGGCAGTATACTCTGTGTCTGATGGTCACTGTGGCTCAGTTGGCAGTATACACTGTCTGATGGTCACTGTGGCTCAATGCGCAGTATACACTGTATCTGATGGTCACTGTGGCTCAATGGGCAGTATACACTGTATCTGATGGTCACTGTGGCTCAATGGGCAGTATACTCTGTATCTGATTGTCACTGTGACTCAATGGGCAGTATACACTGTCTGATGGTCACTGTGGCTCAATGCGCAGTATACACTGTATCTGATGGTCACTGTGGATCAGTGGGCAGTATACACTGTATCTGATGGTCATTGTGGATCAGTGGGCAGTATACACTGTATCTGATGGTCATTGTGGCTCAGTGGGCAGTATACTCTGTGTCTGATGGTCACTGTGACTCAGTGGGCAGTAAACACTGTCTGATGGTCACTGTGTCTCAGTGGGCAGTATACTCTGTATCTGATGGTCACTGTGGATCAGTGGGCAGTATACACTGTATCTGATGGTCATTGTGGCTCAGTGGGCAGTATACTCTGTGTCTGATGGTCACTGTGACTCAGTGGGCAGTAAACACTGTCTGATGGTCACTGTGGCTCAATGGGCAGTATACTCTGTGTCTGATGGTCACTGTGGCTCAGTGGGCAGTATACACTGTGTCTGATGGTCACTGTGACTCAGTGGGCAGTATACTCTGTGTCTGATGGTCACTGTGACTCAGTGCGCAGTATACTCGGTATCTGATGGTCACTGTGACTCAATGGGCAGTATACACTGTGTCTGATGGTCATTGTGACTCAGTGGGCAGTAGACTCTGTGTCTGATGGTCACTGTGACTCAGTGGGCAGTATACTCGGTATCTGATGGTCACTGTGACTCAGTGGGCAGTATACACTGTGTCTGATGGTCACTGTGACTCAGTGGGCAGTATACACTGTGTCTGATGGTCACTGTGACTCAGTGGGCAGTATACTCTGTGTCTGATGGTCATTGTGACTCAGTGGGCAGTATACACTGTATCTGATGGTCACTGTGGCTCAATGGGCAGTATACTCTGTGTCTGATGGTCACTGTGGCTCAATGGGCAGTATACTCTGTGTCTGATTGTCACTGTGGCTCAGTGGGCAGTATACACTGTATCTGATGGTCACTGTGACTCTGTGGGCAGTATACTCTGTGTCTGATGGTCACTGTGGCTCAATGGGCAGTATACACTGTGTCTGATGGTCACTGTGACTCTGTGGGCAGTATACACTGTGTCTGATGGTCACTGTGACTCTGTAGACAGTATACTTTATGTCTGATAGTGGACTTTACTGCCGACCCACTGCAGTCTGAATACTCCCCCATAGAGAGGAACAAACTGTCTTTACATTCCAACTCACACATTCATCAAATCTGATGGAACTGAGAAACCTCTTTACCAAGAAAATGATGATAACGTGGAACTTGCTACCAGACGGAGTAATGGAATAACATAGGCACATGGAATGTGTGGCTAAATAAGCAAATGAAGGATATATTGATGTGATGAGTTGAAAAGGGTGGGTGGAGATAAAAGGCCAGCATTGGCAGGGTCAGTGAATGTTCCACGTTGGGGTCCTTATATTTCCCACAAAATAACCGGGGGAGTCTCAGGCACCGAACGCGTTGGGAAAGCCCCGCTTCAGAGATAATGATGTGGATCTGACTCTTCCAGCGTATAGAATCAGGTGACATTAATGTAGAATATGGTTACGTATGTAAGAAAATTGTTCACATTCATAAGAACATAAGAACTAGGAGCAGGAGTAGGCCATCTGGCCCCTCGAGCCTGCTCCGCCATTCAATGAGATCATGGCTGATCTTTTGTGGACTCAGCTCCACTTTCCGGCCCGAACACCATAACCCTTAATCTCTTTATTCTTCAAAAAACTATCTATCTTTACCTTAAAACATTTAATGACGGAGCCTCTACTGCTTCACTGGGCAAGGAATTCCATAGATTCACAACCCTTTGGGTGAAGAAGTTCCTCCTAAATTCAGTCCTAAATCTCGTCCCCTTATTTTGAGGCTATGCCCCCTAGTTCTGCTTTCACCCGCCAGTGGAAACAACCTGCCCGCATCTATCCTACCAATTCCCTTCATAATTTTATGTTTCTATAAGATCCACCCTCATCCTTCTAAATTCCAATGAGTACAGTCCCAGTCTACTCAACCTCTCCTCATAATCCAACCCCTTCAGCTCTGGGATTAACCTAGTGAATCTCCTCTGCACACCCTCCAGTGCCAGTACGTCCTTTCTCAAGTAAGGAGACCAAAACTGAACACAATATTCCAGGTGTGGCCTCACTAACACCTTATACAATTGCAGCATAACCTCCCTCATCTTAAACTCCATCCCTCGAGCAATTAAGGACAAAATTCCATTTGCCTTCTTAATCACCTGTTGCACCTGTAAACCAACTTTTTGCTGCGCATGCACTAGCACACCCAGGTCTCTCTACACAGCAGCATGTTTTAATATTTTATCATTTAAATAATAATCCCTTTTACTGTTATTCCTACCAAAATGGATAACCTCTCATTGTCAACACTGTATTCCATCTGCCAGACCCGAGCCCATTCACTTAACCTATCCAAATCCCTCTGCAGTCTTCTAGTATCCTCTGTACTTTTTGCCTTACCACTCATCTTGTGTCATCTGCAAACTTGGACATATTGCACTTGGCCCCAACTCCAAATCATCTATTTAAATTGTGAACAATTGTGGGCCCAACACTGATCCCTGAGGGACACCACTAGCTACTGATTGCCAACCTGAGAAATACCCATTAATCCCCACTCTTTGCTTTCTATTAATTAACCAATCCTCTATCCATGCTACTACTTTACCCTTAATGCCATGCATCTTTATCTTTTGCAGCAACCTTTTGTGTGGCACCTTGTCAAAACTTTCTGGAAATCCAGGTATACCACATCCATTGGCTCACCATTGTCTACCGCACTGGTAATGTCCTCAAAAAATTCCACTAAATTAGTTAGGCACGACCTGCCCTTTATTAACCCAAGCTGCGTCTGCCCAATGGGACAATTTCTATCCAGATGCCTCGCTATTTCTTCCTTGATGATAGATTCTTGCATCTTCGCTACAACCAAAGTTAAGCTAACTGGCCTATAATTACCCGCTCTCTGCCTACCTCCTTTTTTAAACAGTTGTGTCACATTTCCCCGGGACCACCCCAGATTCTAGTGAATTTTGGTAAATTATCACTAATGCACGTGCAATTTCCCTAGCCACATCCTTTAGCACCCTGGGATGCATTCCATCAGGACCAGGAGACTTGTTTACCTTTAGCCCATTATTTTGCCCATCACTACCTCCTTCGTGACAACAATCATCTCAAGGTCCTCACCGGTCATAGCCTCATTTCTATCAGTCGCTGGCATGTTATTTGTGCCTTCCACTGTGAAGACCGACCCAAAAAATCTGTTCAGTTCCTCAGCCATTTCCTCATCTCCCATTATTAAAACTCCCTTCTCATCCTCTAAAGGACCAATATTTACCTTAGCCACTCTTTTTTATTTTATATATTTGTAGAAACTTTTACTATCTGTTTTTATATTCTGAGTTAATTTACATTCATAATCTATTTTACTCTTCTTTATCGCTTTTTTAGTAGCTTTCTGTTGCCCCTTAAAGATTTCCCAGTCCTCTAGTCTCCCACCAATCTTTGACACTTTGTATGCTTTTTCCTTCAATTTGATACTCTCCCTTATATTCTTAGATATCCACAGTCGATTTTCCCTCTTTTTACTGTCCTTCCTTTTTGTTGGTATAAACCTTTGCTGAGCACTGTGAAAAATCGCTTGGAAGGTTCTCCACTGTTCCTCAATGGTTTCACCATAAACTCTTTGCTCCCAGTCTACCTTAGCTAGTTCTTCTCTCATCCCCTTGTAATCTCCATTGTTTAAGCACAAAACACTCGTGTTTGATTTTACCTTCTCACCCTCCATCTGTATTTTAAATTCCACCATATTATGATCGCTCCTTCCGAGAGGATCCCTAACTATGAGATCATGAATCAATCCTGTCTCATTACACAGGACCAGATCTAGGACCGTTTGTTCCCTCGTAGGTTCCATTACATACTGTTCTGGGAAACTATCGCGGATACATTCTATAAACTCCTCCTCAAGGCTGCCTTGACCGACCTAGTTAAACCAATCGACATGTAGATTAAAATCCCCCATGATAACTGCTGTACCATTTCTCCATGCATCAGTTATTTCTTTGTTTATTGCCCACCCCACCGTAATGTTACTATTTGGTGGTCATGTCAGTTTTAAATTTTGCATTAAACAAGTTAAGCACATCCAAGCAGAGTGTTGTCGACCAGTTTTCTATAGACTCTGTCAGGCCTCTGTCTGGTCCTTGGGTCGAGTTAGAAAAACATGTCTGTTAACTTTTTATGCTGACTGCCGTAAATTGTGTCTTAGAATAAGTCGTCAAGGAATTGAGAATGCACCCGAACACCATAACCCTTAATCCCTTATATCGACTGCTGTAGATGCTGCCATCACAACTTCATGAAAGTTGCTTCAGTATACTTCACGACCCTAGATAGAATCATAGAATTTACAGTGAGGAAGGAGGCCATTCGGCCCATTGAGCCTGCACCGGCTCTTGCAAAGAGCACCCTAGTTAAACACACACCTCCTCCCTGTCCCTGTAACCCAGTAACACCACTTAACCTGAGGGCAATTTTGCGTGCCCAATCTACCTAACCACACATCTTTGGGACTGTGGGAGGAAACCGGAGCACCCGGAGGAAACCCACACAGACATGGGGAGGATGTGCAGACTCCGCACAGGCAGTGACCCAAGCCAGGAATTGAACCTGGGACTCTGGAGCTGTGAAGTAATTGTGCTAACCACTGTGCTACCATGCCGCCGACATAGATTTAAAATCCTTTAGAATAAGTGCTAACTGTCCTAATAGATGATTGTTAGTAAATCCTAATAATTTGTATTCCCACAACAGTCTGTTTTTGTACTTTAAATGCAATGTAAATGAGTAACAACAGATTCTTCCCTCTCCACCTGCCTTCCCTGTTAGTAGCAGATTCTCTCCCTCCCTCGCCACGGTCACTCTGTCTGCCGCGGGCCACGGTCACTCTGTCTGCCGCGGGCCACGGTCACTCTGCCGCGGGCCGCGGTCACTCTGTCTGCCGCGGGCCACGGTCACTCTGTCTGCCGCGGGCCACGGTCACTCTGCCGCGGGCCGCGGTCACTCTGTCTCCCGCGGGCCACGGTCACTCTGTCTGCCGCGGGCCACGGTCACTCTGTCTGCCGCGGGCCACGGTCACTCTGTCTGCCGTGGGCTGCGGTCACTCTGTCTGCCGCGGGCCGCGGTCACTCTGCTGCGGGCCACGGTCACTCTGCCGCGGGCCACGGTCACTCTGCTGCGGGCCACGGTCACTCTGCCTACCGCGGGCCGCGGTCACTCTGTCTGCCGCGGGCCACGGTCACTCTGTCCGCAGCGGGCCGCGGTCACTCTGTCTGCCGCGGGCCACGGTCACTCTGCCGCGGGCCGCGGTCACTCTGTCTGCCGCGGGCCGCGGTCACTCTGTCTGCCGCGGGCCACGGCCACTCTGTCTGCCGCGGGCCGCCGTTACTCTGTCTGCCGCGGGCCACGGCCACTCTGTCTGCCGCGGGCCACGGTCACTCTGTCCGCAGCGGGCCACGGTCACTCTGCCGCGGGCCACGGTCACTCTGTCTGCCGTGGGCCGCGGTCACTCTGTCCGCAGCGGGCCACGGTCACTCTGTCTGCCGCGGGCCACGGTCACTCTGCCGCGGGCCACGGTCACTCTGTCTGCCGCGGGCCACGGTCACTCTGCTGCGGGCAACGGTCACTCTGTCTGCCACGGTCCGCGGTCACTCTGCCGCGGGCCACGGTCACTCTGTCCGCAGCGGGCCACGGTCACTCTGTTTGCCAGGGGCCACGGTCACTCTGTCTGCCGCGGGCCGCGGTCACTCTGGCCGCAGCGGGCCACGGTCACTCTGATTGCCGCGGGCCACGGTCACTCTGTCTGCCGCGGGCCGCGGTCACTCTGTCTGCCGCGGGCCGCGGTCACTCCGTCTGCCGCGGGCCGCGGTCACTCCGTCTGCCGCGGGCCGCGGTCACTCCGTCTGCCGCGGGCCACGGTCACTCTGTCTGCCGCGGGCCACGGTCACTCTGTCTGCCGCGGGCCACGGTCACTCTGCCGCGGGCCACGGTCACTCTGCCGCGGGCCACGGTCACTCTGTCTGCCGCGGGCCACGGTCACTCTGTCTGCCGCGGGCCACGGTCACTCTGTCTGCCGCGGGCCACGGTCACTCTGCCGCGGGCCACGGTCACTCTGTCTGCCGCGGGCCGCGGTCACTCTGTCTGCCGCGGGCCGCGGTCACTCTGTCTGCCGCGGTCACTCTGTCTGCCGCGGGCCACGGTCACTCTGTCTGCCGCGGGCCACGGTCACTCTGTCTACCGCGGGCCGCGGTCACTCTGTCTGCCGCGGGCCACGGTCACTCTGTCTGCCGCGGGCCACGGTCACTCTGTCTGCCGCGGGCCGCGGTCACTCTGTCTGCCGCAGGCCACGGTCACTCTGTCTGCCGCGGGCCACGGTCACTCTGTCTGCCGCGGGCCGCGGTCAGTCTGTCTGCCAGGGGCCACGGTCACTCTGTCTGCCGCGGGCCACGGTCACTCTGTCTGCCGCGGGCCACGGTCACTCTGTCTGCCGCGGGCCGCGGTCACTCTGTCTGCCGCAGGCCACGGTCACTCTGTCTGCCGCAGGCCACGGTCACTCTGTCTGCCGCAGGCCACGGTCACTCTGTCTGCCGCGGGCCACGGTCACTCTGTCTGCCGCGGGCCGCGGTCACTCTGTCTGCCACGGTCACTCTGTCTGCCACGGGCCACGGTCACTCTGTCTGCCGCAGGCCACGGTCACTCTGTCTGCCAGGGGCCATGGTCACTCTGTCTACCGCGGGCCACGGTCACTCTGTCTGCCGCGGGCCACGGTCACTCTGTCTGCCGCGGGCCACGGTCACTCTGTCTGCCGCGGGCCGCGGTCACTCTGTCTGCCGCGGTCACTCTGTCTGCCGCGGGCCACGGTCACTCTGTCTGCCACGGGCCGCGGTCACTCTGCCGCGGGCCACGGTCACTCTGTCTGCCACGGGCCACGGTCACTCTGCCGCGGGCCATGGTCACTCTGTCTGCCGCGGGCTGCGGTCACTCTGCCGCGGGCCACGGTCACTCTGTCTGCCGCGGGCTGCGGTCACTCTGCCGCGGGCCACGGTCACTCTGTCTGCCGCGGGCCACGGTCACTCTGCCGCGGGCCGCGGTCACTCTGTCTGCCGCGTGTTCCTGATTACAGGTCCTCACCTTGGCGTTGGTGAGATTCAGGGGCAAACTGTCCCAATTATTGCCTGGCTTGACCTCTGATTGCTGCAGAGGGAACCATTTGATGCTGAGATGGTCACCAATAAACCTCCGGCAGTTAATGTGTTACCTGGGTTTCAGAACACTGGGTGGCATTGTTTTCTGTAAGACCACAGCTTTGTGGAGACAATTTAACAGCACAAACTGTAAGATCTGTGCAGCAAACACGGAGCTCAGACTGCAGAAGGGGACAGTTTGCGTCACTTTAATTGTGATAAGAATGTGAATGTGAACTTGAAAAATTAGGACTCAGTAATGCCACTTCATAAGAACATAAGAACTAGGAGCAGGAGTAGGCCATCTGGCCCCTCGAGCCTGCTCCGCCATTCAATGATATCCTGGCTGATCTTTTGTGGAATCAGCTCCACTTTTCCGGACGAACACCGTGGGCGCGATTCTCCGCAAATCCGGCGTGCCGTGAAACTGGCCGTGTTTCACGCCAGCCTCGGAGCTCTGTCCCGGGATCCGATTCTCCCCCCCCCGGGCGGCGCTAGTATCGGGGCCGGGGAATCACGGCGACGCGGAGTTAGCGAACGTCGCTAACTCCACCCGTCAAGAGTCACAGCGGCTGACGCGCACAATGACGTCAACCGCGCATGCGCGGGTTGGACGGCTCCAAACCGTGCATGCACGGATGACGTCATCACACCGACGCGTCAAACCCGCGCATGCGCGGACTGTCATGCCCCTCGGCCGCCCCGCGGACTGATCCTGCGGGGCGGCGGAAGAACAAATAGTGCGCAGGTATCGGACCCGCTGCCCGCGATCGGTGCCCACCGATCGCAGGCCCATGCCAGCCTTGGCACGGCCGTGCCAATCGGTGCCATGGTTGTCCGGGACGGGCACTTTGCGGCCGTTTTCACGAACGCTGAAAGCAGGTGTGATCGCGCCCGTGAAAACGGCCGTAAACTCCGCGGGATTCGGCCCATTGGCCTGCGGAGAATCGCTGTTCGCCGTAAAAAACGGCGAGCAGAGATTCGTGTCAGGGGGCGGCCGGAGGGGGGGGGGGGGGGGGGGGGGGGGGGGAGAATAGTGGGAGGCCGTGAAAGTTGTCGGGAAGGCCCTCCCACTATTCTCTGACCCGTCGTGGGCAGCGGAGAATTGCGCCCCATAACCCTTAATCCCTTTATTCTTCAAAAAACTGTCCATCTTTATCTTAAAAATATTTAATGAAGGAGCCTCAACTGCTTCACTGGGCAAGGAATTTCATAGATTCACAACCCTTTGGGTGAAGAAGTTCCTCCTAAACTCAGTCCTAAATCTACATCCCCTTATTTTGAGGCTATGCCCCCTAGTTCTGCTTTCACCCGCCAGTGGAAACAACCTGCCCGCATCTATCCTATCTATTCCCTTCATAATTTTAAATGTTTCTATAAGATCCCCCCTCATCCTTCTAAATTCCAACGAGTATAGTCCCAGTCTACTCAACCTCTCCTCATAATCCAACCCCTTCAGATCTGGGATTAACCTAGCGAATCTCCTCTGCACACCCTCCAGCGCCAGTACGTCCTTTCTCAGGTAAGGAGACCAAAACTGAACACAATACTCCAGGTGTGACCGTTCCCTTGAATGGTGCCGTCGAGAGGCTTGCTAACTCTCCAGGATTTTCTGGGAATCTCCTGGGATGTAACTATTAATCCCCTGGGCATCTGGTGTGAGCACCTGGAATAGGAAACAAATTGAGCGCATATTTTTAACTCAACATTTCTTTTGTGCAATGAATATTTGGCTTGGTCAAGCAATTAGAAGTGGAAGATTTGGCACCTTGACTCTGTACTCGGGTGGAACCTTAGAGCTTTACAACACAGAAAGAGGCCATTCAGCCCATCGTGTCCTTGTACACAATGCATTTCCAGTGCTCATCTAAATGTTTCTGAAATGTAGGGAGGGTGCTTGCCTCTATTGCCCTCTCAGGCAGTGAGTTCCAGATTCCCATCACCCTCTGGGTGAAAATGTTTTGCCTCAAATCCCCATTAAGGGATCCCCATTAGGGACGGAGTGGCCGAGTGATTAAGGTGATGGCCTGCTAATCCATTGTGCTCTGCACGCGTGGGTTCGTATCCCATCCTGGGCAATTCTTTAGGGCAGCACGGTAGCATCGTGGTTAGGACTGTTGCTTCACAGCGCCAGGATCCCAGGTTCGATTCCCCACTGGGTCACTGTCTGTGTGGAGTTTGCACGTTCTCCCGTGTGTGCGTGGGTTTCCTCCGGTTGCTCCGGTTTCCTCCCACAGTCCAAAGATGTGCAGGTTAGGTGGATTGGCCATCCTAAATTGCCCTTAGTGTCCAAAATTGCCCTTAGTGTTGGGTGGGGTTACTGGGTTATGGGGATAGGGTGAAGGTGTTGACCTTGGGTAGGGTGCTCTTTCCATGAGCCGGTGCAGACTCGATGGGCCGAATGGCCTCCCTCTACATTGTAAATTCCTTGATAATTCCAGAGTTTCAGCAGCGGAAGGCCTGACTGTCAATGGTGGAATGATGGGAATGTACAAGAGGGAAGAATTGGAGCAACGCGGCTATCTCGGAGGGCTGCGAGGCTAAAGGAGATGGCAGAGAGACGGGAGGGGCTAGGATGTGGAAATATTTGAAAACAGACATGAGAACTTTTAAAATTGAGGCATTGCCAGATGAGGAGCCAATGGAGATTGTTAAGCACAAGGATGTTGGTCTGTATTAATGGTATCTCTGCAAGCCTAGCCCCACAAACCAGCTTCCACCCCCAGAATTTCCAGCAGAGCCATCTTCTCTCTCTACCTCAGGAATCAGTTACCACATCAGTGCTCCAGATCTTACCGCAGGTTGCATGGCGTAATGTAGCTTTTGTTATGAAGTTGATCATTCAGTTAAATCACCATCACCGAGTGGCCCATCTCCAAGAGATCCATCAGCAAAAGACTCACTAGATTGATTCCGGATATGAAGGACTTGTTTTATGAAGAGCGTTTGAGCAGTTTGGGCCTATACTCTCTGGACTGGAGATTTAATTGAGGTATATGTGATGACAAAGTGTATTGACAGGGTAGACATAGATGTTTCCCCTTGTTGGACATTCTAGAATGAGAGGGTTTTAGGCTGAGGGGCGGCAGATTTAAAACAGAAATGAGGAGGAATTACTTCCCTCAAAGGGTAATGAATCTTTGGAATTCTCCACCCCAGGGTGCAGTGGATGCTGGAACATTAAACACATTTAATAATAATAATAACAATAATAATCGCTTATTGTCACAAGTAGGCTTGGACAAAGTTACTGTGAAAAGCTCCTAGTCGCCACATTCCGGCGCCTGTTCGGGGAGGCCGGTACAGGAATTGAACCCCCGCTGCTGGCCTTGTTCTGCATTACAAGCCAGCTGTTTAGCCCACTGTGCTAAACCGGCCCCTTAGACATATAGTTTTTCTACTTCGCAGGGGGATGAAGAGTTGTGGGGATCAGACAAGAAGCTGGCGATGCGGCCGAGATGGGATCAATAATGATCGCATTGAACGGCGGAGCAGGTTTGAGGGGCTGAATGGCCTCCTGCTGCTCCTCGTTCTTATGCCTTGGGAATTTGGTGGGCCATTTTGAAAAAGAGATTTCAGCAGCCAGTTCGAGAAGATAATAGGGTTGTGAAGAAGGCCTATGGTGTGTTGGCCTTTATTGGTAGAGGGATTGAGTTCCGAAGCCATGAGGTCATGATGCAGCTGTACCAAACTCTGGTACGGCCGCATTTGGAGTATTGCGTACAGTTCTGGTCGCCTCATTATAGGAAGGACGTGGAAGCTTTGGAACGGGTGCAGAGGAGATTTACCAGGATGTTGCCTGGTATGGAGGGAAAATCTTATGAGGAAAGGCTGATGGACTTGAGGTTGTTTTCGTTAGAGAGAAGAAGGTTAAGAGGTGACTTAATAGAGGCATACAAAATGATCAGAGGGTTAGATAGGGTGGACAGCGAGAGCCTTCTCCCGCGGATGGAGGTGGCTAGCACGAGGGGACATAGCCTTAAATTGAGGGGTAATAGATATAGGACAGAGGTCAGAGGTGGGTTTTTTACGCAAAGAGTGGTGAGGCCGTGGAATGCCCTACCTGCAACAGTAGTGAACTCGCCAACATTGAGGGCATTTAAAAATTTATTGGATAAGCATATGGATGATAAGGGCATAGTGTAGGTTAGATGGCCTTTAGTTTTTTTTTTCCATGTCGGTGCAACATCGAGGGCCGAAGGGCCTGTACTGCGCTGTATCGTTCTATGTTCTATGTTCTATAATAACGGAATGACATTGGTGCTAAATGTTGCTAAGTGTGCTTTACACTTAATTTGCTCTGTTTAATCACCTTGCTCTAGAGTCGCCAGGTATCTTTATGATACCACCACGAGGTTCAAGTGCTGATCAATAACTCAATACACCAGTTAGTAAGGTTCAAACCAAAACACATTTATTATATACACAGTCAATCGCTACTCATGCATAAAGTACTATTCACTAACACTAAGAGGCCAATACTTAGCTTTGGAAAAGGGACCCACTAGGTGAGGGGAACAATTGGCCTCTCGTTCAATCCTGAGTCTGCAGGCTTCCAGCTGGTATGGACTAATGGTTAGGAGCGCCTATCTCGTAGCATGCGTTGACTGGACACTTACTTGTTGGTGCAGCTGCTAGGCAAGTCTCTCCGAGTTGAGAGTCACGGTCAAGAGTTCTTTGAGAGCTGCCAAGAAGCTGTTAGGCCGGTCTCTCCTCGCTGAGAGCCAAGTGCCAAGAAGAACAAATTGAACTTGAGGACTCAACTTTATAGTCCCCAGGGGCTTCACGCCCTTTTGGGCAGACCCCGTATCTGGTTCCAAGTGATTGGACTGAGTTCTGATCACTTGGATCGATTTCTCCAATACTGGAGCTGTTGCTTGATGGCTGGGCAGTTCCTAAATGGGGCAGCAGGGTAGCATGGTGGTTAGCATAAATGCTTCACAGCTCCAGGGTCCCAGGTTCGATTCCCAGCTGGGTCACTGTCTGTGCGGAGTCTGCACGTCCTCCCCCTGTGTGCGTAGGTTTCCTTCGGGTGCTCCGGTTTCCTCCCACAGTCCAAAGACGTGCGGGTTAGGTGGATTGGCCATGCTAAATTGCCCGTAGTGTCCTAATAAAAGTAAGGTTAAGGGGGGGGGGTTGTTGGGTTACGGGTATAGGGTGGATACGTGGGTTTGAGTAGGGTGCTCATCGCTCGGCACAACATTGAGGGCCGAAGGGCCTGTTCTGTGCTGTACTGTTCTATGTTCTATGTCTGTTGGCCTCCCTTTGTTTTGGCTCCCGTTGGCGCTGAGGAGTCTGGCTTGGCCTCGAATATCTTAATTGCTTCAATTGTTCCCGGGGATCGCTCATCAACATGTAGATGGTCGTCAGTTTCAGTGCTATCTGGGTTTCTGCAAGTTCTAATATACAGGAGATTTTGCATCTGCTTGTTTTTCTGTCCTTGGCTGAATTTCCCTGCATTCTTAGCAAATCTCCATTTTAAAGTTGGGAAGTGGCCAACCCAGGTGGCTACAACATTCGCCATGAAATGTAAAATTTTTGAATCTGAAGAGCTTTAAAAATTATGACTGTGGTCTTTTTAATTCTTTAGAGGAAAGTCCGGCATGTCTTTCATAAGCTTCAGCCATTGCAAAGTTCTTAATCGCCTTACACCTGGCTCTCCAACCTCCCACTGTTTGTTCATTGTCACCATGTTAATGGGGCCATTAGCATCGTCTAACTTGTTACGGTACTCGGGTGAGACCCCAATTTATATTAGGAAATCCGACGAGACCCCAAAAATCTTTCAATTTGTAAATTGTGAGGAAAGGATACTTTGCACCTGGAGTGATTCCACTGACAACGAGGGAATTTTACATTAAAGTCAAACTTTATTATTAATACTGGATTAGCCCCATTGACATCCAAGGATAAAACAGCTTTTCAATTAACCGTCAATCCATTCTAAAGAAACAGAAAAGTCTTTGGGCTGACTTTCCCATCTATTTCTAAACTTTCAATTAAGCAAAATCCACACACAGATCAAATGCTACTTATGAATAAAGTTAACATTCAGCGGTTTACAGATTTATTCATAAAGTCCTTGGGAGAGAAGCTTTCAGAGTTCAGCGTGAGAAACTCCTCCTTTCCTCAGAACTTAAAAAATAAACTAAAAATGTCAGACATAGGGCAGGGCTGAAAACGAAACTAAAAACAGACCCATCCCCTCCCATGAGTAACATCACAACCTGCTTCGCTGTTAACCCCTTAATCACAGCTTTTGCAGACATATGAGGCGGGATTCTCTGACCCCCCGCCGGGCCGGAGAATCGCCGGGGGGTCGGCGTGAATCCCGCCCCCGCCGGCTGCCGAATACTTCAGCCCCCCCAAAAGTCTCCCCAGACTTGAATCATGCCGCCTGCCTCGGAGAATGGCAAGGACCGGCATGACGCAATGGACCCCGGTGCCGCCCGTATTCTCCGGCCCGCGATGGGCCGAGCGGCCGCCCATTTTAGGCCCGTCCCGCCGGCGTAAATTACTTACTGACGGGACCCGGTTCCGTGGGCGGCCTCCGGGGTCCTCGGGGGTGGAGGCGTGGGGGGTGGGGGTGGGCGGGGGGACCTGGCCCAAGGGGGGTGCCCCTACAGTGGCCTGGCCCACGATTGGGGTCCATCGATCCACAGGCGGGCCTGTGCCGTGGGGGGAACTCTATTCCTCCACACCGGCCGGTGTAGCAGTCCGAGATGGTGGGTGCGAAGATGAACCCCCCCACGCATGCGCTGGGATGAAGCCAGCACACACTGGCGCTCCCGCGCATGCGCCAACTCACGCCGGCCGGCGGAGGCCCTTCGGCGCCGGTTGGCGTGGCGCCAAGCCCCTCCCGTGCTGGCCGGCGTGGTGCATACCACTCCGGCGCCAGCCCAGCCCCTGAAGGTGTGGAGGATTCTGCACCTTTGGGGCAGCCCGACGCCGGAGTGGTTCACGATACCTAGATACCTTAACCTAAGTTATTTTAATAACATTACTGCTACAGACACAGAATACAATATATATAAACATTCCCGACATTCATCACATGCTCCTGCTCTGGTATTCTTCAAATCTCCCTTGGTCCATGTCTCAATGTTACGCTCCTCTCTGATTTTTTTCCCTTCCTCTTCTGTTCGTACCCTCAGTTTCTCCTTCGATAGCTGCATGGACAAGGTCTTAGTTTCCAATGATTGTACTTGGCAATTGGAAATGAAGTTGGGTGCAGATGGATTTTCTGATGGCATCGGAGGACGGAGCGGTGGCGGGGGTGTGGTGGGGGTGTGGTGGGGGGGGGGGGCTGCTGGGGGGAGTGGGGGGGGGCGGGTTTCGGGTGGTTGATTCCACTCTTAAAAGTAAATCCAGCTGCATTCAGGACATGGGAAAGAAAAGCAGCAGCAATCTCCCTTGGGCAGGCTGTTGGCTTGAAAATGAAGTCTCTCCACGAACAGACTGGAAACTGACAGGACACGCTGCCAATGTTACCCCACCCTATCCATCAGAATCCTAATGGGACTTAATGCAATCTTACGCTTGCCTGGTTGACTCTGTGCGGAGTCTGCACATCCTCCCCGTGTGTGTGTGGGTTTCCTCCGGGTGCTCCGGTTTCCTCCCACAGTCCAAAGATGTGCAGGTTAGGTGGATTGGCCATGATAAATTGCCCTTATTGTCCAAAATTGCCCTTAGTGTTGGGTGGGGTTACTGGGTTATGGGGAAAGGGTGGAGGTGTTCATCTTGGGTAGGGTGCTCTTTCCAAGAGCCGGTGCAGACTCGATGGGCCGAATGGCCTCCTTCTGCACTGTAAATTCTAGGATAATTCTATGACTCAATGGGGAATAAAATCAGCCTGGGTGTAAAACCAGGCATATACATTTCCAGATTGGTTGATTGGGTTGAAATGCCCCTTGCACTATAGTACTGTTCTCTTTCATCTTCACATGTCGTCATAAACTCCGAGCATCTTTGGAGAACACCAGATGTGAGACAGTCCCACTCAGCCTTTCTGCGTTAGAAATGGGATAGAAGCAGGCCCTACCCCCAGGATGAAGCTGCCCCCCTCCCCTGAGGTGTGGGTGATCCTCGGGTTACATCATCACCAGTCAGCTCTCCCCCTCAAAGGGGAAAGTAGACGATGGTCACCTGGGACGATGGCCACTTTAGTTTACCCCAGGATTCGCTTTCCAAAATTGCTGGCTCACCAATTTTAATCCAGAATTTTGTCAAAAGAGGAAAACAATTTTGGGCTATCATCTCTCACTTTCCTACGTCAAATATTATCTGCAACCTATCTATCAATTTGCCTAATTTAAAAAGAAAATTAATTTACGGAACGTGGGCCTTGCTAGTTGGGCCATTCCTAGTTGCCCTTCAGAAGGTGGTGCTGAGTTGCTTCTTGACCCGCTGCAGTCCTTGAGGTGTAAGGAGCAATTTAGTGTGGCCAATCCACCTGACCTGCACATCTTTGGGTTTCATGGAATTTACAGTGCAGAAGGAGGCCATTCAGCCCATCGAGTCTGCACCGGCTCTTGGAAAGAGCACCCTACCCAAGGTCAACACCTCCACCCTATCCCCATAACCAAGTAACCCCACCCAACACTAAGTGCAATTTTGGACACTAAGGGCAATTTAGCATGGCCAATCCACCTAACCTGCACATCTTTGGACTGTGGGAGGAAACTGGAGCACCCGGAGGAAACCCACGCAGACACGGGGAGAATGCGCAAACTCCACATGGACAGGGACACAGAGCCGGGATCGAACCCGGGACCTCGGCGCCGTGAGGCAGCAGGGCTAACCCACTGCGCCACCGTGCTGCCCTCCCACAACCCAAAGATGTGCAGGGTGCTCTTTCAAAGGGCCGGTGCAGGCTTGATGGGCCAAATTCCCTCCTGCGCTGTTGGGATTCTATGATTCTATTCACAGCCCTTTCCTCATCATATTCCTGCAGTGAAGGGGCAGCTCGCATTCAGGGACTCCCCATTACCAACTCCCTGAGTTGCTAGCCCTCACGACCCCCCCCCCCCCCCCCCCCCCCCCCAGGCGCATAGCAGGAGCCACGCCCAGAAGGGTGACCCAAATGTCGTCTCTAATCCAGGACCTCCTGACATATGTCGCGATGAGGGTGGCTGAAGCCCTCCTGCCCATGTGCATGGGCCAATGGCGGCTCTTGCAGAAGGTACTTGGGTTTCCTGATCGCACGCGGATGCTTGCATTTGCACAGTGAGGTGGGGTTTGGGAAGTGGGTAGGGGAGTTACAATGGACCTGCTGATGCAGGAACTGGGGGCCTGGGGAGCGGTGAACCCTCGTCCTTGTTTCCAAGGTCTGCCAGCCCTCTCACTGAAAGCTGCGATTCAGCCTTGGCTATACTGCTGTGAGGAGCTGATGGTGCAAAGGGTTAATTCCTGAGGGCCTATCAGTGTCACAAGTATGAATCTCAGCTTAATAACTGGGCACGATAGGTCCCTCCCTCAGTTCAAGGCTGTGCTAATGGGCAACTTGGTAACTCAAGTAGCAGCCATCCGGGATCTCATTGCTGACATCGCTCCATAACGACTGGGTAGTAAATCCTCAGCTGCAGCCAGTGACCGCCCCTCCCCTCAGCCACCCAGGAGGGGGCTTCATCAACCACTGTCATGTGGGCACTCACCCACCCGGGCAGGGCACCCACCACCCAGCTGGCGAGGCTGTATAGCACAGAACAAGACCACCCCACCTTCACAGCCCTCCTGACTTCTCGCCACTCCCAACCTCACAGACGTCTGCAAACAGATTTCCATGCGTGAGGTTAATCACAGACTCCCGATAGCTACCCTCTTCTTGGCCACCTGCCCCCCCCTCCCACCTCCACGCCCCTGCCAGAGCAGTCCGGTGCCCTCTCTTCCCTTAGACTCCCTGATGGATGATGGTGACATGCGTGGTCACCTCCAACCGTCCGCTCGGAGGTCATGGCGCCAGGTTTGCGTTTTTCAAGCGCAGCAGAGCTGTGCGCCAGTGTGACATCACGGCGACCGGGTGGGAGAGATGCGTTGTGTGGTGCCCGCTGTTGACGTTGTAATTCATGAAAATCAAGCCCATGACCTTTCTGGGTGCGAACGTAATCACGCCACTGGAGGGTTGAGGGGGGGAAGAAGCTGGGAATATTGCAAACAGAAATCCCGGCTGTGATGATATGCATAAAGAAAGTTTGTACATAATGTCATAAGACATAGGAGCAGAATTAGGCCACTCGGCCCATCGAGTCTGCTCCGCCATTCAATCATGGCTGATATTTTTCTCATCCCCATTCTCCTGCCTTCTCCCCATAACCCCTGATCCCCTTATTAAACAAGAACCTATCTACCTCTGTCTTAAAGACACTCAGTGATTTGGCCTCCACAGCCTTCTGCGGCAAAGAGTTCCACAGATTCACCACCCTCTGGCTGAAGAAATTCCTCCTCATCTCGGTTTTAAAGGATCGTCCCTTCAGTCTGGGATTGTGTCCTCTGCTTCTAGTTTTTACTACAAGTGGAAACATTCTCTCGATGTCCACTCTATCCAGGCCTCGCAGTATCCTGTAAGTTTCAATAAGATGCCCCCTCATCCTTCTGAACTCCAACGAGTACAGACCCAGAGTCCTCAACCGCTCCTCATAGGACAAGCTCTTCATTCCAGGGATCATTCTTGTGAACCTCCTCTGGACCCTTTCCAAGGCCCCAGCACATCCTTCCTTAGATACGGGGCCCAAAACTGTTCATAATACTCCAAATGGTGTCTCACCAGAGCCTATACAGCCTCAGTGGTCTTGTTTTCTAGCCCTCTCGACATGAATGCTGACAATGCATTTGACTTCCTAACTGCCGACCGAACCTGCACGTTAACCTTAAGAGAATCGTGAACAAGGACTTCCAAATCCCTTTGTGCTTCTGATTTCCTAAGCATCTTCTCATTTAGAAAATAGACTATGCCTCCATTTCTCCTTGCAAAGTGCATAACCTCACACTTTTCCACATTGTATTCCATCCGCCACTTCTTTGCCCGCTCTCCTCGCCTGTCCAATTCATGCAGGACCTCTGACCACTAGATGGCAGTGTAAACCCACCACTTGACCCTGTGTTCATCATTCACGTCGGCCAGTCTACAGAACATGACCCCAGCATCAAGAACAGTGGCTGGTTTAGCACAGTGGACTAAGTAGCTGGCTTTTTAAAGCAGACCAAGGCAGGCCAGCAGCGCAGGTTCAATTCCCGTACCAGCCTCCCCGAACAGGTGCCGGAATGTGGTGACTAGGGGCTTTTCACAGTAACTTCATTGCGACAATAAGCGATTTTCATTTCAGAGTCATATTTTTGGCATCTCGCGGGATTTAGCAGCCATTACGGGAATTGCGTCCATGGCTAACATGACTGTTAAATCTCAGCCCGTGATCCTGTGGTGGAGTTTGTCGACACGACCCAGAATAATCCTGCTGTCTCTTCGATTCAGTGCGCGTTGTTTACCGTGCCACGGTTTGACTTTGAGAGGACGATTGCAGCGACCAATTAGAAAATAGGTGGCGTTTGCCAATTAATGTATTTTTTGGTCATTTTGACATTCAATTCATCGAGTTTTTATAATCGTCATGTCGAGAGTTGTTCCTATCGAACTTTGAAGGATGTGTGATTTGGAACAGGGCAAAATGATTGAGCTGCTGCAGGTGTTAGAACCAGCAGCTTAGATCAGACAGCGACGCGTTCAGAGTGAAGTCCCCTTGGCGGTTTTATGCTCTGGTTTAGCTTGTCGAAACCGGGTAACTTTTTGACTTTTTAACCATGTGGAAACTTTCTCCGACAGACTCGATGATTGATTTTACTTGGGCCGTGTTTTCCAGCTTCACCTCAGACATGTCCCCGTATCAGAGCGGCTTCTTTGCGCGTTTTATCGAGTTGAAATATTGTGTTCTGCAGCAAGGAAGAAAAATGGTTTACCGGCACATTCCACAGCTGTTGTCAGGATAATCAATCATTTTTAAATACAGGGAAGAAGGAAGCACAACACTTTACACCAAATCTTTCTTGTACTTGCAGGCTAGGCAGAGTGGAATAATATATTACAGGCGTTACCTGATAACTTTCATTTTAAATGGAGCTTTGCTTTTGTGCGTTACTGCAGGGAGCTGTTATTTCAAAAACCTACTTTTTATTCCACCTACTTTTTTTTCCAATGCATAATAAATCACAAACTTCGCTGGTGAAAGCTCTCCACTTGGAAAGTCCCATTAATGGCCACTTGTTTTTTTTTACACTTTTTAATCTCGAGAATCAGCAATTTGACCTGGGTCCCAGGTTCGATTCCGGCTTGGGTCACTGTCTGTGTAGAGTCTGCACATCCTCCCCGTGTGTGTGTGGGTTTCCTCCGGGTGCTCCGGTTTGCTCCCACAGTCCAAAGATGTGCAGGTTAGGTGGATTGGCCATGCTAAATTGCCCTTAGTGCCCAAAATTGCCCTTAGTGTTGGGTGGGGTTACTGGGTTATGGGGATAGGGTGGAAGTGTTGACCTTGAGTAGGCTGCTCTTTCCAAGAGCCGGTGCAGACTCGATGGACCGAATGGCCTCCTTCTGCACTGTAAATTCTGTGAAAATCAGAATAATGACTACAAGCATTGCTTGGGTGTTGGGTACTCTTCGGTAGGTCTTAATGAAGTCTTAATAGTCTTAAGTAGGTTAACTGACTGCATGTCCCAGGTTCGATTCCAGCTTGGGTCACTGTCTGTGCGGAGTCTGCACATCCTCCCCGTGTCTGCGTGGGTTTCCTCCGGGTGCTCCGGTTTCCTCCCACAGTCCAAAGATGTGCAGGTTAGGTGGATTGGCTGTGATAAATTGCCCTTAGTGTCCAAAATTGCCCTTAGTGTTGGGTGGGGTTATGGGGAGAGGGTGGAGGTGTTGACCTTGGGTAGGGTGCTCTTTCCAAGAGCCGGTGCAGACTCGATGGGCCGAATGGCCTCCTTCTGCACTGTAAATTCTATGTTCTATGTTCTATGTTCTATGTATTTATTAACTGCAAGAATCATGTACAGCACGGGCACCACGGTAGCACAACTGTGGCTTCACAGCTCCAGGGTCCCAGCTTCGATTCCCGGCTTGGGTGACTGTCTGTGCGGAGTCTGCACGTTCTCCCCGTGTGTGCGTGGGTTTCCTCCGGGTGCTCCGGTTTCCTCCCACGGTCCAAAGACGTGCAGGTTAGGGGGATTGGCCATGCTAAATTGCTCTTACTGCCCAAAAAAGGATAGGAGGGGTTGTGGGGATAGGGTGGAAGTGAGGGCTTAAGTGGGTCGGTGCAGACTCAATGGGCTGAATGGCACTCTATGTTCAAAGGTTTCAATCTCAGAGCTCTCTCCGTGCTTGCTTGCGCACAGGGCTCTGTCTGACACTAGACTGACCCCCTTGGTGTGGGTCATGTGTTCTCTTACATCACTGTGTGGGCAGCACTGTGCTCAGTCCCATGTTAACCCTATGTGTGCCAGGCCCTTACAGCAAACATATTTCTGTCTGGTGTGTTCACACAGGGATCTGAGTGGCTATGGTACAGGCACTATTTACCTGCATGTTGTAGTCCGGAGCTATGGGTGGTGGTGGCAGAGACTCTAATGTTCTTTCCATCACATGGCTGACCAGGAACATCTCCCACCCTTATCGCCCACCTACGGTGTGCGTTGGAAGAATTCACAAGCTGATACTCAACCTATTTGACCGGGTTCTGAAGCTCCCATTATCATCAAGTCCTGGGATGGGAAACAATCCCTGTTCTTCTGGCACAGAGACAGAGACGCCCCCCACTGATTCCAGTACAATACCTCTGTGGTGAATGTGTAACCACTATAATTCACACTGTACATTACTGTGTCCCTGTGGGCTCCATCTGTGAGCCATTGCGCGGCTCTACCCACAGGGGGAGATGAGGAGCATGTACAGGGCTCTGCCCTTGGCTCCGTCCCCTTCAGGAAGTGTAAGTGCTGCGGTCCTGTGAGTCCGCCCTCAGTTCAGTATAGTCGCAGGCAGGCTCAGTTGTAAGCCGATTAAAGCTACAGTTTACTTCAACTCGTGTCTCTGAGTGAATTGATGGTCGCATCAATCTCCGTATATTTTAAAGTAGCATAGAGCTTTTTAATTTAAACACAAACTAAAAGGCCACTGGTGATCCATTATCACATTGGCAACACGGTAAATGGCGATGCTGAAAACAGGTAGCAGACCAGCCAGCTGAGATGAAGAGGCCGGAGAAGTTACATTTTCAGACTTGGCTGAGTTACCGCAATTCGCATTTTTTTCCCACATGAATGAAGGGGTAGCATTTCACAGGACCATAGGAATTAGGCGCAGAAGTCGGCAATTCAGCCCTCAAGCCTGCTCCGCTATCCAATCAGATCCAGGCTGATCTCTTCCTGGTCTCATATTCACCTCCCTGCCCCTTCCCCATATCCCTTTAACCCGTTTTGTATCAGAAATATATCTATCTCCCTGTTGAAACTATTTAATGACTCAGATTCCACCGCACTATGGGGTAGCGAGTTCCACAAATTCACCACCCTCTGCAAGAAGTAGTGCCTCCTCATCTCAGTTGTAAATCTACCGCCTCTCAACCTAGATCCATGACCTCTCGTTCTAGATTGCCCCACAAGGGGGAATATTTGGTCTACATTTACTTTATCAATCCCTTTTAATATCTTATAAATTCGATTTGATCCCCTCTCATCCTTCTAAACTCCAGCGAGTATGAGCCCAAACTGTTTAATCTCTCCTCATACGTCAATCTTTTCATCCCCGGAGTCAATCTGGTGAACCTCCTCTGGAACTGCCTTCAATGCCACCAGATCCTTCCTCAAATATGGAGACCAAAACTGGACACAATACTCCAGATGTGGTCTCACCAACACCCTATATAATTACAACAACACTTCTCTTCTTGGATGTACCGCAGTAAAATCATCCTGAGATCAGTGGAACCACTGAAAGGATGGTGGAGTCTTAAACACAGGCCTGAGGCTTCCACCACCTTTAGTGTGAGTTTAAGAAGACCGACATCCTGGCGATACCTACACCAATAAAACTGTCCATACCTGGAGACAGACTTAATTATCATTGAGAGTGCCCACGGTAGCACATTGGTTAGCACTGTTGCTTCACAGCGTCAGGATCCTAGGTTCAATTCCCGTCTTGTGTCACTGTCTGTGTGCAGTCTGCATGTTCTCCCCGTGTCTGCGTGGGTTTCCTCTGGGTGCCCCGGTTTCCTCCCACAAGTCCCGAAAGACGTGCTTGTCAGGCAATTTGGACATTCTGAATTCTCCCTCAGTGTACCCGAACAGGCGCCGAAGTGTGGCGACTAGGGGCTTTTTCACAGTAACTTCATTGCAGTGTTACTGTAAGCCTACTTGTGACACTAATAAAGATTATTATTATAATTGAACTCATTAGTGGGCTTTTGAGGAGGTCACAAAGATGATTGATGCAGTGGATGTTGTCTATATGGACTTCAGTAAGGCCTTTGACAAGGTCCCTCATGGTAGACTGGTACAAAAGGTGAAGTCACACAAGATCAGGGGTGAGCTGGCAAGGTGGATACAGAACTGGCTAGGTCATAGAAGGCAGAGAGTAGCAATGGAAGGGTGCTTTTCTGATTGGAGGGCTGTGACTAGTGGTGTTCCGCAGGGATCAGTGGTGGGACCTTTGCTGTTCGTAGTATATATAAATGATTTGGAGGAAAATGTACCTGGTTTGATTAGTAAGTTTGCAGATGACACAAAGGTTGGTGGAATTGCAGATCGCAATGAGGACTGTCAGAGGATACAGCAGGGTTTAGTTCGTTTGGAGACTTGGGCGGAGAGATGGCAGACGGAGTTTAATCCAGACAAATGTGAGGTAATCCATTTTGGAAGGTCTAATGCAGGTAGGAATATACAGTGAATGGTAGATCCCACCAGAGCATTGAGAGTCAGAGAGATCTTGGTGTACAGGTCCACAGGTCACTGAAAGGGGCAACACAGGAGCTGGTTTAGCACACCGGGCTAAATCGCTGGCTTTTAAAGCAGACCAAGGCAGCACGGTTCAATTCCCGTACCAGCCTGCCCGTACAGGCATCAGAATGTGGCGACTAGGGGCTTTTCATTCATTTCATTTCATAAGGTAGTCAAGTAGGCATACGGCATGCTTGCCTTCATTGGCCGGGGCATTGAGTATAAAAATTGGCAAGTCATGTTGCAGCTGTAGAGAACTTTAGTTAGGCCACACTTGGAGTATAGTGTTCAATTCTGTTCGCCACACTACCAGAACGATGTGGAGGCTTTAGAGAGGATGCAGAATAGATTTACTAGGATGTTGCCTGGTATGGAGGGCATTAGCTATGAGGAGCGGTTGAATAAACTTGGTTTGTTCTCACTGGAACGTCAGAGGTTGAGGGGCGACCTGATAGAGGTCTACAAAATTATAAGGGGCATAGACAGAGTGGATAGTCAGAGGCTTTTTCCCAGGGTAGAGGGGTCAATTACTAGGGGGCATAGGTTTAAGGTGCGAGGGGCAAGGTTTAGAGGAGATGTACGAGGCAAGTTTTTTACACAGAAGGTAGTGGGTGCCTGGAACTCGCTGCCGGAGGAGGTGGTGGAAGCAGGGACGATAGTGACATTTAAGGGGCATCTTGATAAATACACGAATAGGATGGGAATAGAGGGATACGGACCCCGGAAGAAGATTTTAGTTTAGACGGGCAGCGTGGTCGGCACAGGCTTGGAGGGCCGAAGGGCCTGTTCCTGTGCTGTACTATTCTTTGTTCTTTGTTTGACGAGGTTCCAAAGATTAAGCTGATTCAGTTGAGTGTAAGGCATTGAATTAGTAATCTGGAAGCTAATTCTCCAGGGACAAGGGTTTCAATTCCTGATCCACTGGTGAGTTAGTGGAGTATGTACTCAAAACATAGAAAGGCAAAGGAGGCCATTCGGCCCATCGAGTCTGCACCGACCCACTTAAGCCCTCCCTACCACCCTATCCCCGTAACCCAATAACTCCTCCTAACCTTTTTGGTCACTAAGGGCAATTTATCATGGCCAATCCACCTAACCCGCATGTCTTTGGACTGTGGGAGGGAACCGGAGCACCCGGAGGAAACCCACGCAGACACGGGGAGAACGTGCAGACTCCGCACAGACAGTGACCCAAGCCGGGAATCGAACCTGGGACCCTGGTGCTGCGAAGCCACAGTGCTAACCACTGTGCTACCGTGCTGCCCAGCTGTAAATCTGCCTCAGTAACTGTGAGCATGAAATTATTAGTAAATATCGTAAAAACCCTCTGGTCTCACTCAGGTTCTATCGGGGTGGAAATCTGCCTTCCTTACTTGGTCTGCCGTACATGTCACTCCAGACCCACAGCAATGGGGTGGACTCTTATCTGCAATGGCCTAGAAAGCCACTCAGTTTGTGGGCAATTCGGGATGGGCGACAGATGCTGGCTTTGTCAGCGACAGCCACATCCCATGAAAGAATATGGAAGCATATCTGCGAGTGGACATGTTTTCTGAGTTCAAATACCAATTTTTTTTGTCAACCCATTTGAAGCTGCATTAATCAGACTGCCCCGCATTATCACATACCAACCAGGAGCAAGAGGAGGCCACTCTGCCCCTCGAGCCTGCTACCCCATTCAATCATGGCTGATCTGATTGTGACCTCAACCCCATATTCCTGCCCAACCCCCGATCACCTTTCACCCCCTTGTTGATCAAGATTCTATCTGGCTCTGCTTTGAAATATTTCAAAGGCTCTGCTTCCACTGCTTCTCGGGGAAGAACATAGAACATAGAACATTTCAGCGCAGTACAGGCCCTTCAGCCCTCGATGTTGCGCCGACCTGTGAAACCACTCTAAAGCCCATCTACACTATTTCCTTATTGTCCATATGTTCTAAAAGAGTTCCAGAGACTCATCGCCCTCTCAGAGGAAAATATTATCCTCGTCTCGGAGTTAAATGGTGACCCCCTCATTTCTAAACTGTGACCTCTAGTTCTAGATTCTCCCACAGGAGGAAACATCCTCTCCAAATCCACCCTGTCAAAACCCCTCAGAACCTTAAAGGTTTTGATCAAGTCGCCGTTTATTCTTATAAACCAGTGGATACAGCCGAGATAGATTACTGATGAACAAGGGGGGAGGGGACAGTGAAAGGTTATCGGAGGTCGTCAGCAATGTGGGGGTTGAGGTTACAATCCGGTCAGCCATGATTTTCATTTAATGGGCTAGCAGGCTCGAGGGGTCGAGAGGCCTCATTCTGCTCCTAATTCGTATTTTCGTGTGATCGCCGCAACCTTCTCAGGAAAACGCGAGACAGAGAATAAATGTCAAACTTGTTGTTGAGACCCATGTCCCAAAATTGAATTTTAAAAAGCAACAACATCAGCAAGGTCAATTTGAACTTGTTATTCAAATGACTTCTCCCAGACTGAATGTATATCATAGAAATCATAGAATTTGCAGTGCAGAAGGAGGCCATTCGGCCCATCGAGTCTGCACTGGCTCTTGGAAAGAGCACCCTACCCAAGGTTAACACCTTCACCCTATCCCCATTACCCCATTACCCAGTAACCCCACCCAACACTAAGGGCAATTTTGGACACTAAGGGCAATTTATCATGGCCAATCCACCTAACCTGCTCATCTTTGGGCTGTGGGAGGAAACCGGAGCACCCGGAGGAAACCCACGCAGACACGGGGAGGATGTATGATGCACTTCAGGCCAAGAAAAATGCCACATCTCACGATCATGACGCATTGTGCTTCCATTTAAAGCATTACATTGCCTGTCAAGCTGTACAATGAGTTAACAGAGAAAATTAAAATTACGGCACGATAGCACAGTGGTTAGCACTGTGGCTTCACAGCTCCAGAGTACCAGGTTCGATTCGCGGCTTGGGTCACTGTCTGTTCTCCCCGTGTCTGCGTGGGTTTCCTCCGGGCGCTCTGGTTTCCTCCCACAGTCCAAAGGTTAGGTGGATTGGCCATGATAAATTACCCTTAGGTTAGGTGGGGTTATGGGGATAGGTTGGAGGCGTGGACTTAAGTGGGGTGCTCTTTCCAAGAGCTGGTACAGACTCGATGGGCCGAATTGCCTCCTTCTGTACTGTAAATTCTATGGTTCTGACAAATTGAAACTGGACAAATCCAAGAGAAACAGAAGGTTTTTCACCTGAGGAAGGAGCTGTGCTCCGAAAGCTCGTAGAACATAGAACAGTACAGCACAGAACAGGCCCTTCGGCCCTCAATGTTGTGCCGAGCCATGATCACCCTACTCAAACCCACGTATCCACCCTATACCCGTAACCCAACAACCCCCCCCTTAACCTTACTTTAATTAGGACACTACGGGCAATTTAGCATGGCCAATCCACCTAACCCGCACATCTTTGGACTGTGGGAGGAAACCGGAGGAAACCCACGCACACAGGGGGAGGACGTGCAGACTCCGCACAGACAGTGACCCAGCCGGGAATCGAACCTGGGACCCTGGAGCTGTGAACCATTTATGCTAACCACCATGCTACCCTGCTGCCCTCGTGTTTGAAACAAACCTGTTGGACTTTAACCTGGTGTTGTAAGACCTCTTACTGTGCTCACCCCAGTCCAACACCGGCATCACCACATCAAGAAAAACAGAAACAGACAAAATGATTTGCATTTCTTGTGTCTTTCACAACCTCACAAAGGCCCAAAGCACCATTACAGTTGTCGAGACACAGAGGTCGACAGCACAGAAAAGGCCCTTCAGCCCATTGCTTCTGCGCTGGTCTAAAACAACCACCAAACTACTCTAATCCTACTTTCCAGCACTTCACCTTGTCTGCCCTGCCAGTGCAAGTGGACATCTAAATACTTCTCCAATGTTAAGAGGGTCTCTGCCTCCACCAACGTTTTAGTCAGCGAATTCCAGACCCCCACCGCCCTCTAAACCTCCTTCCCCTTACCTTAAATCTCTGCCCCCTGCTCATTGGTCCCTCCACCAAGGGGAAGGGTTTCTTCCTGTCTACTCTTCTACTCTATCTGTGCTCCTCATAATTTTGTATACAGCTCAATCACACCTTCCCCCCCACCCCTTCAGTCTCCTCTGCTCCAAGGAAAACAATCCCAGTCCATCCAAACTCTCTTCGTAGCTAAAAATCTCCAGCTCAGGCAACATCCTGGTAAATCTCCTCTGCACCCTTTCCAGTGGCTATCACATCCCTCCTGTACTGTGGATTCCAGAACTGCTCACAATACTCTAACTGAATGAAATATTTTCTGAAATGTAGGAATTAATTTGACAGCGAGTCCTAATAAACAGCAATGTGACAATAGCCAGTTTTAGATGTTCATTGAGGTATAAATATCGAGCATGACACCAGGCAGGAACCCTTCCGTGCCTTCAAAATAGTGCTGTTGGATCTTTTGCAGCAACCCCTGAGAGGGCAGTTCCGGCCTTGGTTTTAATGCCTCATCTGAGAAGCGGCATCTCCGGAAATGCAGCACTCCCTCACTGCTACACCGGGGGGCGCTCAGCTCGGAGTTGGTGCTGCAGCCTCGGGAGCGGGGCTCGATCCCACAACCTTCTGATGCAGCGTCACTACATCATGGTCTGCACCAGCCAACGTACCCTCATGCAGAATACTGCATTTCCCGTGTGGGAATAGTCTGGTGTCCAAACTATAGCCGGATAGGGTCTCCCTCCTCGTCTCTTCACTAAATGAAGCGTGAGCCGGGGGAATTGGCAAGTGAAAATGAAACCTGGCTTCTGAAAGGTTTTCCTGTTCTGGGGGTGAAAATCTCTTTGGGTAAAAATTGCATTCGTTGTAGAACATAGAACATAGAACAGTACAACACAGAACAGGCCCTTCGGCCCTCAATGTTGTGCCCAGCCATGATCACCTTACTCAAACCCACGTATCCACCCTATACCCGTAACCCAACAACCCCCCCTTAACCTTACTTTTATTAGGACACTACGGGCAATTTAGCATGGCCAATCCACCTAACCCGCACATCTTTGGGCTATGGGAGGAAACCGGAGCACCCGGAGGAAACCCACGCACACAGGGGGAGGACGTGCAGACTCCACACAGACAGTGACCCAGCCGGGAATCGAACCTGGGACCCTGGAGCTGTGAAGCATTTATGCTAACCACCATGCTACCCTGCTGCCCCCGAGAAATGTTTTCTGCTCCAAGTTTTTTCGCAAGCTCATTTGCATAGCAATGATCATGAATCTATCTATCGCTAGTGGAGGGAGTGAATGTGATGGATGGGGTGCCAATCGATGCTGTTGAGCTTCTTGAGTGTTGTTGGAGCTGCCCTCATCCAGGTGAGTGGATAGTCAATGTACCATCAGTAATGACAGAAGACGAGTTGAGATTGAAACTGTGGCTTTAATTAGCTTAAAGATACCTGCTGGCAGCCGGCCCCAGACTGAAGGCCGGAGGTTAGCCACCTTTACACCTGACCCCAAGGGGAGGAGCCACAGGCAGAGCCAGCTCGGGCAAGCCCAGGCATGTTACATACAGCAGGTATAATACAACACAGTGGTTTACCACATTCACCCCCTGTTAAAAAGGAGTCCGGCGGGGGTGAAGGGGACGGGTCGAATTATGTATCAAGTCTGTCGGGGGCTTTGACTTTCCGCTGTCACCGCCACAGTCCAGGCTGTGGTGTGGATACTGGTGTCAAGAACAAAGAACAAAGAAAATTACAGCACAGGAACAGGCCCTTCGGCCCTCCCAGCCTGCACCGATCCAGATCCTTTATCTAAACCTGTTGCCTATTTTCCAAGGTCTACTTCCCTCTGTTCCCGCCCGTTCATATACCTGTCTAGATGCTTCTTAAATGATGCTATCGTGCCCGCCTCTACCACCTCCGCTGGCAAAGCATTCCAGGCACCCACCACCCTCTGTGTAAAAAAATTTCCACGCACATCTCCCTTAAACTTTCCCCTCTCACCTTGAAATCGTTACCCCTTGTAACTGACACCCCCACTCTTGGGAAAACCTTGTTGCTATCCACCCTGTCCATACCTCTCATAATTTTGTAGACCTCAATCAGGTCCCCCCTCAACCTCCGTCTTTCCAACAAAAACAATCCTAATCTACTCAACCTTTCTTCATAGCTAGCACCCTCCATACCAGGCAACATCCTGGTGAACCTCCTCTGCACCCTCTCCAAAGTATCCACATCCTTCTGGTAATGTGGCGACCAGAACTGCACGCAGTATTCCAAATGTGGCCGAACCAAAGTCCTATACAACTGTAACATGACCTGGCAACTCTTGTACTCAATACCCCTTCCGATGAAGGCAAGCATGCGGTATGCCTTCTTGACCACTCTATCCACCTCCGTTGCCACCTTCAGGGTACAATGGACCTGAACTCCCAGATCTCTCAGTACATCAATCTTCCCCAAGACCCTTCTATTCACCATATAATCCGCTCTTGAATTTGATCTTCCAAAATGCATCACCTCGCATTTGCCTGGATTGAACTCCATCTGCCATTTCTCTGCCCAACTCTCCAATCTATCTATATTTTGTTGTATTCTCTGACAGTCCTCCTCGCTATCTGCAACTCCACCAATCTTAGTATCATCTGCAAACTTGGTAATCAGACCACCTATACCTTCCTCCAGGAATGATTATGTAGATCACAAATAACAGTGGTCCGAGCACGGATCCCTGTGGAACACCACTAGTCACCCTTCTCCATTTTGAGACACTCTCTTTCCACCACTACTCTCTGTCTCCTGTTGCCCAGCCAGTTCTTTATCCATCTAGCTAGTACACCCTGAACCCCATGCGACTTCACTTTTTCCATCAACCTGCCATGGGAAACCTTATCAAACGCCTTACTAAAGTCCATGTATATGACATCTACAGCCCTTCCCTCATCAATTAACTTTGTCACTTCCTCAAAGAATTCTATTAGGTTTGTAAGACATGATCTTCCCTGCACAAAGCCATGCTGCTTTGTCACTGATAAGTCTATTTTCTTCCAGATGTGAATAGATCCTATCCCTCAGGATCTTCTCCAACAGTTTGCCTACCACTGACGTCAAGCTCACAGGTCTATAATTCCCTGGATTATCCCTGCTACCCTTCTTAAACAAAGGGACAACATTAGCAATTCTCCAGTCCTCCGGGACCTCACCCGTGCTCAAGGATGCTGCAAAGATATCTGTTAAAGCCCCAGCTATTTCGACCCTCGCTTCCCTCAGTAACCTGGGATAGATCCCATCCAGTCTTTTAGAATGTTTTTTAGAATACCCAAAACTCCCCCTTCCGTATGACAACTTGACCTAGAGTATTTAAACATCCATCCCTAGCCGCAACATCCGTCTTGTCCCTCTCCTTTGTGACTACCGATGCAAAGTACTCATTAAGAATCTCACCCATTTCCTCTGAGTCCACGCATAAATTCCCTCTTTTGTCTTTGAGTGGGCCAATCCTTTCTCTAGTTACCCTCTTGCTCCTTACATACGAATAAAAGGCTTTGAGATTTCCCTTAACCCTGTTAGCCAAAGATATTTCATGACCCCTTTTAGCCCTCTTTATTGCGCGTTTGAGATTCGTCCTACTTTCCCGATATTCCTCCAAAGCTTCATCAGTTTTGAGTTGCCTCGATCCTATGTATGCTTCCTTTTTCATCTTAGCTAGTCTCACAATTTCACCCGTCATCCATGGTTCCTTAATCTTGCCATTTCTATCTTTCATTTTCACGGGAACATATCTGTCCTGCACTCTAATCAACCTTTCCTTAAAAGACTCCCACATTTCAAATGTGGATTTACCCTTAAACAGCTGCTCCCAATCCACATTCCCTAGCTCCTGCCGAATTTTGTTATACTCTGCCTTTCCCCAATTTAGCACTCTTCCTTTCGGACCACTCTTGTCCTTGTCCATGAGTATTCTAAAACCTACGGAATTGTGATCGCTATTCCCAAAGTAATCACCGACTGAAACCACCTGGCCGGGATCATTCCCCAATACCAGGTCCAGTATGGCCCTTTCCCGAGTTGGACTATTTACGTACTGCTCTAAAAAACTCTCCTGGATGCTCCTTACAAACTCTGCTCCATCTACGCCTCCAACACTACACGAATCCCATTCAATGTTGGGGGAGTTAAAATCTCCCATCACAACCACCCTATTGCTCCTACATTTTTCGATAATCTGTCTACATATTTGTACCTCTACTTCATGCTCACTTTCGGGAGGCCTGTAGTAAAGCCCCAACAATGTTACTGAGGAAATGAATAAATGAATGTGATAAAAATAGGATTATTAGTTAAAATAGTATAGATAAATAGGGCTGGACCGATGGTCGTGAGCTCACAGAAAAGGATAAAGGGATTTAGCAAAAGCCTGTTTGAGATCCTCGGGGGAGGGGAGCCGCATGGTGAGCATGGTGAAAAGGATGCTGGGGTTACAATGCAAAGTGACCAATTAGGATATAGGGCCAGGTCAGGAGGTGTATAGATTGACCAATGGGAAGCTTATATGTGAATCTTACTGTGATTTTGAATACATCTGGAGAAAAGCTTTTGTCTGGCTCTCTCTTACTGTGGAACTCACAGGAGGCGGCTGTGTGTCCTGGAGTTCTCCCAGTAGGCCAGCCTTGCAAGTTAGTTATTATTAAATGATATGATACCTGCAAATCCATCTCAGATTCTATTGAATCTAGACTGACAGCAAATTAACCAGGAATTAACATTACTGCACCCTTCCTATTTCTCAGCTCCACCCATATTGCCTCAGTGCTCGAATCCTCCATCGTGCCCTCCTTAATCACAGCTGCAATATCATCTCTGACGAGTAATGCAACTCCTCCACCCATTCTACCTCCCTCTCTATCCCTCCTGAAGCATCTATACCCTGGGATATTCAGTTGCCAGTCCTGCCCTTCCCTCAACCAAGTCTCGGATGAAGTGTTGAGACCTGCATGTCCAGGAGCGTGTCATCTTCTGCGTCAGCAAGTAGATGAGTGCCTGGCGACGGACCCTGAGGCTCTGGCGTGCCATGCACTGGGACTAGTGGAGTATGTGCCTTGGTGCACCATGGGTAGCAATGGACTGAGAAGGTGTAGGGTCGGGGGTAGTGGTGATGGTCACTGGGGAACCTGCGGGTGCCAAATCCCGAAGGGAAACTGTGTCCTCCCGCCCGTCATGGTGTGCCACGTAGGCATATCGGGGGTTAGCATGGAGGAGACGGACTCTTTCGACCAGGGTATCCGACTTATGACTTCTCGCATGCTTCCGGAGGAGGACGGCCCCTGGGACCGTCAGCCAGGATGGGAGCAAGACCCCTGAGGTAGACTTCCTGGGGAAGACAAACATTCTTTCATGAGGGATGATGCACTATCAATTACACAAAGACGAGAGTAGAATGTAATTGTGGCTTTATTACACTGAGATGTGTGGCCTCCTACAGCAGCTGATGAAATGGCTGCTGTACGGGGAGCACACATATTTATACTCCGCCTACTGGGCAGAGCCAGCAGGCAGGGATCTACCCCCGTACCTGTAGTACAGGGGCCTTACCGTAAAGCACCTATATCAACATCCTATATAGACAATATATACATCAGTGGTGACTACCACATTCACCCCCTGTTTAAAAAAGTAGTCTGGCGGGGGTGGTGGAGAACAATATACAGAAAGTTGTGTTTAAAAGTACAGATAATATTACAAATTCAGGCGGTCCAGTGCCCTTGATCTGTCATCGAGAGCGCCGCAGTGCTGGTGGCGACTCAGGCATCGGCTTGGTCTTTGGTGACTCCGGGAGTGTGTCGAAATCCTCTTCATCCCCGGGTGGGAGCAAGGGGAGGACGGATTGTCCCGGAGCGGGGGCTGCGGTGGGGGAAGGGAGGGTGGCACCGCGGCGGAGGGGAGGGTGCGCGTGGAACCAGCTGGTGCCAGGTCCCTGAGGGAGACTGTGTCTTGGTGGCCATCAGGGTACGCTACGTAGGCATACTGCGGTTTGGCGTGAAGTAGCTGTACCCTCTCAACCAATGGGTCCGCCTTGTGGAGTCGAACGTATCTACAGAGGAGAACAGGTCCTGGAGCTGCCAGCTATGTCGGGAGCGAAACCCCGGAGGTAGACTTCCTAGGGAAGGCAAAGAGACGTTAATGGGGGGTTTCATTAGTCGCGGTGCACAGGAGCTTCTGAATGGAGTGAAGTGCGTCGGCACAGGCATGGGGTTGGCTGAGGGCGGTTGCTGAAGGGGTCCACGATGGGGCGGCCGTCTGCAGAGTCCAGAGGCCTGAATGTTGCGTGATGTGACCGTAAGTGAGAGCGCTAGTTTATGGTCGCCGCGTGTTCGAGTGTGGCCCCTGCTAAGAGGCGCTGGCGGATGTAGTCAGACCCAATGCCCATAACAAATGCGTCTCTCATTAGCAAATCCGAGTGTTCCGTGGCCGAAACAGCCTCACAGTCACAGTCTCTAACTAGGGAGAGCAGGGCGCGCCAGAAATCTTCCACGGGGGTTGTAGCTGGTCGTCCTCCTTGAGGCGATGTCCTTGCTAAGCAGGAACTGGCTCAGCTCATCACTCATGAAGGAGGAACCCCGATCGCTATGGATGAAGTTGGGGAAACCGAACAAGGTCAAGAGACTGTGCAGGGCCTTGATGACGGTGGCAGAGCTCATGTCAGGGCACGGGATGTTGAAGGGAAATGTGAGTACTCATCAATGATGTTGAGGAAATACACGTTACGGTCAGTGGAGGGGAGGGGCCCTTTGAAATCAACGTTGAGGCGCTCAAAGGGACGGGAGGCCTTTATCAGGTGCGTTCTGTCTGGCCGATAGAAGTGCGGTTTGCACTCCGCGCAGACCTGGCAGTCCCTCGTCACGGACCTGACCTCCTCGATGGAGTAAGGCAGGTTGTGGGCCTTGATGAAGTGGAAAAAGCAGGTGAACCCCGGGTGACAGAGGTCATTGTGGAGGGCCCGAAGTTGGTCTACTTGTGCGCTGGCACATGTACCGCGGGATAGGGCATCTGGGGGCTCATTGAGCTTCCCAGGTCGATACAAGATATCATAATTATAGGTGAAGAGTTCGATCCTCCACCTGCCAGCCAGGTAATGCCTCCAATGTCGCACAACTTCCACAATGGCTTGGGCTTCCTTTTCGAAGGAGGAGTATTGAATTTCGGAGCTCTGGAGGGTACGGGAGAAGAAAGCCATGGGCCTGCCCGCCTGGTTGAGGGTCGTGGCCAGGGCAAAGTCGGACGCATCGCTCTCCACCTGGAACAGGATGGGCTCGTCTACTGCGTGCATTGCGGCCTTGGCAATATCTGCTTTGCTGCGGTTGAAGGCCAGGCGGGCCTCAGTGACAGGGGAAAAAGGATGGATTTATTGAGTGGGCGGGCCTTGTCCGCATAATTGGGGACCCACTGGGCATAGTAGGAAAAGAACCCCAGGCATCTCTTCAGGGCCTTGAGGCAGTGGGGAAAGGGAATCCAGAAGGGGATTCGCATGCGGTCGGGGTCGGGCCCAAGGACTCCATTTTCCACAACGTAGCCAAGGATGGCTTGACGGGTTGTGCGGAAAATGCATTAAACTCCATCTGCCATCTCTCCGCCCAAATCTCCAAACGATCTCAATCCTGCTGTATCCTCTGACATTCCTCATCGCTATCCGCAATTCCACCAACCTTTGTGACGTCTGCAAATTTACTAATCAGACCAGTTACATTTTCCTCCAAATCATTTACATATACCAGGAACAGCAAAGGTCCCAGCACTGATCCCTGTTGAACACAACTAGTCACAGCCCTCCAATTAGAAAAGCACCCTTCCATTACTACTCTCTGCCTTCTATGACCGAGCCAGTTCTGTATCCACCTTGCCAGCTCACCCCTGATCCCGTGTGACTTCACCTTTTGTACCAGTCTACCATGAGGGACCTTGTCAAAGGCCTTACTGAAGTCCATATAGACAACATCCACTGCCCTACCTGCATCAATCATCTTTGTGACCTCTTCGAAAAACTCTATCAAGTTAGTGAGACACAACCTCCCCTTCACAAAACCCTGCTGCCTCTCACTAATACGTCCATTTGCTTCCAAATGGGAGTAGATCCTGTCTCGAAGAATTCTCTCCAGTAATTTCCCTACCACTGACGTAAGGCTCACCGGCCTGTAGCTCCCTGGATTATCCTTGCTACCCTTCTTAAACAAAGGAACAACATTGGCTATTCTCCAGTCCTCCGGGACATCACCTGAAGACAGTGAGGATCCAAAGATTTCTGTCAAGGCCTCAGCAATTTCCTCTCTAGCCTCCTTCAGTATTCTGGGGTAGATCCCATCTGGCCCTGGGGACTTATCTACCTTAATATTTTTCAAGACGCCCAACACCTCGTCTTTTTGGATCTCAATGTGATCCAGGCTATCTACACACCCTTCTCCAGACTCAACATCCACCAATTCCTTCTCTTTGGTGAATACTGATGCAAAGTATTCATTTAGTACCTCGCCCATTTCCTCTGGCTCCACACATAGATTCCCTTGCCTGTCCTTCAGTGGGCCAGCCCTTTCCCTGGCTACCCTCTTGCTTTTTATGTACGTGTAAAAAGCCTTAGGATTTTCCTTAACCCTATTTGCCAATGAATTTTCGTGCCCCCTTTTAGCCCTCCTGACTCCTTGCTTAAGTTCCTTCCTACTTTCCTTATATTCCACACAGGCTTCGTCTGTTCCCAGCCTTCGAGCCCTGACAAATGCCTCCTTTTTGTTTTTGACAAGGCCTACAATATCTCTCGTTATCCAAGGTTCCTGAAATTTGCCGTATTTATCCTTCTTCCTCACAGGAACATGCTGGTCCTGAATTCCTTTCAACTGACATTTGAAAGCCTCCCACATGTCAGATGTTGATTTCCCCTCAAACATCCGTCCCCCAATCTAGATTCTTCAGTTCCTGCCTAATGTTGTTATAATTAGCCTTCCCCCAATTTAGCACATTCACCCCAGGACCACTCTTATCCTTGTCCACTAGCACTTTAAAACTTACTGAATTGTGGTCACTGTTCCCAAAATGTTCCCCTACTGAAACTTCCACCCCCTGGCAGGGCTCATTCCCCAATACCAGGTCCAGTACAGCCCCTTCCCTAGTTGGACTGTCTACATATTGTTTAAAGAAGCCCTCCTGGATGCTCCTTACAAACTCTGCCCCGTCTAAGCCCCTAGCACTAAGTGAGTCCCGGTCAATATTGGGGAAGTTAAAGTCTCCCATCACAACAACCCTGTTGTTTTTACTCTTTTCCAAAATCTGTCTACCTATCTGCTCCTCTATCTCCCGCTGGCTGTTGGGAGGCCTGTAGTAAACCCCGAACATTGTGACTGCTCCCTTCTTATTCCTGATCTATACCCATATAGCCTCGCTGCCCTCTGAGGCGTCCTCCCGCAGTACAGCTGTGATATTCTCCCTAACCAGTAGCGCAACTCCACCACCCCTTTTATATCCCCCTCTATCCCGCCTGAAACATCTAAATCCTGGAATGTTTAGCTGCCAATCCATTCCTTCCCTGAACCAGGCCTCTGTAATGGCAACAACATCATAGTTCCAAGTACTAATGCAAGCTCTAAGTTCATCTGCCTTACCCGTTATACTGCTTCCATTAAAACATAGGCACTTCAGGCCACCAGACCCGCTGTTTTCAGCAACAGCTCCCTGTCTGCTCTGCCTCAGAGCCATACTGGCCCTATTCCCTAGTTCTTCCTCAATTTTTTCACCTTCTGACCTATTGCTCCGGTACCCACCCCCTGCCATACTAGTTTAAACCCTCCCGTGTGACACTAGCAAACCTCGCGGCCAGGATATTTATGCCTCTTCAGTTTACATACAACCCATCCTTCTTATACAGGTCACACCTGCCCCGGAAGAGCTCCCAGTGGTCCAGATAATGGAAACCCTCCCTCCTACACCAGCTGTTTAGCCACGTGTTTAGCTGCTCTATCTTCCTATTTCTAGCCTCACTGGCACGTGGCACAGGGAGTAATCCCGAGATTACAACACTTGAGGTCCTGTCTTTTAACTTTCTGCCTAGCTCCCTGAACCCCTGCTGCAGGACCTCATGCCCCTTCCTGCCTATGCCGTTAGTACCAAAATGTACAACGACTTCTGCCTGTTTGACCTCCCAATTCAGGATGCCCGCTACCCGTTATGAGACATCCTGGACCCTGGCACCAGGGAGGCAACATACCATCCTGGAGTCTTTTTCACGTCCACAGAAGCGCCCAACTGTGCTGTGCTGACAATAGAGTTCCCTATGACTATTGCTCTTCTGCGATTTGACCCTCCATGCTGAGCATCAGAGCCAGCCATGGTGCCACTGCTCTGGCTGCTGCTGTTTTCCCCTGATAGGCTATCCTCCCCTGACAGTATACAAAGGGGTATACCTGTTTGAGAGGGGGACAACCACAGGGGATTCCTGCACTGACTGCCTGCCCCTTCTGATGGTCACCCATTTCTCTGCCTGCACCTTGGGTGTGACCATGTCTCTATAACTGCTATCTATGATGCTTTCCGCCACCTGAATACTCCTAAGTGCATCTGCACCAACCGAACCATGTGGTCTGTGAGGCGCTCCAGTTGGGTGCACTTTCTGCAGATGTAGCCACCCGGGACGCTGGAAGCCTCCAGGACCTGCCACATCTCACAGTCAGAGCACTGCACCCCTCTAATTAACATTGCATCAATTAATTAGTAAATTACATTTAAAAGTTTTTTAAAAAGTTACTGTTAACTATATGTTTCCTAGCACTAGATTTCTACTATAAATGTGAAAGCTAAATACAGTACTCTCCGATCTCTGGCTTAGATACCCCTCTCAATTATAATTAAGTAATAAGTAATTATGTTTAATTAGTTTAACAATGCTTCATGTTTAAATTTAGTGTCGCTTCCCAACCAGCCAATCAGGTCACAGCTTTACTGTGATGTCACTTCAGATTCCCCCCTCACACAATTTGAAAAGGTAATAAAAATAAATAAAAATCATTTACCTTCCCAGGTTCTCAGATGCTCTCTGGTTCTCTCCCTTTCCTGATTACCTCACTGCACCAAATTACCAAGTTCCAAATTCCCACTCTGGATGTGTCTCACTCCGGCTGAGTCTCCTTCACTTGAGGAAATGCCTGCGATATAGGCGTCCCGGATCATTAACACATTCCCCTCTAAGTCACTCACCTTCCTGATTTGAAGCTAAGTCGCTGTTCCTTCACCGTCGTGGGTTCACAACCATCGAGTTATAGAATTTACAGTGCAGAAGGAGGCCATTCGGCCCATCGAGCCTGCATCAACCCTTCGAAAGGTGCAGAGGAGATTCACTAGGTTAATCCCAGAGCTGAAGGGGTTGGATTACGAGGAGAGGTTGAGTAGACTGGGACTGTACTCGTTGGAATTTAGAAGGATGAGGGGGGATCTTATAGAAACATAAAATTATGAAGGGACTCGATAGGATAGATGCGGGCAGGTTGTTTCCACTGGCGGGTGAAAGCAGAACTAGGGGACATAGCCTCAAAATAAGGGGCAGTAACACTGACAGTCAGGGACCTATACACGGACGACAGGATCGCAACACTGGACGAACTGACAGAGAAATTTTGGCTAGCTGGGGGGAACGAGCTACGGTACCTGCAGCTCAAAAACTTCCTACGACAGGAGACAAGGACGTACCCACAACCGCCACGACAGACACTACTGGAAGACCTACTGGACGCAAGTATCCTAGAGAAAGGGAACTGTAGCGACATGTATGACCGACTGGTAGAAAGGGACGACACCGTACTGGACGCAACAAGAAGGAAATGGGAGGACGACCTGGGGATGGAGATAGGGTGGGGACTCTGGACCGAAGCACTGCATAGGGTCAACTCCACCTCCACGTGCGCAAGGCTCAGCCTGACGCAACTAAAAGTGGTACATAGAGCCCACTTAACGAGAAACCGTATGAGTAGGTTCTTCCCGGAGGTGGAGGACAGATGTGAACGGTGCCAAAGAGGCCCGGCCAACCACGCCCACATGTTCTGGTCTTGCCCCAGACTTGTGGAGTACTGGACAGCCTTCTTCGAGGCTATGTCCAAAGTGGTGGGGGTGAGGGTGGAGCCATGCCCGATAGTGGCGGTCTTCGGGGTTTCAGACCAGCCAGATCTATTCCTGGGGAGGATGGCGGACGCCCTTGCCTTTGCCTCCCTGATCGCCCGCCGTAGAATCCTGTTTGGCTGGCGGTCAGCAGCACCGCCCAGAGCTGCAGACTGGCTGTCCGACCTCTTGGAGTCTCTCCAAATGGAGAAAATCAAATTCGCCATCCGAGGGTCGGACGACGGCTTCCACAGAACGTGGGAGCCATTCATGCAACTGTTCCGGACAGGTGGCCAACGAACAAGAGGAAGAATAGTCGGGTGGCCAAGAATCAGGGGAAAATGGACGGGAATCGGGGGAAGGTAGCCCGGGGGGGGGGGGGGGGGGGGAGGGCTACGGGTTCGTTACGGGGGTTTGATGGCTAGCTAAGGCCCAAAACCAAACTAAATAAATGCCAATAAACATGTGCCTCGGCCATATTGGGGAATGTGAAATATGTATGCCGGCTAAAGGGGGGGCGGCCACAGTTGTTATTATGAAGATGCTTACCTGTAAATATATATGTTAATTTTTGCGTGTTCTTTTTTTTCTCTCTCTCTAACAATTTGTAATTTGTTCAATATAAAACATGAAAACTGAATAAAAAACATTTATAAAAAAAAATAAGGGGAAGTAGATTTAGGACTGAGTTTAGGAGGAACTTCTTCACCCAAAGGGTTGTGAATCTATGGAATTCCTTGCCCAGTGAAGCAGTTGAGGCTCCTTCATTAAATGTTTTTAAGGTAAAGATAGATAGTTTTTTAAAGAAAAAAGGAATTAAGGGTTATGGTGTTCGGGCCGGAAAGTGGAGCTGAGTCCACAAAAGATCAGCCATGATCACATTGAATGGCGAAGCGGGCTCGAGGGGCCAGATGGCCTACTCCTGCTCCTAGTTCTTATGTTCTTATGAAAGAGCACCCCGCCTGGGCCTATTCCCCCACCCTATCCCAGTAAACCCACCTAATCTGTACATCTTGGGACGCAAAGGGGGCAATTTAGCATGGCCAATCCACCTATCAGTGACAGAGCCAATGGTTTTTGTGAGGTCAAGAAGGACCGCACACATATTGCTGTGCTGTGCCTTGCAATTTCCTTTGTTTGCCATGCAGTTTAGATCATGTCAGTGGTGCCTCTCGATTAGTAGACACTGCAATGTGACTCTGGAAAGCGTTTCTCTGGCCAGTGGGAGGAGGTGGATCCTTGGCAAGATCGTCCCTGTGACAGACAGCAGTTATCGAGCTTGGTTCATGGATAGAGTCACAATCGTAACATCCCTGAGGTGTCCCAACACTCATTCCCCTTGAATGATGGGAGATATGAGGTGGCACAGTCGCTCCAGGATGGTGACTCCTGTGTTGTAAAACTAAGTGAGGGAAATAAACTATCAAACTGTTTATGACCTTAATCTAATTAAGTCAAACCTTGTTTGGTCAGGCTGAGTGTGAGGTGAGGTTGTTTACACTGTTGGATTTCCTTTGTCTCGGATTTTGCCACTGCAGGAAGTATTTCAAAGTAGGTCAGCTCTAATTAATTGAGAATCATATCTTTTTCACAATCTGTCTGATCGCTGGGACATTAAAAAGGCTCTTTGGTTTCCCACGTCACTGTGATCTGAGTTTGGGGTTTGTTGGCCTCCGTGAGGTTTCCTCAAGACATTTTCATCAAACAGAAATTGTCATGGAAACTGGGCCATGTCAGGGTCACAGAATCCCTACCGTGCAGAAAGAGGCCATCCGGCACATCGGGTCTGCATCGACCCTTCGAAAGAGCATCCCACCTGGGCCTACTCCCCCGCCCTATCCCAGTAAACCCACCTAACCTGTACATCTTAAGACACTAAGATTTATCATGGCCAATCCATCTAACCGGCACATCTTTAGACTGTGGGAGGAAACTGGAGCACCCGAAGGAAACCCACGCACACACGGGGAGAACGTGCAGACTCCGCACAGACAGACACCAAAGGCCGGAAACAAACTTGGGCCCCTGACCCTTTGAGGCAGCAGTGCTAACCACTGCGACAGCCCAAATCAAAGTGGAGGATGTTCAAATGTGGAGCGTTTTGAAATTCAACAACATCAATAACAAGCCAATTGACCAATCACATTTCATGACAGGGCGGGATTCGCCGGTATCCGGCGGGCGGGTTGTACCGGTGGCAAAGGGCCTCCGCCGGTCGGCACGAGTTGGCGCATGCGCAGGAGCGCCAGCGTGTTCCCAGAACTGCTGCTGTGATTCAAAGCAGATCGGTGGGCCCCAATCACGGGCCCAGGCCACGGAGCCCCCCCCCCCCCCCCCCCCGGGGCCAGATCCCCCCCGGCCGCTCGGCCCATCGCAGAGGGAGAATCGCCGGGGTGGGGGGAGGGGGGGGGGGGGTGGGCGCTGCCAACGGCCCCTGACCAGCGCGGCGCGATTCCCGCCCCCGACAAAAAATGGCGCCGGAGAATTCGGCAGCTGCCGTCGGGGCAGTATACCCCCCCCCCCCCCCCCCCCCCCCACAGTAATTCTCCAGCCCGACGGGAGGTCGGAGAATCCCGCCCGCATATTGATTTCACAGCACAGGAGAGTATATTCGGCCCATCAACTCCGCGTTGCTCCATGTAGAAAAATCCGCAATCAGTCCCATTCTCTTCTTCTCCCCCCATGACCCTTCCCAAAAGACCCTTGAGGAAAGTTCCCTTCCCTCAAGTGCCCATCCAATTTCCATTTGAAATCATTTGTCTGTCTCCACCTCTCTCAAATCATTTTCACTCGCTGCCTAAAGAAGGTTTTAAGCGTCCCCTTTGTAGCTCTTCTCCAGAACTTCAAATTTGAGCCCCTTCATAATTGTACCCTGTCCCTCAGTCAATGAGAAAAGTGTTTCTTCATCGATATCAACCTGTTTTAATCTATCGGATCGCACCTCAACTTCTTTTGCTCGAAGGAGAACAAACCCACCTTCGACAACTTAACTTTGCACCGGAATCTCTTCAACCATGGCTCCATTCTGGTAAATATCTTTCAAACCTCTCAAGAACCCTTCCTAACGTGTGGTGAGCAGAACTGGGCCCAGTACGACTGTTGTCCGGAAGGCGGGGGCAGTGAGACTGGTAAGGGTGTTCTTTCAGCGACCTAGTACAGACTCGATGGGCCGAATGCAACGTTAAGATTCCATGATTCTATGGTCCCGAATTTTATAAAGGTTCAGCATAACCTCCCTGACTTTTTACCCAATATCTCTATAGAGATAATCGTCTTTGTCAACTATTCTCTCAACACACCCAGACACCTTCAAAGGTCAATGTCTCGACACACTCATTAGAATTGTGCCATTAAGTATATATTCCTTATCCCTTCTGTCAAAATCGATCACATCATTTACCTGTCTTAAATTCCACCTGCCATTTTGCTGTCCATTCTGCGAGCTTTACTACGTCATGTGGCATCCTCCTCACAGTTTGCCATATCGCCGAGTTTGGTATCATCAGCAGATTTTGAAATTCTACTCTACCTATATTTAAAAAAAACAGCTTTAACATTGCGGATAATGCCCATGGCATTGCGGATAATGCCCATGGCATTGCGGATGATGCCCATGACATTGCGGATGATGCCCATGGTCAGTCTGAGGATTCACTGAACCAGCCGCTGGCTCAACCCCCAACTTTCAGCCCCTCTCTCCAAAAGACCCCAAAGTGCTGGCCAATTGGATATCTATTCATTTGGATCTATTCAATTGGATATCAGGGGCTGGTTTAGCTCACTCAGCTAAATCACTGGCTTTTAAAGCAGACCAAGTCAGGCTAGCAGGACGGTTCGATTCCCGTACCAGCCTCCCCGGACAGGTGCCGGAATGTGGCGACTAGGGGCTTTTCACAATAACTTCATTGAAGCCTACTCGTGACAATAAGCAATTTTCATTTCATATTCATAGTAACTCGCTCCCAGTTGTTAGTTTTCCAGATGTTTGCCATACCCCTGGTAAATGGCAGAGCTGGCATTGTGACATAGGAGGTTCGGGTCGATGCCACACTGTGCTATTTTACACCTGTCACCCCAACCACCTCGCGCATCTCCAAAGCTGTCCACAATGACGTGGAAAGTCCTGGAATAGCCATGAGATACAAACCATCACCCTCTATTTCCCACTTCAATCTATCTTCTTAATAAGAGACTTAATAAAGAGACTTCCACGTTATATCTTTATTACAATTATTTGCACGGACCTTTTTCACTGATGGACAATCACCATCAAACTCTCGGTCCCTTCGTGGCCCACTTGACTTTAATGCCTCAACGTTTTGCTTTAGATTCTAGTCACCTGATTCCTCCCACTCACTACACCTCCCCCCCAAACCACCCCCACCCAAACTCCTTCCAAAGCTTGAGTTTAAAGCCCCAATCACATCCCTAGTTATACATTTGAGCAGAATACAGGTTCCCAGTCTGGTTCAAGTGGAGCCCATCCCAAAAGTCCAGCTCCCTCTTCCCCCAGTACTGGTGACCCTGCCACATGAACCGAAACAAGATCTTCTCTCACCACTCTCACAGCCACATATTTACTTAGTTCCCTAATCTTCTTGACAGAGGGTGGTGAGTGCCTGGAACACGTTGCCAGGGGAGGTTGTGGAAGCAGATACATTAACGCCATTCAAAAGGCATCTTGACAAACACATGGATAGGATGGGTATAGAGGGATACGGCACAAGGAAGCTCTGAGGGTTTTGGCCAAGGTTATAGAACATAGAACATACAAGAACAAGATACAAGAACAAAGAAAATTACAGCACAGGAACAGGCCCTTCGGCCCTCCCAGCCTGCGCCGAAGCAGATAGAACATAGAACAGTACAGCACAGAACAGGCCCTTCGGCCCTCGATGTTGTGCCAAGCCATGATCACCCTACTCAAACCCACGTATCCACCCTATACCCGTAACCCAACATCTCCCCTTAACCTTACTTTTTAGGACACTACGGGCAATTTTTCATGGCCAATCCACCTAACCCGCACATCTTTGGACTGTGGGAGGAAACCGGAGCACCCAGAGGAAACCCACGCACACACGGGGAGGACGTGCAGACTCTGCACAGACAGTGACCCAACCGGGAATCGAACCTGGGACCCTGGAGCTGTGAAGCATTTATGCTAACCACCATGCTGCCCTAAATCCTTTGTCTAAACCTATTTTCCAAGGATCTACTTCCCTCTGTTCCCCGCCCGTTCATATATCTGTCTATATATATATATATATCATATATCCAGCCTGTCCATACCTCTCATAATTTTGTACACCTCAACCAGGTCCCCCTTCAACCTCCGTCTTTCCAACGAAAACAATCCTAATCTACTCAACCTTTCTTCACAGCTAGCACCCTCCATACCAGGCAACATCCTGGTGAACCTCCTCTGCACCCTCTCCAAAGCATCCACATCCTTCTGGTAATGTGGCAACCAGAACTGCACGCAGTATTCCAAATGTGGCCGAACCAAAGTCCTATACAACTGTAACATGACCTGGCAACTCTTGTACTCAATACCCCGTCCGATGAAGGCAAGCATGCTGCATGCCTTCTTGACCACTCTATCAACCTGCGTTACCACCTTCAGGGTACAATGGACCTGAACTCCCAGATCTCTCTGTACATCAATTTTCCCCAGGGCTCTTCCATTGATCGTATAGTCCGCTCTTGAATTGAGTACAGAAGGAGGCCATTCGGCCCATCAAGTCTGTACCGACCCAATTAAGCCGTCACTACCACCCTATCCCCATAACCCAATAAGCCCTCCTAACCTTTTTGGTCACTAAGGGTAATTTATCACGGCCAATCCACCTAACCTACATGTCTTTGGACTGTGGCAGGAAACCGGAGCACCCGGAGGAAACCCACGCAGACACGGGGAGAACGTGCAGACTCCGCACAGACAGTGACCCAAACCAGGAATCGATCCTGGGATCCTGGAGCTGTGAAGCAACAGTTCTACCCACTGTGCTACTGTGCTGTCCCCGTATCATGTCAGTAACAGGTTTGGAGGGCCGAAGGGCCTGTTCCTGAGCTGTGTTATTCTTTGTACATCAGTTTACGTGGCTTAGGCAACAATCCAGAGATTATTACTTTTGAGGGTCTGTGTTTGCACTTGGGCCCCAACCCCTCAAACTCCCTCAGCAGAACGCCATGGCTAGTTCCACCCATATCACCAGTTCCCACACGGATCACACAAGAGCTGAACTGGCCATTCAGCTGTTGATTCCTGGCTTTAATGGTCGTAGTTACTGCTTGATGGTGAATTTTTATTTGTGTTAATTGTTCTGATGCTGTGTGCAATGGCAAATCATTAAAGGCCACTGTGACTGATTAGGTGCGCGGTGGCATAATAGCTGTGCTACTGGACTGGTGCATCCAGAGACCTGAACTAATGAATGCAAAGGTATGAGTTCAAGTCCCGAAGCAGCAATTGAAGTGTTTGAATTCAATTAATAAAATCTGGATTTGGAAGCTAGCCTCAGTAATAGAACATAGAACAGTACAGCACAGAACAGGCCCTTCGGCCCTCGATGTTGTGCCGAGCAATGATCACCCCACTCAAACTCACGTAACCCGTATACCCGTAACCCAACAATCCCCCCATTAACCTTACACTACGGGCAACTTAGCATGGCTAATCCACCTAACCCGCACATCTTTGGACTGTGGGAGGAAACCGGAGCACCCGGAGGAAACCCACGCACACACGGGGAGGACGTGCAGACTCCGCACAGACAGTGACCCAGCCGGGAATCGAACCTGGGACCCTGGAGCTGTGAAGCATTGATGCAGTAATGAAGTGAAGTGAAGCAGTAATGGTACCTATGAAACTATCATTGATGATTGTGAAAGCTCATCTGGTTCACTAATATCCGTGAGGGAAGGAAATCTGCCGTCTGGTCTGCATGTGACTGGAGGCCTTGCATCTCGACCACCACTGGCTCGATTGCCCCGACCTGTGTCTGGAAGATGCCTCCCTGTTGCCTTCTCCATGGCTGATCAACGCTGACGTTACCAGTGACACCCACTTTCAGCAAATTAATTTTTAAAAGCGCACAAAATAGCGCTCATCCTCAGCCTAGTTACTGACCAGTTACTGACTAGGTCCTTGAATCACCGGAACATCCATATCCCTGCTTCAGTATTTCAAAAAAAATTAATTCGGGCGGCGAGGTGGTGCAGTGGTTAGCACTGCTGCCTCACGCCACCAAGGGCTCGGGTTCGATCCTGTCCCCGGGTCACTGTTAAGGGGCTGTTTAGCACAGGGCTAAATCGCTGGCTTTGAAAGCAGACCGAGGCAGGCCAGCAGCACGGTTCGATTCCTGTAACAGCCTCCCCGAACAGGCGCCGGAATGTGGTGACTAGGGGCGTTGCACAGGAACTTCATTGAAGCCTACTCGCGACAATAAGCGATTTTCATTTCATTCATTTCACTGTCCGTGTGGAGTTTGAACATTCTCCCCGTGTCTGTGTGGGTCTCACCCCACAACCCAAAGATGTGCAGGGTAGGTGGATGGGCCATGCCTAATTGCCCCTTAATTGGAAAAAAAAATTATTTGGGTATTCTAAATGTATTTGTTTTTGAAAAATTTCATTCCAATCTTTCTGAAACTCTTAGCTTTCCTGTTTGGAGAAAGTGTCTATTATTTTTCACCGTGCTCTGACTGCGAGTCTAAAATCCGAAACTAATCTGATCCACAGAACAATAAAGAAAAGTGTCAAATAACGCAGGTCACTGTGGAGAGTAAATGTCAAGTGTAAGTCCAAAGATGTGCTGGTTAGGTGGATTGGCTATGCAACAGCAACAATATTTATTGTCACAAGTAGGCTTACATTAACACTGCAATGAAGTTACTGTGAAAAGCCCCTAGTCGTCACACTCCGATGCCTGTTCGGTTACACAGAGGGAAAATTCAGAATGGCCGATTCACCGAACAGGTAATTTGTGGGAGGAAACCAGAGCACCCAGAGGAAGCCCGCGCATTCACAGGGAGAACTTGCAGATCGCACAGACAGTGATCCAAGCCGGGTATCGAACCTGGGACCCTAGAACATAGAACATTACAGCGCAGTACAGGCCCTTCAGCCCTCGATGTTGCGCCGAGCTGTGAAACCCCTCTAAAGCCCATCGACACTATTCCCTTATCATCCATATGCCTATCCAATGACCATTTAAATGCCCTTAGTGTTGGCGAGTCCACTACTGTTGCAGGCAGGGCATTCCACGCCCTTACTACTCTCTGAGTAAAGAGCCTACCTCTGACATCTGTCCGATATCTATCTCCCCTCAATTTAAAGCTATGTCCCCTCGTGCTGGACATCACCATCTGAGGAAAAAGGCTCTCGATGTCCACCCTCACTAATCCTCTGATAATCTTGTATGCCTCAATTAAGTCACCTCTTAACCTTCTTTTCTCTAACGAAAACAGCCTCAAGTCCTTCAGCCTTTCCTCGTAAGATCTTCCCTCCATACCAGGCAACATCCTTGTAAATCTCCTTTCCAATGCTTCCACATCCTTACTATAATGAGGCGACCTGAACTGCACGTAATACTCCAAATGCGGCCGCACCAGAGTTTTGTACAACTGCAACATGACCTCATGGCTCCGAAACTCAATTCTTCTACCAGTGTGCTACTATTCCACCCATGCTAAATTTCCCCTCAAGAGTTCAGGGATTTGCGGGATAGGTGGGGTTAGTGGGTTGCAGGGGATAGGGTGGGGAACACTTTCAGATGTTCAGTGCAGACTTGATGGGCCGAATGACCTCCTTCTGCACTGTATGAATTCCATGGATTCTAAGTGCAGGATTCAGCGTGGGAGCATCCAGTGCAGTTGAACGAACAGTACATTACCGCCAATAGGTAGTGGAAAGGACTTGATTCTGGTCACCAGGATCAGAGTGCGGAAAAAACCGAAAACCAACGATTTGAGTGTCTCCCGTTTAGATATAAATTTCAAATTTTAAAAGAATAAAAGACCTGCATTTTTACAGTGCTTTTCATCTTAATTAAGATACCCGAAAGAGATTGAGAGCCAAGTTTTATGGTAGCCAGACCATACCCTAATTAATATACGGAACAAGGATGAGACCCAAATAATCTTTCAATTTGTAAGCTGTGAGGAAAGGATACTTCATCCCCAGAAGTGATTCCACTGACAAATAGGGTTGTTTATATTAAAACAAACATTATTATTAACACAGGATTTATCCATTAAGATCCAAGGAAAAAACAGCTTTTCGATTAAACAGTTCTTACAAAAAAAAAGAAGAAAGGTCACTTTCCCATCTACTTCTAAACTTTTAATTAAGCAAAACCCACGCACACTGGTCAAATGACACTTATGAATAAAGTTAACACTCAGCGGTTTACAGATTTATTCACAATGTCCCTGGGAGAGAAGCTTTCAGAAGTCAGTGTGAGAGACAAACCTCCTTCCCCCAGAACCCAGAGCAGAATTCTCAAAATGAAACTGAAAACAGACATGGGGCAGAGCTGAAATCGAAACGAAAAATAACAGACCCGGGGCAGGGCTGAAAATGAAACTAAAAACAGACCCAGCCTCTCCCACGAGTAACATCACATCCTGCCTAGCTGTTAATCCCTTAATCACACAGTTTTAAAAAAATAATATTTTATTAAGGTATTTGAAATTTTTATAACAGTAACAAAAACAATGACATCAACATGGTAAAATCAAAATTTCCCCCCTCTAGCCCAATCTTTACACTCCTCACCCATACAACAACAATCCCCCCCCCCCATGGAATTCTGCATCTGCTGACATTAATTTTCCTCGAGAAAGTCGACGAATAGCTGCCACCTCCGGGAAAACCCCAACATTTACCCTCTTAAGGCAAAGTTTATTTTCTCCAGACTGAGAAACCCAGACATGCCACTAACCCAGGTCTCTACACTCGGGGGCTTCGAGTCCCTCCACATTAACAGGATCCGTCTCCGGGCTACCAGGGAGGCAAAGGCCAAGACGTCGGCCTCTATCGCCCCCTGAACTCCCGGCTCTTCCGACACTCCAAAGATCGCCACCTCCGGACTCGGCACCACCCGTGTTTTTAGCACCGTGGGTATTGCCTTATCGAAGACCTGCCAAAACCTTCTAAGCTTCGGGCATGCCCAAAACATGTGGACATGATTTGCTGGGCTTCCCGCGTACCTCGCACACTTATCCTCTACCCCGAAAAACTTGCTCATCCTAGCCACTGTCATGTGTGCCCGGCGATCTACCTTAAATTGTATCAGGCTAAGCCTGGCACATGGTGAGGAGGTATTAACTCTGCTTAGGGCATCCGCCCATAGACCCACCTCTACCTCTCTTCCCAGCTCATCCTCCCACTTGCCCTTAAACCCCTGCACCGGAGTTTCCTCCGCCTCAGAAAGCTCCTGGTAAATATCCGATACCTTCCCCTCTCCCACCCAGGTACTGGAAACTACTCTATCCTGTATCCCCCGTGGCGGCAGCAGCGGGAAGGCCGGAACCTGCGTTCTCAGGACATCGCGCACCTGCAAATACCTAAAACCAGTTCCTGCTGGCAATTAAAATTTATCCTCCAAAGCTTTCAAGCTGGGAAAGCTCCCGTCTATAAATATATCCCCCATCCTTCCAATTCCTGCCCTCTGCCAACTCCGGAACCCACCATCCAGCCTACCCGGTACAAACCTGTGGTTATTATAAATCGAGGTCCAAATCGATGCTCCCTCCACTCTCTTATATCTCCTCCACTGCCCCCAGATCCTCAGAGCCGCCAACACCACTGGACTGGTGGAATATCTGGCCGGCGAGAACGGCAGAGGTGCCGTTACCAATGCTCCCAGACTGGTGCAGCACGGTAGCATGGTGGTTAGCGTAAATGCTTCACAGCTCCAGGGTTCCAGGTTCGGTTCCCGGCTGGGTCACTGTCTGTGCGGAGTCTGCACGTCCTCCCCGTGCGTGCGTGGGTTTCCTCCGGGTGCTCCGGTTTCCTCCCACAGTCCAAAGATGTGCGGGTTAGGTGGATTGGCCATGCTAAATTGCCTGTAGTGTCCTAAAAAGTAAGGTTGTTGGGTTACGGGTATAGGGTGGATACGTGGGTTTGTGTAGGGTGATCGTTGCTCGGCACAACATCGAGGGCCGAAGGGCCTGTTCTGTGCTGTACTGTTCTATGTTCTATGGTGCCTTTACATGAAACCGCCTCCATCAGCTCCCACGCCGACCTACTCCCCACTACCCACTTCCTAATCATGGCTATATTAGCCGCCCAGTAGTAATTGCAGGCGTTCGGCAGCGCCAACCCACCCTCCCCCCGACTGCGCTCCAGCAACACTTTCTTCACTCGCGGGGTTTTACCCGCCCACACAAAGCCCAAAATAATCTTAATCACTCACTTGAAAAAGGCCTTTGGGATGAAGATGGGGAGGCACTGAAAGACAAACAGAAATCTGGGGAGGACCGTCATTTTCACTGTATGTACCCTCCCCGCCAGTGATAGCGGGAGCATGTCCCATCTCTTAAAGCCCCCTTCCAATTGTTCTACCAGCCGGGATAGGTTTAACTTGTGTAGTGCCTCCCATTCCCGGGCTACCTGGATTCCCAGATACCGAAAGCTCTTCCCTACCATTCTAAGCGGCAGCTCTCCCAGTCTCTTCTCCTGTCCTCTTGCCTGGATCATAAACATCTCGCTTTTCCCCATGTTCAATTTATACCCCGAAAAATTGCCAAATTACCCCAAGATTCGCATTACTTCCCCCATCCTCTCCAACGGGTCAGAAATATACAAGAGCAGGTCATCTGTGTAGAGCGAGACCCGGTGCTTCACCCCCCCCCCCCCCCCCCCCCCCCCCCCCGGAACCAACCCTTTCCAGTTCCTAGAGGCCAATGGGTCCATGGCCAGAACAAACAGCAACGGGGAGAGGGGGCACCCTTGCCTCGTCCCTCGGAGTAGTTCAAAATACCCCGACCTCAGCCAGTTCGTACGCACACTCGCTACTGGTGCCTGATAGAGCAACCGCACCCAGTCAATAAAGGCCACACCAAACCAAAACCTTCCCAGCATCTCCCACAGGTAATTCCACTCCACCCGATCAAAAGCCTTCTCCGCATCCATCGCTACCACCACCTCCGCCTCCTCTCCTTCTGAGGGCATCATAATAACAATTAGAAGCCTTCGAACATTGGCCTTGAGTTGCCTCCCCTTACCAATCCCGTCTGGTTTTCCCCTATCACCCCCGGGACACAGTCCTCTATCCTCGTGGCCAATATCTTAGCCAGCAGTTTGGCATCCACATTCAGTAGAGAAAGCGACCTGTATGACCTGCATTGCTCCGGATCCTTCTCCCGTTTCAAGATCAATGAAATCGAGGCCTTCGTTAAATGTCCTCACCAGCAGTGGGCTCAATATCTCTGAAAACTTCTTATAGAATTCCACCGGGTAGCCGTCAGGCCCTTGGGCCTTGCCCGACTTGCATGCCCTCCAGCCCCTTGATTATTTCATAGAATTTACAGTGCAGAAGGAGGCCATTCAGCCCATCTAGTCTGCACCGGCTCTTGGAAAGAGCACCCTACCCAAGGTCAACAACTCCACCCTATCCCCATAACCCAGTAACCCCACCCAACACTAAGGGCAATTTTGGACACTACGGGCAATTTAGCATGGCCAATCCACCTAACCTGCACATCTTTGGACTGTGGGAGGAAACCGGAGCAACCAGAGGAAACCCACGCACACACGGGCAGTATGTGCAGACTCTGCACAGACAGTGACCCAAGCCGGAATCGAACCTGGGACCCTGGAGCTGTGAAGCAATTATGCTATCCACAATGCTACCCGGCTGCCCTATCTCAATTCTCAATCTCAATCTCCAAGCCCCTCCACCAGGTCCTCCTCCGCCCTCGGGAACCTCAACTGATTCAGAAATTGCCTCATCACCTTCATCCCAGCCGGGGGTTCCGACTCATATCATTTACTATAAAAGTCCTTAAACACCTCGTTCACCCCCACCGGGTCCAGGACAGTATTACCGTCTCTACTCTTTACTTTACCGATCTCCCTGGCCACCTCTCTTTTCCTGAGCTGATGCGTCAACATTTTGCTTGCCTTTTCCCAGTACTCATAGATCGCCCCCCTTGCCTTCCTCAACTGTTCCACTGCTTTCCCTGTGGTCAACAGCCCAAACTCCACCTGTACCCTCCGCCGCTCCCTCAGTAGCCCCACGTCCGGGGCCTCCGAGTATCTCCTGTCCACCAAGAGTAGCTCCTCCACTAATCTATCTGTCTCAGCCCGTTCCACCTTTTCTCTGTGGGCCCGTATCGAGATTAAATCCCCTTTGACAACTGCCTCCAAAGCTTCCCACACCGTCGCTGCAGAGACCTCCCCCATATCATTTGTTTCCAGGTAGTTCAGGATGGACGTGTTAACCCGCCCACAGATCGCTTCATCCGCTAGCAACCCCACATCCAGTCTCCACAGCGGGTGTTGCCCTCCCTCCATACTAACCCTTTTATCCATCCAGTGCGGGGCACGATCCAACACTGCGATTACCGAGTACTCAGTATCCACCAGCTTTGGTATTAGAGCCCTGCTCAGAACAAAAAAGTCGATGCAAGAGTATACCTTGTGGACATGTGAGAAAAAGGAAAACTCCTTTGTCCTCGGCCGTGCAAACCTCCCTGGGTCTACTCCCCCTCATCTGTTCCATAAAACCCGTCAATTCCTTTGCCGCAGCTGACCTCTTCCCTGTCCTGGATTTTGACTGGTCCAATTCCAGATCAATGACTGTGTTGAAGTCCCCTCCCATGATCAGGTTATGTGACTCTAAGTCTGAGGTCTTACCTAACAGCCGCCTCATAAATTCCACGTCGTCCCAATTCGGAGCATATATGTTCACGAGTACCACTCGCACCCCCTCCAGCTTCCCACTCACCATATGTACCTACCACCCCTTGTCTGACATGATTCTCCCTGCCTCGAATGCCACTTGTTTGCTGATCAAGATCGCTCCCCTCCTGGTCTTTGAGTCCAGTCGTGAGTGGAACCCCTTGGCTAACCCATCCCTTCCTCAATCTCGTCTTGTCTGTAACCTTTAGGTGTGTCTCTTGCAGCATTGCCATGTCCGCCTTCAGTTCCCTCAAATGCATGAACATGCGAGCTCTCTTGACTGGCCCATTCAGTCCTCTAACGTTCCATGTGATCAGCCTGGACGGGGAGTTTCCAACACTGGACCTATTCTCCAGGCCCTCCAGCTTCTCCTGCATTCTTTTCTGGCGGTCGTTCATCATCCCCACCTTGCTTTCCAGCACGGTTATATACTCCTCGTGCTCGGACAACTTTTGTTCGACCTCCTGGATCGTTCTCCTGTGGGTTTCTTGATTCTGAACCATTTGATCAATCGAAGCCTTAATCGGGTCCAGCGTGTCCTTCTTCAGCTTGGCGAAGCAATCCTCGAAAAACTTCACCAGCTGCTCCGTCGACCACAGTGCCGTCTCCCCGCGGCCCTTGCCCTCCGCCATGCTGTCCCGTGTTACCAGCTTTGCTTGCATCTCCCTTTGTCGTCTCACACGGCCACTTCTGGTCCAATTCTCCAGACACCGGAGGGGGATTCCTCCTTACTGTCTCACTCTTCACCGATTTATCCCATAAAATCCGGAAAGAAACGGGGGAAATAGGTCTAAAAGTCCGTTACAGGCAGGAGCTATCAAATGTGCAACCTACCCCTCCATGGCGACCACAGGAAGTCGCTTAATCACACAGTTTTAACAGATATATAATCTGAATACCTTAACCCAAGTTATTTTAATAACTTGACTGCAACAGACACATACTTAAATAAACATTTCCTACATTCATCACACAAGGAAGTCCTTTTTGAAGTGTAAACTAACATTTCACAGTAACTTCATTGCACTGTAAGCCTACTGGTGACAATCAAGACTTTTTTAAAAAGTGCCAGAAACACAATCCATTGTCTCCTGTACAAACCTGGAAACCTGTTTTAACCTGCATAATACAATAATACAGAGCGTACACAGACACGAGGCTGCGCATTTCTCTGACACAGTGACCATTCGAATAGCTGCACACCACAGGCATCCGGGAATTTCAAATTCAGTCTGGATTGTAAACAGATGGTTGGAGAGAACTTGTGTCAATTGGGAAGGTCTGTTTGTTAAATTATGCACAGTTAAATAAAAAGACTAAATGTCCTGAGGTAAAAAGTGGGAGTGACAGGGACATGGGCCAAGTTCGCAAGTTGATCCAGGACCTCATACAATTGCTGGCATCTACCCAACAATGTGGAAAACGGTCCCCGTACGAATAACTTCGTAGCGAGGATAAATCCGATTCGGTCAGTTACTATCCCAGCAGTCTATTCTCCATCGCCAGCAACATGATGGAAGGAATCATCAACAGTGCTCTCAAGCAGCACTTACTCAACAATGACCTGCTTGCTGATGCTCAATTTGCATTCGGCCAAGGGTCACTCAGCTCCTGACCTCAGTCCAGCCTTGGCCCAAACAAGGACAAAAGAACTGGACAGAAGGACTGAACTCCAGAGCTGAGGTGAGAGTGGCTGCCCTTGACATCAATGCACCATTTGGCCAAGTGTAGTATCAAGGAGCCCTGGCGAATGGGAATGGGGGTGGGGGGGAACTCTCCACTGGATTCACACCTCCCGTTCCATACCGGCCTCCACGAACAGGCGCCGGAATGTGGCGACTAGGGGTTTTTCACAGTAACTTCATTGAAGCCTACTTGTGACAATAAGCGATTATTATTATTATTACCACAAAGGAAGATGGTTGCGTTTGTTGGAGATGAATCATCTCAGTTCTAAGACATCACTGCAGACATTCATAGAACATAGAACATAGAACAGTACAGCACAGAACAGGCCCTTCGGCCCTCAATGTTGTGCCGAACAATGATCACCCTACTTTAAACCCACATACCCGTAACCCAACAATCCCCCCATTAACCTTACACTACGGGCAATTTAGCATGGCCAATCCACCTAACCCGCACATCTTTGGACTGTGGGAGGAAACCGGAGCACCCGGAGGAAACCCACGCACACACGGGGAGGACGTGCAGACTCCACACAGACAGTGACCCAGCCGGGAATCGAACCTGGGACCCTGGAGCTGTGAAGCATTGATGCTAACCACTATGCTACCGTGAGGCCCCGAAGGCTTCCTCAGGGTAGTGTCCTCCGTCCAATCAGCTTCAGCTCTTTCATCAATGATCTTCCTCTATTGTAAGGTCTGGAGTGCAGATGTTCACTGATAATTGCACAATGTCCAGCACCATTCCCGACTCCTTAGATACTGAGACCCTTAAGTGATCAATTAATGGCCTCGTAAAGATCTGCTCCCACGATGGGAGAGGCCCATGCCTGGTCACTAGGCCGTTAGGTAAAATCTGGGACAGACTAAGGTGGGCCTCCTTAAGGGGTGCCCCATGACCATTCAGGAAGCCCCCCCCCCCCCCCACCCCAAGTTGTGAAGCCCCCATGAGTTCACCCATTCTCTTTCTAATAATGTACCCCTATCCCTCTCACTCCCTGGCTGGAGCCTACCAGCCTGGATTTGGCAAGACTCCAGACTCTCCTTACATCCCAGCTCCATCACGGATCACCTTCCTCTCGTCGCTCTGTAATCCCCAAACATGAGAGCTGCAAGCTCTCTGATTGGCTGACACCTCTCTGAGGCAGAGCCTCCTCTTGATGAAATTCAGATCTACCGCTCGCAGTATAAAATTCAGTCCGAAAGTTGTTCCCTAGACTGTCTCCACCTCCTTGTCCACTGATCCTCTGTTAGGCTTTGAGAAGACATTTTGGTATAAACATTCCCTTTTCCTGATAGTGTCTGTTTGGATATTAAACCCTTTTGCAGGAAGAATAGTGGGAGCTAAAATGTTACGTTGGTAATGATCCAGTTGTATATGTAAGACCCATAGGAGCAGAGGTAGGCCATTCAGCCCATTGAGTCTGCTACACCAGTCAATGAGATGATATGACACATGTGACACGTGTGTTATACTTTTTTCAATCAACTCACTTTATGACTTTTAATTGCTGTTCCCATCCACTGGCGGGAAACCAATTCAGAAATTTAAATCTGGGTCAAAAATGTCATAGTTTGTATTTCTGCGCCTTTATTTTCTTGTGCTGGCTTGGAAAGAAGTTCCACAGCTAAGCCTGTGCTTTGTATGAAAATATACTTGAACTAATTCTTTAATTAACCGCGAATGCTTACCAAAAGCTGCACAATGAACCCCTTTTTATTGGTGTTTGGGGTCCAAATAGGTTAGCATGCTCACCGTGCCCGCTGAGTCTGTGGGCATGCTGACTGGCCATTTTATCCAGGCTAAAATCCAGTGAATCAAATTTAAAATGCTCATAAAATTATAGAGATGCTAGTTTTAGATCAACACATAATTCGAACAAACACCACACTTATCACAGAATCACAGAATTGTTACGGTGCGGAAGGAGGCCATTCGGCCCATCGTGGTCTGTACCAGCTCTCCAAACGAGGGTCACGGCTTAGTGCCTGTCTTTTCCCTGTACCCCTGCGCATTGTTTCCATTCAAATAATCATCCAATGTCCTCTTGAAAGCCTCCATTGAACCTGCCCCCACCACACTTCTCGGCCGCGGATTCCAGACCGCTGTGCGAAAAAGATTTTTCCTCAAATCACAGTTGCTTCTTTTTGTAAACCTGCGCCCTCTCGTTTTCGATCCTTTTATCGAGCGAGAGCAGTTTCTCCCGATCTACTCTGTCCAGCCCCCTGGTGGTTTTGAACATCTCGATCAAATCTCCTCTTAGAAGGGCAGCACGGTGGCCTAGTGGTTAGCACAACCGCCTCACGGCGCTGAGGTCCCAGGTTCGATCCCGGCTCTGGGTCACTGTCCGTGTGGAGTTTGCACGTTCTCCCCGTGTCTGCGTGGGTTTCGCCCCCACAACCTAAAAATGTGCAGAGCAGGTGGATTGGCCATGCTAAATTGCCCCTTAATTGGAAAAAATAATTGGCTAATCTAAATTTTAAAAAAAATAAATCTCCTCTTAGTCTTCTCCCCGAGATGGGCAAGGTTTTCCAAACCAGAATCAAGGAAATCAGCGTGTGGATAGAGTGGTTTGAGTGAATTAAGAAGAGCCAATGTGGATAGGTAAATGACAGATCTTGTTTGAGTAACCCAGGATTTTCCAGCCTTTTTGGATCGGGAATAACGTGTTCATTAAACGGTCAACAGTAACAAAGGTTTGAAAACCAACAACGTGACAGTCCACATTTCACACTAACCATTAAACAACAAGGAAACATCACCGTTCCATATTGTTGCCAATACAAAGCTGTATCAGTTCACTTTCACAAAGAAATGCGAACACACGGTATCACCGCTCGCAGGCACCTCAACAGAAACCAAGGATAAGCCTGAGAATGTGTTAACTTGTCCAGAACTTTGTCGTGGAAATGATCTGTCCATCAATGTGTTACTTGTTCCCATGTATCAGAGCCATTCTCCATCCAGGAGCCCCAGCAGTGCAGGCCCCTCCCACACGGCCCAATCTCACCGCAACCAAATCCTGGCATCCACATATTCCACTGGCGTTCAAGGTGCAGTTGATCATCCTTGACTTCCAGCCAGCGCCGGCCCTAGGGTTGCTGGCGCCCCGGCCAAGCTGAACTTCGGCGCCCTTCGGGGGGGGGGGTGTCGGGTCGGGTCGGGGGTCGGGTCAGGGGGGGGGGGTCGGGTCGGGGGGGTGTCGGGTCGGGTCGGGGGGGGGTCGAGTCGGGGGGGGGGTCGGGTCGGGGGGGGGGGGTCGGGTTGGGTCGGGTCGGGTCGAGGGGGGTCGGGTCGGGTCGGGGGGGGTCGGGTCGGGTCGGGGGGGGGTCGGGTCGGGTCGGGGGAGGTCAGGTCGGGTCGGGGGGGGAGTCGGGTCAGGACGGGGGGGGGGTCGGGTCGGGTCGGGGGTCGGGTCGGGGGGGTCGGGTCGGGTCGGGGGGGGGGTCGGGTCGGGGGGGGTCGGGTCGGGGGGGGGGGGTCGGGTTGGGTCGGGTCGGGTCGAGGTGGGTCGGGTCGGGTCGGGGGGGGTCGGGTCGGGTCGGGGGGGGTCGGGTCGGGTCGGGGGGGGAGTCGGGTCAGGACGGGGGGGGGGGTCGGGTCGGGGAGGGGGTCGGGTCGGGTCGGGGGGGGTCAGGTCGGGTCGGGGGGGGTCGGGGGCGGGGGGGGGTCGGGTCCGGTCGGGGGGGGGGGGGGGGCGGAGTGACCTGGTATATGATCGGGACTCACCGATCGGCGGGCCGGTCTCTCTGTCGGCAGGTCTCTGTCGGCAGGTCTCTGACGCCGGTCACGCACTCGTTGATGGCGCCCCCTAGCACATGGCGCCCCGGGCGACTGCCCGAGTTGCCGGTACCTTGAGCCGGCCCTGCTTCCAGCGTGTGTAACCCGCCGTGACGTGCCAGTTACACACAGCACCCACCACACCAGCAACCAAAGCATCAGCAATCTGCGGAAGCATTTCTTCAACGCCGTTAGCAGGTGGCTTCCAAGACTTTTCTCACGCAGGAGGCCAATAAGCAAATCTCAGAAAGAAACATCAAACAGGAATTTCAAAAACAGAAGCTGAGGTATGCAAGGAACCAACACAGTGAGCAAAAAAGGCAATGAATAATCAATAAAGATGAGTATTAGAGTTGCAGGTGAAGAACTCAAATGGCCATTGACTTCATTATGACTGGAAGGTCCAGCTGGCTGCCAATAACGAGTCGCCAGAAAACCCACCGCGGGAAGTGCCCAGAAATCCCGGCCCATATCAAAATGCTGGTAACAACTAACCCCCTGAACCCCTACTGATTCCCCAACTCTTTACCAGACCTTCCTACTGCCCCTAACCCTCCAACCCCCTCCATGACCCGCCAACGACCCCCACCCTCCCCCGATGCTTCGACCAATCGAACCACTGACCCTCCGACCCCCTCACAACCCTCTCTGCCACCCTACCCAGCTGGCACCTTACCAGTCCACCCACTCACCTCACACACTTATGCGCCAACAGTGAAAAGCTCCTTAAATGTCGCAGAACTTTTCAGTATGATCGTGAATGAAGACTTGCCATTAAGTGTTCTCAAAGGAGGGCCTGGTTTGGATTCCCCCAATGATCCCGTCCTGTGAACAAGGTCACCCAGAACAGGTATGGTCCACATTTCCAAAGAGGCCCGGTTCAGAGGTCCAGACCTGAAATGTGGAACTCCAGTTCTGAGTTTAAAACAAGGAACCGAGTGACAATCCAACGATGAATACCATTCCTCAGAAGATTTGGCCCTCTGCTCGATAGGAAGCAGATTCAATGATAATTTTTAAAAGGAAATGGTATGCATTCTTAGAAAGTAAGAAGTCTTACAACACCAGGTTAAAGTCCAACAGGTTTGTTTCAAACACGAGCTTTCGGAGCGCAGCTCCTTCTTCAGAGTCACCTGAGGAAGGAGCAGTGCTCCGAAAGCTCGTGTTTGAAACAAACCTGTTGGACTTTAACCTGGTGTTGTAAGACTTCTTACTGTGCTCACCCCAGTCCAACGCCGGCATCTCCACATCATTCTTCGAAAGGGCAGAGGGTGAGGACTATTTAGGTGGTTGGTGGCATAATGGCCTGAATGGCCCTCCAACGGCTCGCCCCCTTATTCTGAGTCTGTGTCCCCTGATTGTAGACTCCTCAGTCAGGGGAAACATCCTTCCGACACCCACCCTGTCGAGCCCTGTGCCCTGAGCCCTGGGTGAGTGGCCTCCTTTTGCACTGTAGGGATTCTGTGATTCAAAGTGGATAACCTCACATTTTTCCATATTTCATCCCATCTGCCAATGTTTACCCGCTTGCTTCACCTCTCCAAATACCCCGAAGCATCTTTGAATCCTCTTCACAATTCATACTACCATCTAGTTTTGAGTTTTCTGTAAACTTGGAAATATTAAATTTAATGCGCACATCCAAATCTTGTAATAGATTGTGAACAACGTGGACCCAAGACCTGATCCTTGCGGTATTCCACTAGTCACAGCCTGCCGACCTGAAAATAATCCATTCATTCCTACTCTGTTTTCTGCCTGTTAACCAGTTCTCAGTCCATGCCAGTATATCCCACCTCCCAATCCCATGTTCTCAAATTTTGTTTACTAACCTCTTATAGATATATAGAACAGTACAGCACAGAACAGGCCCTTCGGCCCTCGATGTTGTGCCGAGCAATGATCACCCTACTTAAACCCACGTAACCCGTATACCCGTAACCCAACAATCCCCCCATTAATCTTACACTACGGGCAATTTAGCATGGCCAATCCACCTAACCCGCACATCTTTGGACTGTGGGAGGAAACCGGAGCACCCGGAGGAAACCCACGCAGACACGGGGAGGACGTGCAGACTCCACACAGACAGTGACCCAGCCGGAAATCGAACCTGGGACCCTGGAGCTGTGAAGCATTGATGCTAACCACCATGCTACCGTGAGGCCCTAAATATATATAGAACAGTACAGCACGGAACAGGCCCTTCGGCCCTCGATGTTGTGCCGAGCAATGATCACCCTACTCAAACCCACGTATCCACCCTACACCCGTAACCCAACAACACCCTCCCCCCCATCCACTTTACATCCTCAAAAAACTCCAACATGTTTGTTAAACATGATATCCCTTTTATAAATCCATGTTGATTCTGTCCAATCCGACCAGCATTGTCCAGGTGTCCTGTTATTCTTCCTTAAGTATTTATCACCAACCAATCTACAGAAAATATTCCAGAGTTAATAGACTTTAAAAGTTTTTTAAAATAAATTTTGAATACCCAATTATTTTTTTCCAATTAAGGGACAATTTAACATGGCCAATCCATCTAACCTGCACATCTTTAGGTTGCAGTGTTAATGTAAGCCTACTTGTGACAATAAAGATTATTATTATTACAAGGGGAGAATGTGCAAAGATTTTTGATAGTTGACAAGCAGTGCATGTACAATCTCCACAGCCACCTCTTTCAATACTCTGGGGTGCAGAACATCAGGCCCAGGGGATTTATTTAACTTCATTGTAGTGTTAATGTAAATCTGCTTGTGACACTAATAAAGATTATTATTATTTTTTTGTTGACTTCTTGTCCATTTCTCTCGTACTTTTTTTTGTACTAATATTGGAATGACGGAGGTTGAGGGGTGATCTGATGGGGATCTACAAGATCATGAGGGGCATGGATAGAATAGATGGGCAGGCACTCTTTCCCAGGGTGGAGGGATGAGTCACCAGGGGGATTATATTTAAGGTCCATGGGGCAAAGTTTAGAGGAGATGTGCGAGGCAGGTTTTTTACCCAGAGGGTGGTGAGTGCCTGGGACGCGTTGCCAGGGGAGGTTGTGGAAGCAGATACATTAACGGTGTTCAAAGGGCATCGCGTCAAATACATGGGTGGGATGAGGATCGAGGGTTTTGGCCAATGGTGGTATCATGACCAGTACAGGCTTGGCGGGCCGAAGGGCCTGTTCCTGTGCTGTATTGTTCTTTGTTCTTTGTTCTCTTTAAGCCGCACATTCAGCTCTCCAATCGTATTTACCATATGCCAATTTGCAATTGGTTCAGGTGATACCCTCGATTTTAATTTAGAGCCGAGCCCCTCATACTCCCTGTGCAAAACCTCTTTCCTAGTTTTTCTATGTCGTTGGTACCTATACGAACCTCGGATGGTGATGTCTAGCACGAGGGGACGTAGCTTTAAATTGAGGGGAGATAGATATAGGATAGATGTCAGAGGTAGGTTCTTTACTCAGATAGTAGTAGGAGCGTGGAACGCCCTGCCTGCAACAGTAGTGGACTCACCAACATTAAGGGCATTTAAATGGTCATTAGATAGACATATGGACGATAAGGGAATAGCGTAGATGGGCATTAGAGTGGTTTCACAGGTCGGCGCAACATCGAGGACCGAAGGGCTTGTACTGCATTATGTTCTATGTTCTATGTAGGGGGGATGGTGAGGTTGAGGTGCTAATGCTCCATAAAATACCATAGGGTGGCATACGACTGGATACAAAATTCTGAACATTGGAGAAAGGGTCAGCTGTTGGTGTGTGACTCCCAGCAGAGAAGGCCGACATGCAGGCGAAGGGAACCGAAGAGGAGCTATCACAAAATTCATTTTGGCAGGGACGTTACTCAACGTTGCCAGCATGGTAGCACAGTGGTTAGCACTCTGGCTTCACGGCGCCAGGGTCCCAAGTTTGATGCCCCGCTGGGTCACTGACTGTGCAGAGTCTGCACCTTCTCCCTGTGTCCACGTGGATTTCCTCCGGGTGTTTTGGTTTCCTCCCACAGTCCAAAGACGTGCTGTTCGGGGGATTGACCGTGATAAACTGCCCTTAGTGTCCAAAAGGGTTGGGAGGGGTTACTGGGTTACGGGGGTAGGGTGGAAGTGAGCGTTTAAGTGGAGTGCAGACTCGATGGGCCGGGTGGCCTCCTTCTCCACTGCATGTTCTATGTTACAGACTGAAGCCGAGGTCTTTCCCTGCAGAGAAGGGAAAGTTGAAGGAGATAGTGGAAATAGCACAAGTGATGATTTGGGGATGTGGATCAGGGGAGGTTTGAGACATTGGACTAATGCTGTGAAAGAGAGAGGTTGAGAAAGTGCAGGCTGAGGGAAGCTTTTTGCATAAAAAAATCAATTCCTTATCTCTCCACTTTGAAGTTACATTTTCAATACCTGCATTGTTTTCCTCTTGTCGCCCAGCCAAACATCTTCTTTTCTCCCTGATATTCTAATTTGTATCTCAACATATCTTCAGACACCTCCCTGTTTTATTTTCCTTTATCCCAATTTCCTTTTTAAAAATCTTAATTTTCTCCAATCCTTAACATTATGAGTGCGATTCTCCAGTTCCCCAAAGGTGTGTTTCTTTGTGGTGCACCGTTCGCTGACCGCGGGATCCTATACTTCCGCTGCTCATCAATGAGATTTCCCATTGAGGCCACCCCACACCACCAGGAAATGTACAGGCTGGGGTACGCTGCCAGCGGGAAAAGACAATCACAATGGTCGGAGAATTCCGGCCGATATGGAACTTTGCATGACTACCAGACATGTCAAAGCACTTTACCACAAATGAAGTACTTTTTCAAAGTGTGAATAGTCTATGGTGTAATTGAGAAAATAGCACAGTCACAGAAAGTTCCCACAAACAGTCATGGGACAATGGCCAGGTTTGTTTAGTGCTGTTGATTGAGGGATAAATATTGGTCAGGATGCTGGGAATAACATCCCTGCTCTTATCTAAAATATTGCCATGGGATCTTTTACTTCACCCGAGCATGTAGATTGAACCTCACCCAAAAACAGGTCCTCCAACAATGCAGTAGACTCCGCAGTGTTACACTGAAACATCAACCTTGATTTTTACATTGTAAGGATCCTTCCCGTTTGTTCCCTGTTTGTTCCGATATTTCCCATTTCTATTATTTTGCTGTTGCATTTTTGATCCATGGATGACTGATGGACCTGTGACTTTAAGGCAAGCAGCCTATAAGAAGCCTGTGCCTTGAATTCAAACAGAAGAACCCAGAAGGCTGTGCCAGTTTAAACTGGTGATTGCAGACTGGCCGGTATCAGTGAGGACTCAGTTTGATTGATTGGCTGGTGGCCAATGAATTGGCTCCAAAGGCTGTTTTCCGCCCGGTATCAGGTGGTGATTGGATCTGATCCCATTGAAATGTTATTCAGAGCTCCAAGGGTTTGAGTTTGGTGTGAGTTTTGATCTTGGCAGCCCCAGGAAAGGACCTGCTATCCTCTCCTCCCGGTTTTTCTCCAGAATGACAGTGTTCTGAACTGGCAGAGAGTCTGGATGAATCCATGCAGAGGCAGAGTCCAGAACCGAGCAACTCTCTCTCCTGAAAGGCAAGGGCAGAACTGACCAATTCTCTCGACAGAAAGATAGAGGCCTGAATACGAACCTTGATCTGAAGTCCCAGTTTGATGAGAAATAAGGTGTCTCCCCAGGAGGCCTGTGGATGTGAGCACTGCATTTTCTGAACTACAGGGACTCTGAGAGAATGACTCTACAAAGAAGACCACGGTAGCATAGTGGTTAGCACAATTGCTTCACAGCTCCTGGGTCCCGGGTTCGATTCCCGGCTTGGGTCACTGTCCGTGCGGAGTCTCCCCGTGTGTGCGTGGGTTTCCTCCGGGTGCTCCGGTTTCCTCCCACAGTCCAAAGATGTGCAGGTTAGGTGGATTGGCCATGCTAAATTGTCCTTCGTGTCCAAAATTGTCCTTAGTGTTGGGTGGGGTTACTGGGTTATGGGGATCGGGTGGAGGTGTGGGCTTGGATAGGGTGCTCTTTCCAAGAGCTGGTGCAGACTCGATGGGCCGAATGGCCTCTTTCTGCACTGTAACTTCTATGATTCTATGATTACCAACTGAAAACCAAAGACACTAAGTTGCAAGCTTGCTGTGAGGAAAGTGGGCTAAAGGACCACCATCTGAAGTAAAGATTCTTATCTTTTGACATTCACCGTTATTATTTTTTCACCACTTCCCCCCCCTCTGTGTTTGTCTGTTTTGTTGGAGCGTGAGACAGCTAAAGCGGGGAGTAAATATTAGCTTGTCGTTTACCAGTTGTATCTGCTGCATATTTCATGATAGTTCCTGGTATAAATAAACAGTAATTGTGTTTGCATTTACAAATCTGGTCACTGTAATTATTGTGCAGCGTAAGGTCAAAGACTTCGGGTATTTCTAAAATAATTATTGGTTGATTCACTTGTGTTTTGACTCCGGGGTCTGTGGGGCTGGAATTGACTAGCCCAGGATGTCGTAACAAGATTTCAACCCGGAACCGTGTGACACACAGGCCAGAGTGCAATAAATGGCGGAGACACAAGAGAGATTAAATGACAACGGGGATAATGGTGCAAGGCAAAAGGTGGTGGGGTGGAAGGTGATAGTGTGATAAGTCAAGAACAAAAGATGGGTTATTCGACTTAAACTGTACCCTTAATGTTTCGCCCCACCCACGATTATAGATATCACTGTGATATTTAGATATCCTTTAAACCACTGTCCTTGCCTTTTCCAAAGATAGGGATGGATTTAGAAACTGGGTTTATGTCCAGCAAGGGCACTCCCACATCACAAATGGGAAGTGCAGCTCTTCAAACATGTTCTGATGATAAAATTAATGAGGAAGGCAGTGCAAAACTTTGCTTCCTTAATGAGCATTTCAGCAACAAGGAAGTGCATTTGTACACATGGCAGCACCTTGATGTGCAAGTTCCCCTCCAAGCCATTCACCAACCAGACTTGGAAATATATCACCATTCCTTTAATGCCTTTGGCTCAAAATCTTGGATCATCCTCCCTAACAGCACAGTGGGTGTACCTACACCACGGGGACTGCAGCGATTCAAGAAGGTGGCTCACCACCACCTTGTGAAGGGACAATTAGGAAGGGGCAATAAATGTTGGCCTAGCAACAATGGCCACATCCCAAGAATGAATATAGTTCCTTTAATGTACACATGGAATTATCAAATGGAAGTTGATACGGTGCCATGCGAGGAGGAATTAGGATAAGAACATAGAACATAGAACAGTACAGTACAGTACAGGCCCTTCAACCCACGATGTTGTGCTGAACATTTATCCTAATCTAAGATCAACCTAACCTACACCCCTTCAATTTACTGCTGTCCATGTGCCTGTCTAAGAGTCGCTTTAATGTCCCTAATGACTCTGACTCCTCCACCTCTGCTGGCAGTGCATTCCACACACCCACCACTCTCTGTGTAAAGAACCTACTTCTGACATCTCCCCTATACCTTCCTCCAATCATCTTAAAATTATATCCCCTCGTGATAGCCATTTCCAGCTGTACAAGTTTCTGCTTGTAAGCCGGGAGAAGAAGCACAGTCTTATGGTCTGATTTCTCAAAATGCAGTCGGGGGATGGAACGGTAGGCGCCCTTGATTTTTGAGTAGCAGTGGTCAAGATTGTTGTCGCCCCTGATGGGACAGGAGATGCGCTGGTGAAATTTTGGCAGTACACTCTTGAGGTTGGCCTTGTTGAAGTCTCCGGCCATGATGAACAAGGCCTCTGGGTGTTCAGTTTTGTAGTTGTTTATAACTGTGTACAGTTCATCCAGTGCCTTCCTCACTTCTGCCTGGGGTGGGATGTACACCGCTGTGATAGGGGATAGGGGTGTGATAGGGGTTCTTGAACAGGGGAACAACATTCGCCTCCCTCCAATCATCCCGTGCTACTCCAGTGGAGAGTGAGGACGTAAAGATCATTGCCAACGGCGTAGAAATCACCACCCTCGCTTCCCGTAGTAACCTTGGGTATATCCCGTCAGGCCCAGGGGACTTATCTATCCTGATGCTTTTCAAAATTTCCAGCACATTCTCCTTCTTAATATCAACCTGTTCGAGTCTATTAACATGGTTCACACTGTTCTCATGGGCAACAAGGTCCATCTCTCCAGTGAATACTGAAGCAAAGTATTCATCTAGGGCCTCCCCCACCTCCTCAGACTCTAGGCACAAGTTCCCTCCACTATCCCTGATCGGTCCTACTCTCACTCTGATCATCCTCTTATTTCTCACAGAAGTGAGAAGCCTTGGGGTTTCCCTAATCCTTCCCATCAGGGCTTTTTCATGCCCCCTTCTAGCTCTTTTCAGTCCATTTTGAGTTCCTTCCTGGCTACCTTGTAACCCTCTGGAGTAGTGCCAGATCCTTCCTTCCCCAACCTTACATAAGCTTCCTTCTTCCTCTGGACTAGAAGCTCCACTTCTCTTGTCATCCAAGGCTCCTTCACCTTACCATTCCTTCCTCGTCTCAGTAGGACAAAAATATCCATCACTCGCAGCAAGTGCTCCTTAAACATTCCCCACATTACTGTTAATAATAATAATAATCGCTTATTGTCACCCGCGCTGCTGGCTTGTTCTGCATTACAAGTCAGCTGTTTAGCCCACTGTGCTAAACCAGCCCAAGAACAATTGTTCCCACTTTATGCTCCTCAGCTCCTGTCTAATAGCAGTATAATTTCCCCTCCCCCAATTACATACCTTCCCACACTGTGTGTTCCTAACCCTCTCCATGACTATGGTAAAGGTCAAGGAGTTGTGGTCACTGTCACCGAAATGCTCTCCCACCGAGACATCTGACACCTGGCCTGGTTCGCTGCCGAGCACCAAGTCCAATGTGGACTGTTCCCCAGTCGGCCTATCTACATATTGAGTCAGGAATCCTTCCTGTATACACCTGACAAATTCTGCTCCATCCAAACCATTTTCACTAAGGAGGTTCCAGTCAATATTAGGGAAGTTGAAGTCATCCATGACAACAACTCTGTTAATTCTGCATTTTTCCAAGATCTGCCGCCCAATCTATTCCTCTATCTCTCTGCTGCTATTGGGGGGGTCTACAGAAAACTCCCAATAAAGTGACAGCTCCTTTCTTGTTTCTGACTTCCACCCATACTGACTCAGTAGACAAACCCTCCTCAACTACCTCCTTTTCTGCAGCTGTGGTGCACTCCCTAATTAACAGTGCCACTCCCCCTCCTCTTTTACCTCCGTCCCTATTCTTCAGAAAACATCTAAACCCCGGAACATCTAACAACCATTCCTGCCCCTGTGAAATCCATGTCTCCGTAATGGCCACAACATCGTAGTTCCAAGTACTGATCCATGCTCTAAGTTCTTCTCCCTTATTCCTGACACTCCTTGCATTGAAACAGACACATTTTAACCCATTCCACTGAGTGCAACTTTGCCCAATCAACTGTCTATCCTTCCTCACAGACTTGCTGCATACTATTTCTGCCTGTTCAACAGCTACCCTATCCTCTGATCCATAGCTCTGGTTCCCACCCCCCTGCCAAACTAATTTAAACCCTCCCGAAGAGCTCTAGCAAACCTCCCACCAGGATATTGGTGCCCCTCCAGTTTAGGTGCAATCAGCCCTTCATGTACAGGTCCCACCTTACCCAGAAGACATCCCAATGATCCACATATCTGAAGCCTTCCCTCCTGCACCAGCCCTGTAGCCATGTGTTCAGCTGTCCTCGCTCTCTGCTCCTTGCCTCACTTACACGTGGCACCGGTAGCAATCCTGAGATTGCTACTCTGCTTGTCCTGCTCTTTAGCTTCCAACCTAACTCCCTAAAATCACTTTTTAGATCCTCATCTCTAAGTGAACACAATCTTGGTCAATGAGAGAGGTTTTTCAGGAGAGTGAGAGTGACAAAGGAGCTGGGGCCAGGCAGACCCAGCCCCAATCATGGAGTGATTGAAACATCCAGAGTTGGACATGGAGGATACCTGAGGGGATTATAGGACTGGTGGAGGTTACAGAGACATGGAGGGACCAAACATGTGGGTGGCACAGTGGTTAGCACTGCTACTTCACAGCGCCAGGGACCTGGGTTCAGTTCCGGTCTCAATTCTGTGTGGAGTTTGCACGTTCTCCTCATGTCTGCGTGGGTTTCCTCCGGGTGCTCCGGTTTCCTCCCACAGTTCAAAGATGTGCAGGTTAGGTGGATTGGCCATGCCAAAGGTTGCCCCTCAGTATCATTTCATTTCATTTCATTTTCATTTCATTTCATCCAAAGATATGCACGTTGGGTTACAGGTTTGTGGGGATAGGGTGGGGGAGTGTAGAAATACAGGTAGTATTGAGGAAGCAGGCGGGCTGCAGAAGGACCTGAACAGGCTGGGAGAGTGGGAAAAGGTGGCATACAATGTGGAAAAGTGTGCGGTTATGCACTTTGATAGGAAGAATAAAGGCATAGATTAATTTCTAAATGAGAAAAGGCTTCGGAAATCAGAAGCACGAAGGGACTTGGGAGTCCTAGTTCAGGATTCCCTCAAGGTTAACGTGCAGATTCAGTCAGCAGTTAGGAAGGCAAATGCATTCAAGTTGAGAGGGCTAGAATATAAGAGCAGGGGTGTACTGTTGAAGCTGTATAAGGTTTTGGCCACACCCCATTTGGAGTATTGTGAGCAGTTTTGGGTCCAGTATCTAAGGAAGGATGTGCTGGCCTTGGAAAGGTTCCAGAGGAGGTTCACAAGAATGATCCCTGGAATGAAGAGCTTATTGTATGAGGAACGGTTGAGGACTCTGGATCTGTACTTGATGGAGTTTAGAAGAATGAGGGGGGATCTTATTGAAAATTACAGAATACTGAAAGGCCTGGATAGAGTGGATGTGGAGAGGATGTTTCCACTTGTAGGAAAAGCTAGAACCTGAGGACACAATCTCAGATTAAAGGGACGATCCTTTAAAACAGAGATGAGGAGGAATTTCTTCAGCCAGAGGGTGGTGAATCTGTGGAATTCTTTGCCGCAGAAGGCTGTGGAGGCCAATTCACTGAGTGTCTTTAAGACAGAGATGGATCGGTTCTTGATTAATAAGAGGATCAGGGGTTATGGGGAGAAGGCAGGAGAACGGGGATGAGAAAAATATCCGTCATGACTGAATGGCAGAGCAGACTCGATGGGCCGAATGGCCTAATCCTGCTCCGAGGACTGATGGAGTGGGATTAGTTTGAGTGCCATTTCAGTGATTTGGTGCAGAATCTGTCTGCTGCACTCTGCGGATTCTATGGATCATGGAGGGATTTGAAAACAAGAATTTTAAAAGCAAGAATCATAGAATAGAATTTACAGTGCAGAAGGAGGCCATTCGCTCCATCGAGTCTGCAACGACCCATACAAAGAGCACCCCACTGAAGCCCACGTATCTACCCCATCCCATAACCCAATAACCCTCACTTAACATTTTTTGGACACTTAGGGGCAATTTAGCATGGCCAATCCACCTAACCTGCACATCTTTGGGCTGTGGGAAGAAACGGGAGCACCCGGAGGAAACCCACGCACACACGGGGAGAACGTGCAGACTCCACATAGACAGTGACCCAAGCCGGGAATCGAACCTGGGACCATGGAGCTGTGAAGCAACTGGGGAACTTTGGTTAGGACTTGCCTCGCAAAAAACTGACCAAGTATGTACACTGCTAAAACAAGCATTTACAGCATTACATGCCAAAAATAAATCAATTCAAACTAATTTTTAAATAGCCAAATCTATGACATAACATAGGAGGGATCTGGGAAACTTTGAGTCAAAGGCTGGGCGTGGAAAACAACAGTTTTGTCAGCAATGTCCACTGTCAAATTGTTACTGTGATATTCTAATCGATAATATCAATGCACCTGATGACCATTTACTATCATCAATCCCTCCAGTCTTAGTGCAAAGCAGAAAGGGCGGCACCGTTTGAAACGAATTCATGCAAAGGATGAGATGCATTTGATCATGTGTTAAAGTCGAGTTGACCCTTTAACTTTGAAATTCGTGGTTAGCACAACCGCCTCACGGCGCTGAGGTCCCAGGTTCGATCCCGGCTCTGGGTCACTGTCCGTGTGGAGTTTGCACATTCTCCCCGTGTCTGCGTGGGTTTCGCCCCCACAACCCAAAAATGTGCAGAGTAGGTGGATTGGCCATGCTAAATTGCCCCTTAATTGGAAAAAATGATTGGGTAATCTAAATTTAAAAAAAATTAAAAAATAACTTTGAAATTCAAACATGACTTCCTGATCTCTCCATTTAGTGGTCGAATATGTGGTTATTGAGCACCCACAGGGATGTTTTACCCGTGTATCAATTTGTGTCTTGACAAAGTAATTTGCCGAATTTAATTCCCGCGTCTGGAAAGAAACCCAAACTTTTTCTCGTTCCACAGGTACCCAGCATTTCCAATTCAATAAACGACTGTAAATATATAAGCAATAGTCACAGGAGCAGGAGAGGCTGGGAGACTTCGGAGAAGTAACCGTGCTTTTTAATTAATTCAAGATAATTTGAGATTGTTTTGCATTGCTTGAGGTTAGCTCTGAGACAGCCCCAATCACAATCAGCCCGCATCAATGGACAGGATCGCCAGGTAGAGTTACCCCTACTCCAAAAGCAATGACAAGCGGTCAGATCGCCTTTGTCAATCGTCCCCATTGCAAGCAAATCTTACTGTAACACACCCCTGTGGAAATCAGGCGGCAGGTCACAGCCCCAGGCATCGGAGTGGGCTGAATTAGAACTTTTCTTCAGTTTAAAACCCATTGCTGGAAATTTGCTTTCGGGGAAGTTAGTCTGGAAGGGGAGTGTGTGTGTGTGTGGGGTGGGGGTTAGCAAAGTGATAATTGGGACAGGCACCCATGGCTGAATGTGTAAGTGAATAATCTAAGTGAATCCACGTTTTGTGAAAAGATAGTGAGGTTGCAAGTTGCATTGTAAGAAAGTGGAAACAGAAGTCCCTTTGCACAATTGTGGGGAAATGCAATTGCACATTTCATGATTGCATTTTTAAAAATGTTAATGCTGGCAATTCCTGCTCAGTGCATTCTCTCTCTCTCTCTGCTGATTTGAGTGTGGAGGATTATTTATGTAGTTCATTCTGTGTGATGCACAGATCCTGCCTCTTACCCAGTGAGTGGGGATGACGTGTGCTTGTTGTGTATGTAATGCTTTGCTTAGGGCTCAGAGTCTGTATCTGCAGCTCCTGCTTCCTGCCCCAGCTCCAGGTCCCTGCCTCTACCTGTGAGTCTCTGTCTGTCTCTCTGCTGTCCACACACTGGGGCTGAGAGTCACAGGCATTACCCCCCACCCCCCCTCCCCTCTCCCTCCCCCCCCCCAGCCAGCTCAGCAGCCACCCTGCATCTGAAACATGGAGTCCCTCCACCAGGCAGCAGCTCCAGCCTCCAGCCCCGAGCCGGCCGCCGACAGCCTCCCGAGCGGCGGCGGCCAGGAGGCGCCCGTCCGCCGCCACAGCTGCTCCAGCACCAACCGAGGTACCGGAGCGGGGAGCTGGGGGGGGGGGGGGGTGTTGTTCAGGGGGTTATGGGGGGAGGGGGGGAGGTTGAGGGAGGGAGGGGAGAGGAGGATCCCATACCACCCCCCTGCTCCCCAGCACCTGCAGCAGGAGGATGGGGGGGGGGGGGGGGGGTGGGGGGGGGGCATCTAGGTATGGGGGTACCCAGGTATGGGGCTGTACCCAGTTATGGGGGGTACCAGGTATGGGGGTACCGGGTATGGGTGGTACCCAGGTATGGGAGGGGTACCAGGTATGGGGGGTACCAGTCATGGGGCAGTGCCCAGGTATGGGGCAGAACCCAGATCTGGGGGTACCAGGTATGGGGTACCCAGGTATGGGGCAGTACCCAGGTATGGGGCAGTACCCAGGTATGGGGGGTACCAGGTATGGGGGGAGAACCAGGTATGGGCGGTACCCAGGTATGGGAGGGTACCCAGGTATGGGGGGTACCCAGGTATGGGGGGGGAGAACCAGGTATGGGCGGTACCCAGGTATGGGAGGGTACCCAGGTATGGGGGGGTACCCAGGTATGGTGGGTACCAGGTATGGGGGTACCAGGTATGGGTGGTACCCAGGTATGGGTGGTACCCAGGTATGGGGGGTACCAGGTATGGGGGGTACCAGGTATGGGTGGTACCCAGGTATGGGGGGTACCAGGTATGGGGTGTACCAGGTATGATTGGTACGTCAGGAGAGGGGAAATGGGATATTCAGGGTCGGGTTGGGGGGCAATAGGTTGTCTCGAGTGGTGGGGAGGGGGGGGGGGTAAAATGTCCAGGGTCGGAAGTGTGTGTGTGAGGGTGGGGGGTAATAGCATGCCCAGGGTGGGGGTGGGGGCAGTAGGATGTCCAGGGTGGGGGTGTGGGGGCAATAGGATGTCCGGTGTGTGTGTGTGTGGGGGGGGGGGGTAATAGGATGTCCAGGGTCGGGGGGTGGGGGCAATAGGATGTCCAGGGTCGGGGTGGGGGCAATAGGATGTCCAGGGTGGGGGTGGGGGGCAATAGGATGTCCGGGGGGGGGGGGGGGGTGGGGGGGGGGTAATAGGATGTCCAGGGTCGGGGTGGGGGCAATAGGATGTCTAGGGTGGGGGGCAATAGGATGTCCAGGGTGGGGGTGGGGGGCAATAGGATGCCCGGGGGGGTGGGGGGGGGGGGGTAATAGGATGTCCAGGGTCGGGGTGGGGGCAATAGGATGTCTAGGGTGGGGGTGGGGGGCAATAGGATGCCCAGAGTCGGGGTGGGGGCTATAGGATGCCCCCTGTCCCGGGTCAATCCGCTGGGATCCTGAGCTGACTGAGAGGGGTGGGGGGTTCTGGGGGTGAGGTTTCTTTACAATGTGTTTGCTGTGTGTGTGTATGTGTGTGTGTGGGGGGGGGGGGGGGGGTTGCTGGGGGGTTGCTGTGCAAATGCAGTGGCTGCTCCACTCAAAGCTGCTCTGTGGGAAAGTTTGTGTCAATGGCAGTGCGTTAGTAACTCCTGTCTGGGCGCTGTTGCCCCTCGTTGTAGGACATGTGTGTGTTTGATGGAATGATGTTGTTGAACCGTCTGTTCTTCAAAGCTTCGGACTTTCAATTTGAGATTGCAAGTTGCCTGCAAACAGTGAAAGACACATTGCAGTTTGGCCAACCATTTCCAGCAACTGTCAATGAGAGGCTTCAGCTTTTTTTGTTTGTTGTTGCAATAATTTTAGAATCGATGGGATTGTTTTGACTTGAAGAAATGGAAAAGGGAATTTGCTGGGTTTTGTGTGTGTGTGGCGGGGGTCAGATTAAGGATTGGAGCGATGTGAATCACTCAATTCAATGTTATACAGCTGTGGATTTATCGGCTCTGTCTTACTGTTCAATGCGATGCTATTTTGGAATAACGTACATTAAAATGTCAAGGGAACATTACTGAAACATCCCATAATGTGTGTGCAGAGGAACACACAAGGACGAGCTGGGCGTTAGGGTTCTGATGCAACGCACAGATCAGAATAACAGAGGGGTGCAGCATGTTTTGATGCAAACAAGTGATGGTCAGTGCCTGATTCATACCCACACAGGTCAGACAGAAGCTAACACAGGGGGTTAGGGGGCTGGAGCAGGGCGAGAATTGCCCTATTGACCAAGGATTTGGATTTCCCGAAAGAACCTCTCACCGACTTGGTTTGAAAATACTCAAAGCCCACATTTTGAACTCATTGCAAAGTTTTGCAAGTTGGCAGATTCAGTGGCAGGTTTTACATACCCAGTGTTTCCCCTGGAACACAGTAAATACAAACAGTTTTGACATGAGTGCATGTTCAGCAGTCCATTGGTCTCACCATTGACAGGTGAGTGAATGAATCAGCCCTGGCGTCACTTTCATTATAACAGCAAGAATCTGTGTTGCTCGCTAACTGCAGCCAAGGTCACTGTGTGTTCACAGAACCTGCTCTGATTCAATCTGCAATAGCCGGCAGTGTAACATGTCCTCAGCTGTGTCCATTGGGGTGTGGCTATTTCCGAAAAGAGCTATTGCATTTTGCGGCCTCATATTCGGTGGCCACACAGACTTAAAGGTGTTAGAAATACTTCCCTTCGCATCTTTAATTACTCTGTTCGCTGAAATAAGTTGCACTTCAGCCGGATGCCTTGTGAAGAGTGTGTGAATCCATCGCTCTGGACTTCACTTCCCTGGGTGAGCTTCATATCAGGGCTGATTTGAGCTCCCGGGCAAACGTTTTTTGTTCATTTCTGCACTTGACATTGACAGGCAGGAGAGAGAAACATTTATCACACCTGACCCACTGCTCTGGTGTTCCCTTGCTGGCCTTTCTAACAATCCTGAGTTTCACTGAGAATCATAGAATCCCTAAAGTGCAGAAAGAGGCCATTCGGCCCATCGAGTCTGCATCGACCCTCTGAAAGAGCACCCTACCCAAGGTCCACTCCCCTATCCTATGCCCATAATCCCACCTCACCTGCACATCTTTTGACACTACGGGCAATTTAGCGTGGTCAATCCACCTAACCTGCACAGCTTTGGACTGTGGGAGGAAACCGGAGGACCCGGAGGAAACCCATGCAGACACGAGGAGAAAGTGCAAACTCCACACAGTCACCCGAGGGTCGAATTGAATCTGGGTCCCTAGCGCTGTGAGGCAGCAGTGCTTTTTTTAAAATTCAGAGTACCCAATTATTTTTTTCCCAATTAAGGGGCTAAATTGCATGACCGATCAATCTAGCTTGCACATCTTTTGGGTTGTGGGGGTGAGACCCACGCAGATGCGAGGAGAATGTGCAAACTCCACATGGACAGTGATCCAGAGCTGGGATTGAACCCGGGTCCTCAGTGCCGTGAGGCAGCAATGCTAACCACTGTGTTACCGTGCTGCCCCGGGTCTCTTTCGGAAACTCGGTTTGGTTATCTTTGCACGCTCTTTATAAATGTGAGAGCTGATCTAAAGGGGCTTAGAAAACACCTTCTTCAGGCAGCATGGGGTGTCAGAGTCAACACCGCTTACTGGGTCAATATCCATCACTTGGAGCATCTCAGATCTGCTAAAAGAAACTTCATGAGTTTGTGATGCTCAAAGACTGTCCCTGATGATCGGACTTGCACAGGACTGCACATATCTCCATTCATGGTATCGTGAAATAAACAAACATAAATTTTAACAGCCAGACATGTCCAGTCCATTTCATAATATTTTGGAAAAATATTTTGTACCATCCATGTAAATACTGTAATCTAAAAACTGTTATCTCACAAAAGATGCATGTTGCCGACAATGTTTTGTATGTTGTAGATACATGGCAGTGAGTAACATATGTAAATAATCCTTACTCCAGAGGTCACATTCTTTGAGGTGAACCTGCCAAACCACGGTGTTACCCGGGAACAGTTTGTCTGATGTTTGGAATCGCTCTCCGGCTCTATTTCCACCATATCTACAGTGCAGAAGGAAGCCATTTGGCCCATCCAGCCCTCGATGGCCTTCTGACAGAGCACCCTAACTAGGTCTATGCCCCCACTCTACCCCTGTAACCCCACTGAACCTTTTTTTGGACATTGTGGGGCAATTTACCGTGTTCGATCCACCTATCCTGCAAATCTTTGGACTGTGGGAGGAAACCGGAGCACCCGGAGGAAACCCACGCAGACACTGAGAGAACGTGCAGACTCTGCACAGGCAGTCACCCGAGGTTGGAAACGAACCCGGGTCCCTGGCGCTGTGAGGCAGCAGTGCTAACCACAGTGCCACCCTATCTGTCAATAAAGTTTAACAATAACTATCGGACAAGCTATTTTATAAGCATCCAATGGCCTATACACTGGGCTGGAATCTTCCGCCCCGCCCACCGCAAGACCGTCACGGGCGAGCCGCGTACAACGGAGAACTGCATTGACCTCGGGCAGGATTCTCCGGTCACCGGACGAACATGACCAGTGAATCCCGCACATTGGCTTTGATATCTCAAACCAGATTTTGATCTAATAATACCCAGTGGTTACCACTAGAACTCTAGGGTTCGATTCTGACCTTGGGTCATTGCCTGCGCGGAGTCTGCACGTTCTCCCCGTGTCCGCGTGGGTTTCGTCCGGGTGCTCCGGTTTCCTCCCACAGTCCAAAGATGTGCAGGTTAGGTAGATTGGCCTTGATAAATTACCCCTTATAATGTTCAGAGTTTGAGTGGGGTTACGGGGATGGGGCGGGGGAGTGGGCCTGGGTTGGGGTGCTCTTCTGGACCCCATGGCCTGAAAGCACTCCTTCTGCACTGCAGGGATTCAATGATTCCCTGAATAGAACCGGGAGCTCGCCTGTGTATGAAGCAGTTACAGGGTGCAGAAGCTCTGCTGCAGTCTGCAAACAGTTAAGAATCAACCTCCAGCCTGTCCTCTCTGGGGGGTCCCATTATGAAAGGGTAAATTTATAACCAGATTAAAAATGTTCTGGTTTGTCTTTCTGCAATGGTTTCATCGCAAATCAATTTCTCTGACGCTCCATTGTTTCAATTTGTTTTATCTGAATAGACAAGAAGAGATTTTAGTGGTAGTTTCATTTTAAAACGCTAAAAACTGGCATAAAAGTGACAACCAGATTGCTGGGTTAGTAAAACGATAGTAAAAATGTGATATTTATGTCAGTTTGACATGTTTATCAGGAAACAATAAAAGACATTTTATATTCAACACACATGGTGTTAACATTGATAGAAAGAGCAGGCTTGATCTTTGCAGTTTATTTGGGATGCTTTTTAATCTCTTTGCATTCTGCAGCAATCTCTGCGGAGGGGATTTATTTGTACACTTGTGTCAGGTTTGTTTAGTTATTAGCACTCTCAGTTACGAGTGAGAAAAGATTGTGTGTTCAAGGCCCACAATGACCCTTTATACCTGTCCTGAGATTGCGATGTAAGGGGTTATTTAAAGAAAGACTTTCCTCTGTATAGTGCCTTTAGCGGCATCCTGAAGTATTCTATAGCCAGTGAAGTACTTTGGAAGTATTGTCCCTACTTTTTAAAAATTAATTTATGGGATGTGGTTCGGCCAGCATTTATTGTCCATCCCTAGTTGCCCTTCAGAATGTGGTGGTGAGCTGCCTTCTTGAACCGCTACAGTCCTTGAGTTGTAGGTATACCCACTGTGCTGTTAGGGAGGGAGTTCCAGGATGTTGCCCCAGTGACAGTGAAGGAATGGCCGATATATTTCCAAGTCAGGGTGGTGAGTGACTTGGAGGGGAACCTCCAGGTGGTGGGGTTCCCAGGTATCTGCTGCCCTTGTCCTTCTCGATGGCAGTGGTTGTGGATTTGAAAGGTGTTGCGTAAGGAACCTTGATGAACTACTGCAGTTTACGTTGTAGATGGTGCACACGGCTGCCACTGCTCGTCAGTGATGGAGGGTTTGAATATTTGTGGAAGGAGGAGCAATCAAATGGGGCTGCTTTGTCCTGGATAGTGTTGAGTTTCTTTAGTGTTGTTGGAGCTGCACTCATCCAGGCAAGTGGAGAGTATTCCATTACTCTCCTGACTTTTGCCTTGCAGATGGTGAACAGGCTTTGAGGGGTCAGGAGGTGAGTTACTCGCCATAGGATTCCTAGCCTTTGACCTGCCCTGGTAGCCACAGAATTAATATGGCTAGTCCAGTTCAGTTTCTGATCAATGGTAAGCCCCAGGATGATTATGCAGCAACTGATAAAGTACATCCCAGCAGCCGTTAGCAGCAATGTGGCTATCACCAGACAGCCTGATTGTGACTTAGATGTAAATATTGGTCAAGATGCTTGGATTAACTTCCCACAGAGAATCCAGCCTCGGGTAGAAAACGGAATAAGTGCCAGGCGCAGATCCATTTTCAATGCTTCAGCTCCTCCCTGGTGTTGAGATCGAGGTTTGTGTCCCACGCCAGCGGGAGGAGGCAAATTGGTCATTAAAACCCATTTGCATCCTACTGCCGGGTCAGGCACCATATTCTTGAGGCCCTCGTGATCCTCTGGTCCTCTGGGCTGGGAATCACATGGGTGAGAATTGGTGCTGGTGCTGACAAGTGCTGCTAGTTTCACAGCTGACCACTTCAAAGTCACTCAACCGTGAAGGGAGATGAATGGAAAACACTCAACTCTGTTTGAAGTGGTCCAGGAGCTGTCAATCAAAGCTTGTTGTTGCTAATCATTGGGTGAAGTTCTCCACCTCATGATGCGGCAAACACAAGAATCAGGCGGCGAATCAGGCATTTGTCCAAAATTGAGGTCCGCGCCTCGGGATTGCTGGGGATGGCTGCCCCAGCCGAGGGTAGAAGCAGGTAGTGACGTGATGCCAAGTCAGTGGACTTGGGGTGACCCCCTAGGTATCAGGGTGACCTGGCTCAGGCCGCCATTGCTACAGTCTGTCTTTTAAACCCACCCCTTAGGTGCTACATACAGGCTCCTGTCTGCTCACCCTGCTGAGAGCTGCCTGTGCCCTTTAAATGCTCAGAGAGCCTCTGGTCATCTCGGAGCTCACTCAGGCCGCTACTCTGGACACTCTCATACCTCAGCGCCATCATCTAGCGCCAAGCTGAATCAGGAGTCCACCAGGTGTTGGCATTAATTGCTCCAGAAATAGTGCCCCCAACGACAACGTGAAACACACGCAATTCAGTCCCGGCATCAAGACTTAATCTCCCAAACAGAGTTTTTACCCCTTTCCTTGTTTCACAGCTGTCCATTTCGAAGTTACTCAACTGTGAAGGGAGATAAATGGAATAATGCCCCCTCGTCGGGGGTGGGGGGGGTGGGAGGGGGGGGTGTGGGAGGGTGGGGGGAGGGTGGGGGGCCCTTCCTGACAGAGGTCTCTCTTCTGGGTGGTTTCTCGATGGGGGTCTGTGTAGGGGTCGTTTTGTTTAGGTGGTCTCTATGGCTGCCTGTATTTGGGGGTCTCCAGGGGTCCCCTTATTGAAGGTATCTCTGAGGTCGGGGGTCGGGGTCGGGGGTCGGGGTCGTGACAGGGTCACCCCCGAACTGGCTGAGCACAAATCAGGTGCAATTCAATTCAGCCCCGGCGGGAGATCTCCCAGAACGAGAATGCTGGCCGGCGTTCCCGGCAGTGCAGCATTCCCTCAGTAATGCACTGGAATGTCAGGATTAATTGTCGTGCCAGAGTCCTGGAGTTGGGTTTTGAACCCATACTCCTCTGACTTTAAGGCAAGTGTGTTACTCACTGACACAATTTGGGCTGAATATTTAACATATGGATGTGGCTTTTCTGTTTTGGGAACGCACCCATCATCCTTAACTGGACGGCATTCCTCTGGCCAATTGGGGGGAAAAATCACTGGCGGGTGACGTTCCTCAACACGGTGCTGAATTCGAATCATTCGACCCTAATGCCAGGACTCCAACTCCAAAAAGAACCCAAATCCTTGAACATGTGGCAGCACGGTAGCATGGTGGTTAGCATAAATGCTTCACAGCTCCAGGGTCCCAGGTTCGATTCCCGGCTGGGTCACTGTCTGTGTGGAGTCTGCACGTCCTCCCCGTGTGTGCGTGGGTTTCCTCCGGGTGCTCCGGTTTCCTCCCACAGTCCAAAGACGTGCAGGTTAGGTGGATTGGCCATGCTAAATTGCCCGTAGTGTCCTAAATAAGTAAGGTTAAGGGGGGGGTTGTTGGGTTACGGGTATAGGGTGGATACGTGGGTTTGGGTAGGGTGATCATTGCTCGGCACAACATCGAGGGCCGAAGGGCCTGTTCTGTGCTGTACTGTTCTATGTTCTATCTTCTATGTCTGTGGTGCACCCAAAGTGTTCCACAGTCAACAAAGTTCTTTGAAAAATGTTGCCACTGTTGTAACGTATACCCCACAAATCACATTGTAATGACGACCAGCCGGAGTGTTCAGTGTAGGCTTTGAGCTCGCGAGTCTGGAGTTGGATTTCAAACCAATATCTGACTCCAGGAACGAGAGCTGTCATTGAATGAGGGTTGGCAGCCTGATAATAGTTACGTTGGGAGCCCACATGTTGCGGGATTTGAACTCACAGCCTCCGCGCTACCATTTGAGCAACATAGCCAGTACACCGACTTGAGCGTGTCATTCAGGCTGCCACTTCAGTGCAACACGGAGAGACAACTGAACTGTCAGAGGTTCTATTTTTCAGTACGAGGCATTTAACTGAGGCCGTACCTGCTTCCTTAGATTGCCACTATTTGAGCAAGGGAGTTCTCTTGATGCACTGATCAAAAATAGCTCCACTATTTGTTCATCTTATTGCAAGTGACAGGGGTCCACACAAACAGCCACTTAGCTACCCAGGTCTGCTTATACAGCACTATACTTCAAAATATAATTGACCATAAAGTGCTTGTTGAACGTTCTGAAGATGTGAAGGTCCTTTCTTTTCCTCTAATTATGAGGGCAGCATTCGGTATCCATATTATTAAGTGGTGGAAATGGGTGGCAATGAGTGATGGTAGGTGAGGGTTCTGCTTACTGGCCTGTATTAGCTGTTGGGCTTCGTCAGGCCATATGAGAGCCTGCAGTCATATCCGGTTCTCCCGATCGATGGCGCTTTAAAGATTCAAGGGAGTGCAGCGAAGGTTTACCAGGCTGATTCCTGCCATGGTGGGGCTGCCAGTACGAGGAGAGACTCAGTTGGTTAGGATTATATTCAGTGGCGTTTAGACGAGTGAGAGGGGATCTCATATCAACTTACAAAATTCTAACAGTATTAGACAGGGTCGATTCAGAAAGAATGTTCCCGATGGTGGGGGAGCCCAGAACTAGGGGTCAGAGTTTAGGATAAGAGGTGAACATTTTAGGACTGAGATGAGGAGAATTTACTTCACCCAGAGAGTGGGGAATCTGTGGAATTCACTACCACAGAGAGTAATTGAGGCCAAAACGTTGTTTCATAGAATAGAACATAGAACAGTACAGCACAGAACAGGCCCTTCGGCCCTCGATGTTGTGCCGAGCAATGATCACCTACTCAAACCCACGTATCCACCCTATACCATACAACCCCCCTTAACCTTACTTTTTAGGACAATTTAGCATGGCCAATCCACCTAACCCGCACATCTTTGGACTGTGGGAGGAAACCGGAGCACCCGGAGGAAACCCACGCAGACACGGGGAGGACGTGCAGACTCCACACAGACAGTGACCCAAGCCGGGAATCGAACCTGGGACCCTGGAGCTGTGAAGCATTTATGCTAACCACCATGCTACCGTGCTGCCCTTCATTTCAAGGATGAATTAGATAGAGCTCTTGGGGCTAAAGGGATATGGGGGGAAGGTGGGATTAGGGTATCGAACTTGATGATCAGCCATGATCATAATGAATGGCAGAGCAAGCTCGAAGGGCTGAATGGCCTCCTCCTGTTTTTTGTGTGTGTTCTTGTATATGCTTCACTTCATCGCGCTGCTGTTTTTAAAGTTGTTCCAGGTTGATTGCAGTCAAGGGGTCAGCGGCAGTGGGGTCAAATATCCTCTGCCATGGGGTCAGCTCTGAATCGGCGCATTAGTTGTGGAGTACATTGTGCGACATGCGGTTAGAATGTGAAAGACGACCTTGGGAGTCTGTGCTCGCGGTGGAGTTGCTGACGCTTGGGTTGGATGTTGCTCGGGTTTGTGGAGGTGAAGTTACCCTCAAGTTTCGATGCAAACCCACCCGCTCGTCCCCGGGCGCACAATCTCCCATATAAAAGCAGAACTGAGCAGCCTCATCGAGTATTTATTGGCTGGCGAGTGAACACTGCAATGCCCACCATTGCCAGGAAATGAGCAGTTCTTTCGCCAGCTGATTTGATGTTTCTGGCCTTTTTATTTGGCTTCAATCTGCTCTTGATACATAAGATCTGTGACCAGCAGCCAACTGAATTCACAGATGTGTCCTGCTCTGACTGAATTCAAAATAATTTACACCCAACCTGGAGTATTTGAAGCAGCGGATGGAAGGTTCCGGGGTCAACCTATGATTCTAATATTACCAGCCTAATATTACCTGTATTAATAGTACAGGTTACTATTAATAACCTATACTTACAGTTGATTAATGCTGATGTTCAGCTCCTGTGTGCTAGAGCTTCTGAATGAAACAGGGTGAACACCCCACAAACAGACTCAATTGGCCAATACCCAACCCTTGACTGCCCTCCGAAATGGTCCCGCCAATCCACCCAGTTATGTCATCGAGGCCTGTGGATGCTGGAACCTGAACGAAAAACAGAAAATGCTGGAATATCCTCAGCAGGTCTGACAGCGTCTGCGGAGAGAGGAGGGAGCGAACGTTTCCAGTCTGGATGACTCTTTGTCAAAACTCAACACAGCTCAATTCTGCAACAGAATCATCGAATCCCTCCAGTGCATAAGGAGGCCATTTGGCCCGTCGTGCACCGACCCTCTGAAAGAGCATCCTATCCCCGTAGCATCACCGAACCTTTTGGGCACTAAAGGGGCAATTTAGCACGGGCAATCCACCTAACCCGCACATCTTGGACTGTGGGAGGAAACCGGAGCACCCGGACGAAACCCAAGTTGACACTGAGAGAATGTGCAAACGCTGCCAAGGAGTCTCCCAAGGCCAGAATTGAATCAGGGTCCCTGGCATGGTGAGGCAGCAGTGCTAACCATTGTGCCACCGTACCACCCTGATGCACAAGAATCAGACTGGACAGACCTCCAGCTCTGATTGAGGTACCGAAAATGACAACGGTACACCCTGCCCAGCCAATCCAGCAACATCCTCCCAACTAACATCTAGGCACTTGTGCCATAACTGGGAGACTGGTCAAGCAACAGCCTGACATAACCATAAGCAGCACATTATCATACCTTATAATCGATGACCCAGCCTCCTCAACCACCACCCCAGGTGTGGCTTGGCAGCACGGTAGCATGGTGGTTAGCATAAATGCTTCACAGCTCCAGGGTCCCAGGTTCGATTCCCGGCTGGGTCACTGTCTGTGCGGAGTCTGCACGTCCTCCTCGTGTGTGCGTGGGTTTCCTCCGGGTGCTCCGGTTTCCTCCCACAGTCCAAAGATGTGCGGGTTAGGTGGATTGGCCATGCTAAATTGCCCGTAGTGTCCTAAAAAGTAATGTTAAGGGGGGGTTGTTGGGTTACGGGTATAGGGTGGATACGTGGGTTTGATTAGGGTGATCATTGCTCGGCACAACATGGAGGGCCGAAGGGCCTGTTCTGTACTGTACTGTTCTATTCTATTCTATTCTATTCTCTTACCGGATGGGCAGAACTACCAGAGTTGGTGTCACGGTGACATCCAATCAGTTCTCACTATTGACCCTGGACCCCATGAAATCTTGTGGCATCAGGTCAAACATGGGCAAGGAAACCGCTTGCTGACTACCCCTACCACCCTCCCTCAGCTGGGGAATCGATACTCCTTCTTGTTGATCACCAGTTGGACAAAGAACTGACAGTTGCACTGGGACAGAACCTACTCTGGATGGATGGCATATTGCTCAACGCCAAGCGTGGCTGGGCAACGTCACTCCTGGCTGAGCGGGCTACGTCTTGAAGCATGTATCTTCCAGACTGGACTTCCAACAGATGTTCAGAGAACCAATTTACCTGTCATAGATGCATCAATCAAGGGGTGACTTGATTGAAACATATAAGACCCCTGATTGACAGGTTGGATGTGGAGAGGATGTTTTCTCATGCGGAAGAATTTAGGACTCGGGGTCACTGTTTAAAAATAAGGGGTCATTCATTTAAAAATGTAATGGGGAGAATTTATTTCTCTGAGTGCAATGGGTCTCTGGAATTCTCTTCCTCAAAAGGCAATGGAAGCCTTGGCGTTGAGCAATACGTCCTCCATCCGGATTAGATTCTGTGCCAGTGCTACTGTCAGTTCTTCGTCCAACTGGTGATGAACAAGAAGGAATACTGATTCCCCAGCTGAGGGAGGGTGGTAGGGTAATCAGCAGGCTTTGAATATTTATAACGCTGAACTAGATGGATCCTTGATAAGAAAGGCGGTGAAAGGTCATGGGGGGCTTGACAGGAATGTGGGGTTGTAGTGACAATCAGATCGGTCGTGACTTGTTTCCACTTATAGGGAAAACTAGAAGCAGAGGACACAATCACCGACTAAAGGGACGATCCTTTAAAACAGAGTTGACGAGGAATTTCTTCAGCCAGAGGATGGTGAATCTGTTGCACTCTTTGCTGCAGAAGGCTGTGGAGGCCAAATCACTGAGTGTCTTTAAGGGATAGATAGGTTCTTGATTAATAAGGGGATCAGGGGTTATGGGGAGAAGGCAGGAGAATGGGGATGAGAAAAATATCAGCCATGACTGAATGGCGGAGCAGACCCGATGGGCCATCAAGTCTGCTCCGCCATTCAGTCATGGCTGATATTTTTCTCAGTGATTTGGCCTCCACAGCCTTCTGCAGCAAAGAGTGCAGAACATGCTGCGAGCAGCTCCAGGCATACCTAAAAAATGAGGTGCCCTTTTAGTAAATCTACAGTGCAGGGCTAAACAATGGAAGCAGCACGCTGTAGACAGGGCTAAGTGATTCCAGAACTAATAGATTTGATAAAATCTCTCTCGCCCTGTCACCTCTACCAGCCAAGCTGTGCCAGTGCATCTGCTTGACATCATGGTAGGTTGTGCAAATGTGGCTGGTCCTCAAGCAACAGGATAAATCCAATCTATTCAATTACTGTCCCATCAGTCGACTCTCAATCATCAGCAAAGTGATGTGAGTTGCTGTCGACTGTGCTTTCAAGCACCATTTATTCATCAATAACTTCACAAGTACTCACGGGTTCTGCCAGGGTTACTCAGCTCCAGACATCGTCACAGACTTGATTCAAACATGGACAAAGAGCTGAGCTCCAAAATGTGAGGTGAGAGCGACTCAAAGCCGTACTGGATCGAATGTGGCATGAAGGGGGCCGAGGAAAATAGGAATCAGTTGCAATCGGTGGGGGAAATCCCACCACTTGGTTGGAATCTGACTGCGGGCAAAAATAGATGGTTGTGGTTGTTGGAGGCCCCAGGTACAGTCCTGTAGGAGTGCCTCAGGGTAGTGAGGCCCAACCATCTTCAGCTACTTCATCAATGACGTTCCCTCCAACATATGGTCAGAAGTGGGTATGTTTGCTGATGATTGTGTCATCAGCAACCCCTCAGTTCCCGAATCTGCCTGCATATAGCAACACCAGGTTAAAGTCCAACAGGTTTGTTTTAAACACTAGCTTTCGGAGCACTGCTCCTTCCTCAGGAGAATGACGAGGTAGGTTCCAGAAACACATATATAGACAAAGTCAAAGATGCAGGACAATGGTTGGAATGCGAGCATTTGCAGGTAATTAAATCTTTACAGATCCAGAGATAGAGGTAACCCCAGGTTAAAGAGGTGTGAATTGTCTCAAGCCAGGACAGTTGGTAGGATTTTGCAAGCCCAGGCCAGATGGTGGGGGGTGAATGTAATGCGACATGAATCCAAGGTCCCGGTTGAGGCTGCACTCATGTGTGCGGAACTTGGCTATAAGTTTCTGCTCGGCGATTCTGCGTTATCGCGCAGAAGGCCGCCTTGGGGAACGCTAACCCGGAGATCAGAGGCTGAATGCCCTTGACTGCGGACGTGTTCCCCGACTGGAAGGGAACATTCCTGCCTGCCGATTGTCGTGTGATATCCATTCATCCATTCATCCGTTGTTGCAGCGTCTGCATGGTCTCGCCAGTGTACCGTGCGTCGGGACCTCAAAGACACTCTGGCACCAGTGCACACACCAAACTATTCTGTGCAGTAGTTTCTGTGCGATTGGGCAACTTTCCTCGTAGGGAAATCAGTGCAATTTGTTTTCTTTCTCTTTCAAAGGCTATTTGTTTGCTGGCTCAACACAACTGGTGTCGAGGCATTAATTAAATCGACAAGCCAATTATGCCAATTTCAAAAAATCTAGTTTGATTTACGAAGAATACAATTCCCAACATTGTTCCAGTATAAAAGAGTGCAATATAATTGTGGCGTTGTAATTTTGTGAACTTACAAGAACAAGAACAGCTTGAATTTATATTGTGCCTTTCACGTAGTCAAGCTTCCCAAGGTGTTTCACAGGAATATTATCAAATAAAGTTTGACACTGGGCCATTATGAAGAGACATTAAGATACCCGACCAAAAGCATGATCAGAGGTAGGTTTTAAGGAATGTCTCCAAGGAGGATTAAGATTCTCTGCTCCGATAGCCGTGCGTTTCTTGGCAGGCACACCATTCGCTGGCGGGGGGATTTCCTCTCTCCGTTGCTTGTCAATGGGATTCCCCATGGGCAGCACGGTAGCATGGTGGTTAGCATAAATGCGTCACAGCTCCAGGGTCCCAGGTTCGATTCCCGGCTGGGTCACTGTCTGTGCGGAGTCTACACGTCCTCCCCGTGTGTGCGTGGGTTTCCTCCGGGTGCTCCGGTTTCCTCCCACAGTCCAAAGATGTGCGGGTTAGGTGGATTGGCCATGCTAAATTGCCCTTAGTGTCCTAAAAAATAAGGTTAATAGGGGGGTTGTTGGGTTACGGGGATAGGGTGGATACGTTGACTTGAGTAGGGTGATCATTGCTCGGCACAACATCGAGGGCCGAAGGGCCTATTCTGTGCTGTACTGTTCTAAGTCTAAGTTCTAAGCCACCCCACGCTCCCAGGAAACCCGTGGGGGTGTGCTGCCGGCGGGAGAAGAGAATCCCGACGACTAAAGAATTCTATCCGAAGAAACAGCGGCAGAGAGGGGGAGAGGCTGACAGAGCTTCGGGTCTACGCAGCCACGGGCACTAATGGAACAAACAAAATCAGCAACACACATTCGACCAGAACTGGAGAACCCTGACGTAAAGGAGACTCGCAGACAACACTTTGATTGAGTACATTATAAATTGATTTAAACTTCATACTTTCATTTTAAACAAGTAGCCTGGAAGGTTTGGCATGTTTAGGATCTGATCATTTTACGGGGAAAGGTTTGAGAGTGCAAAGCATCAGTCAAACATTGCTTCACCACTGGCTGCAGGTTTGAACGCAGCATCTCTTCTGTCTGTTGGTTGTGATACAGAACACAATAGTGTGCCACAGAATTTTACAGCACAGCAAGAGTCCCTTTAACCCATCATGTCTGTACCAGCCACCAAACACCTATCTATTCTAATCCCACTTCCCAGCACTTGGTCAGTAGATGTGTATACTGTGGTGTTTCAGGTGTTTCAGGTGTTTCAAGTGCTTCAAGGGGCTGGTTCAGCACATTGGGCTAAATAGCTGGCTTTGAAAGCAGACCAAGGCAGGCCTGCAGCACGGTTCAATTCCTGTACCAGCCTCCCCGAACAGGTGCCAGAATGTGGTGACTAGGGGCTTTTCACAGTAACTTCATTTGAAGCCTACTTGTGACAATAAGCGATTTTCATTTCATTCCATTTCATCTAAATCCGACCTCGGGTTCCTGACTGTGTGGAGTCTGCACGGTCTCCCCGTGTGTGCGTGGGTTTCCTCCGGGTGCTCCGGTTTCCTCCCACAATCCAAAGATGTGCAGGTTAGGTGAATTGGCCATGCTAAATTGCCCCTTGGTGTCCAAATGTTTAGGTGGGGATACAGGGGATTAGCTAGAGTGGGGATTGGGCCTTTCAAAGGGTCGGCACAGACTCGATGAGACAAATGGACTGTTCTGCACTGTCGGGATTCTATAATTCTATGATTCTGCTCTTTAATCTCTTTTATGGAAAAAGTGAGATGGCGAAGACTCAATGGCACCAAGTTCGGAGAGATTGAGGTTTGCCTGCAGCCAGAGAGAAGTCTTACAACACCAGGTTAAAGTCCAACAGGTTTGTTTCAAACACGAGCTTTCGGAGCACGGCTCCTTCTTCAGGTGAAGCCAGGTGCAGCCAGAGACTCACTGATAGCAAATGAAAAGTAGTTTCTGAAGTTATTGGAATTGGTGATCAGAACATAGAACACAGAACAGTACAGCACAGAACAGGCCCTTCAACCCTCGATGTTGTGCCGAGGATTGTCCGAAATCAAGATCAAGCTATCCCACTCCCTGTCATTCTGGTGTGCTCCATGTGCCTATCCAATAACTGCTTGAAAGTTCCTAAAGTGTCCGACTCCAGTATCATATCTGGGAGTGCGTTCCACGCCCCAACCACTCTCTGAGTAAAGAACCTACCTCGGACATCCCTCTTATATCTCCCACCCTGAACCTTATAGTTATGCCTCCTTGTAACAGCTACATTCACCCGAGGAAATAGTCTCTGAACGTCCACTCTATCTATCCCCCTCATCATCTTATAAACCTCAATATGTCACCTCTCATCCTCCACCGCTCCAAAGAGACAAGCCCGAGCTCCCTCAACCTTTCCTCATAAGACCTATCCTGCAAACCAGGCAGCATCCTGGTAAATCTCCTCTGCACCCTTTCCAATACTTCCACATCTTTCCGATAATGAGGTGACCAGAACTGCACACAATACTCCAAATGTGGCCTCACCAGGGTCATGTACAGTTACAGCATAACCCCACGGCTCTTAAACTCAAGCCCCCTGTTAATAAACGCTTACACACTATAGGCCTTCTTCACGGCTCTATCCACTTGAGTGGCAACCTTCAGAGATCTGTGGACATGAACCCCAAGATCTCGCTGTTCCTCCACATTCCTCAGAACCCTGCCGTTGACCCTGTAATCCGCATTCAGATTTTTCCTACCAAAATGAATCACCTCGCACTTATCAGGGTTAAACTCCATCTGCCATTTTTCTGCCCAGCTCTGCATCCTATCAATGTCTCTTTGCAGCCTACAACAGCCCTCCACCTCATCCATTACTCCACCAATCTTGGTGTCATCAGCAAATTTACTGACCCACCCTTCAGCCCCCTCCTCCAAGTTATTGATAAAAATCACAAATAGCAGAGGACCGAGCACTGATCCCTGTGGTACACCGCTGGTAACTGGTCTCCAGTCTGAACATTTTCAATCCACCTCCATCCTCTGTCTTCTATGTGATAGCCAGTTACTTATCCAATTGGTCAAATTTCCCTCTATCCCACACCTCCTTAATTTCTTCATAAGCTGACCATGGGGAACCTTATCAACCACCTCACTAAAATCCATGTGTACGACATCAACTGCTCTACCTTCATCTATACACTTAGTTATCTCCTCAAAAATTTGTGAGGCAAGACTTACCTTTCACGAATCCGTGTTGACTATCCCGGATTAAGCTGCATCTTTCTAAATGGTCATAAATCCTATCCTTCAGGACCTTTTCCATTAACTTACCGACCACCGAAGTAAGACTAACTGGCCTATAATTACCAGGGTCATTTCTATTCCCTTTCTTGAACAGAGGAACAACATTCTCCACTCTCCAGTCCTCTGGCACTATCCCGTGCACAGTGAGGACCCAAAGATCAAAGCCAAAGGCTCTGCAATCTCATCCCTTGCCTCTCAAAGAATCCTTGGATATATCCCATCTGGCCCAGGGGACTTGTTGACCCAAAGGCCTGTATCACACTCTCATCCTCAAAAACATGGCCCCTCTCCTTGGTGAACACTGAAGAAAAGTATTTATTCAATGCCTCTCCTATTTCTTCTGACTCCATGCTCAAGTTCCCACGACTGTCCTTGACCAGCCCTAACCTCACCCTGGTCATTCTTTTATTTCTCACCTAAGAGTAAAACGCCTTGGGGTTTTCCTTGATCCGACCCGCCAAGGACTTCTCATGCCCCCTCCTAGCTCTCCTAAGTCCTTTTTTTTTTAGCTCATTCCTTGCTACCTTGTAACCCTTAAGTGACCCAACTGAACCTTGTTTTATCATCCTTATAAACGCTTCCTTTTTCCTCTTGACAAGACATTCAACCTCTTTTGTGAACCATGGTTCCTCACACGGCCATTTCCTCCCTGCCTGACAGGGACATACCTATCAAGGACACGCAGTATTTGTTCTTTGAACAAGCTCCACTTTTGATTTGTGCCTTTCCCTGACAGTTTCTGTTCCCATCTTATGCTCCCTAATTCTTGCCTAATCGCATCATAATTACCCCTCCCCCAATTATAAAACTTGCCTTGCTGTATGGCCCTATCCCTCTCCATTGCAATAGTGAAAGACACCGAATTGTGGCCACTATCTCCAAAGTGCTCTCCCACAAACAAATCTAACACTTGGCCCGGTTCATTGCCCAGTACTAAATCCAATTTGCCCCCCCCCCTCTTGTTGGCCGATCCACATATTGTGTCAGGAAACCCTCCTGCACACACTGTACAAAATCTGCCCATCCGAACTGTTCGACCTTTAGAGGTTCCAATCAATATTTGGAAAGTTAAAGTCACCCATGACAACTACCCTGAGACCTCCACACCTATCCATAATCTGCTTTGCAATTTCTTCCTCCACATCTCTATTACTATTTGGGGCCGCATAGAAAACTCCTAACAATGTGACCGCTCCTTTCCTATTTCTAACTTCGGCCCATATTACCTCAGTAGGCAGATCCCCTTTGAGCTGCCTTTCTGCAGCCGTTAAACTATCCTTGATTAACAATGCTACTCCTCCACCTCTTTTACCACCTTCCCTACTCTTACTGAAACATCTGTAACCCGGAACATCCAACAATCATTCCTGTCCCTGTTCTGACCATGTCTCTGTAATCGCCATCGTAGTCCCAAGTACCAATCCACGCTCAAAATTCACCTCCCTTATTCCGGCTGCTCCTTGCATTAAAGTAGACACACTTAAACCCACCTTCCTGCCTGCCGGTACACTCCTGCGACCTTGATACCCTTCTCAGTACCTCACTACTCTCAACACTGGCTTCTGGACTAGAGATCGTTTTCCCATCCCCCTGACAAATTAGCTTAAACCCCCCCCCCCCCCCCCCCCCCCACCCCCCCTCGAAGAGCCGTAGCAAATTTCCCTCCCAGGATATTGGTGCCCCTCTGGTTCAGGTGCAAACCGTCCTGTCTGTACAGGTCCCACCTTCCCCAGAATGTGCTCCAATTATCCACGTACCTGGAACCCTCCCTCCTACACCATCTCTGCAGCCACGTGTTTATCTGCACGCTCTCACTGTTCCTCACCTCACTAGCACGTGGCACCAGCAACAAACTAAAGATGACAACATGGTTTGTCCTGGCTCTCAGCTTCCACCCTAGCTCCCTAAATTCCTGTTTTAAATCCCCGTCCCTTCTCTCACCTATGTCTTTGGTATCGACGTGTACCACGTCTTGTGACTGTTCCCCCTCCCCCTTAAGGACTTTGAAAACGTGGTCCGAGGCGTCACAGACCCTGGCACCCGGGAGGCAACATACCATCCGTGAGTCTTTTTCGTTGCCACAGAACCGTCTATCTGTCCCTCTAACTATCGAGTCCCCAATAACTATTGCTCTCCTGCTCTCCCCCTTCCCTTCTGAACCACAGGGACGGACTCAGTGCTGGAGATCCGTTCACCGTGGCTTACCCCTGGTAGGTCGTACCCCTCAACGGTATCCAAAGCTGTCAGTTGTTACTGAGGGGAACAACCACAGAGGATCCCTGTACTGACTGCTTCCTCCCAGCCCCCCTCACCGTCACCAATCTATCTTGATTCTTCGGAGTAAGTACATCCGTGAAGCTACTATCTATAACCACCTCTGCCTCCCGAATGATCCGAAGTTCATCCAGCTCCAGCTCCAGTTCCCAAACGCGGTTTCTGAGGAGCTGGAGTTGGGTGCACTTCCCACAGGTGAAATCAGCAGGGACACTGACGGCATCCCTCACCTCAAACATTCTGCAGGAGGAACATTGCACTACCTTCCCTGCCATCCCCTACAGATAAAACAAGAAAAAGAAAGAAAGAGCTTACATGTTATTTAAATCTTTACTACTTACCCAGCAGTCACTCTGTCCTCACTCCAACCGGATTCAGCTGGAAACTCCTAACAGTAAGTTTAAAAAAAATTTACTCCCCTTCTCAGCAAGTACTCACAGAGCAACCACTGCTTCCTGCAAAATAACACCTCGAGGAAAGGAAAAACTACTTACCAGTCACCAGCCAATCACTTACCTGCAGGCTGTTACGTCATGGTTCAACTTCTTTCTGCCCTCGAGCCTCCCTCTTGATCTTTACTCGGCTGGGATCCTTACAGTGATTGTTTTTTTTTGGTTTGAGGAAGAGGTAGGGAGGGAAACACTGAAGAAGTGTTTGGGGTGTAACTGTCACTTGACAACAGCTCCTCCACAAACCACCGTCTAGATACAGTGACTGCAATGCAAACTGATGCAAATTTTCCCCGCAACAGCCAATCAGCAGCTCTGCTCTGCTGCCCTCTGCTGGATGCTTGCCTTCACTTGAACACAGAGGGTGTCTTGTTCAGGTACACGTTCTGGATACAGTGACCGCCATGCACTGATGCAAATTTTCCCCGCAACAGCCAATCAGCAGCTCCGCTCTGCTGCCCTCTGCTGGATTGGAGTCTGTATTCCCACAGGCTCTCGAACTATGCGTGCTTTGAAGAAATGGTCAAAAGAAGTAGAAAGGACAAGGCGGATAGGAAGACACAGGGCGGGAGTCTCCGGCTGCACCTGCCCGGCACACGGACCTTTACATTGGCTGCATCCTGCCCGTGGCGACCTTGCGCGGGCGGGGCGGACGAATCCAGCCCAAAGATAAATGTGGAAAGGTAAAAAGCATGGAACTAACCTGACATAACAATACGGAAAGTGGGAAATAGTGGGAACATTGTCTGCGGGATGTTAAATTCATATCATCGGGCAGCACGGTCGCTCAGTGATTCACAGTGCCAGGGACCCCGGTTCGATTCTCAACTTGGGTCACTGTCTGTGCGGAGTCTGCATGTTCTCCCCGTGTCTGCGTGGGTTTCCTCCGGGTGCTCCGGTTTCCTCCCACAAGTTCCGAAAGACGTGGTGTTAGGTGAATTGGACATTCTGAATTCTCTCTGTGTACCCGAACAGGCACCGGAATGTGGCAACTAGGGCATTTTCACAGTAACTTCATTGCAGTGGTAATGTAAGCCTACTTGTGACACTTATATAGATTATTATTATATCTCACACCTCAAAAAAGTAATAAGTGACCCAGGAGCGGGAATGATCAATAGTTCAAGATTGCACCCAAACATGTGCAGAGTCTGTTGTTAGTTTTCCGGTTTGAATTAATACTTTTGATTCCTCTTCTTTTCTATTTGGAAGCATCACCAGACATTTACAGAGGGGCTGTTTAGCTCACAGGGCTAATCGCTGGCTTTGAAAGCAGACCAAGCAGGCCAGCAGCACCGTTCGATTCCCGTAACAGCCTCCCCGAACAGTTGCCAGAATGTGGCGACTAGGGGCTTTTCACAGTAACTTCATTTGAAGCCTACTCGTGACAATAAGCGATTTTCATTTTCATTTCATTTCAAGTATTTGCAATGGTTTATGTCAGAAACCATGTTTGATTGGTGTTGTAACCTAGATGAGACCTATTGGGCTGGGCCAATGAGGCTCCACGTGCACCTCGTGGAGTACGAGCTTCCCCGCTGAGGGGCGGAGCTCCCTCGTCAGCGGGGGAGCTAATCGGGACATTAAAAACTCTGGCCAAAGAATGGGCTGGGTGCATGTAATCCCTTCTGGGACCAATTTACAGAGTCTTCATTTTACCACAATAAACCTTTCATTTCCTTACGTTTCTGTTTGGTCACTTCCTCAAACTCAACAATTGGTGAATAATATCGGCCAACATTCTGGCTGTCCATGATATTAGACTGTCCCTGAGCAGGGCCTGATCATTCCCAGGTATCTCTTGAGCAAACACCGCAGCCTAGAACAATTCCTGACATCGGAATCAAAATCTGAATTGAAGCAGCTTCAGGATTCTGGGATCCTTTTCTCCTTAAGACCTGAATGATAATAGAAGAGCGTTCCTTTATGGGGGCAAAGCGACAGAGACAGGGCAGCACGGTAGCACTGTGGTTAGCATAATTGCTTCACAGCTCCAGGGTCCCAGGTTCGATTCTCGGCTGGGTCACTGTCTGTGCGGAGTCTGCACGTCCTCCCCGTGTGTGCGTGGGTTTCCTCCGGGTGCTCCGGTTTCCTCCCACAGTCCAAAGATGTGCAGGTTAGGTGGATTGACCATGCTAAATTGCCCTTAGTGTCCAAAATTGCCCTTAGTGTTGGGTGGGGTTACTGGGTTATGGGGATAGGGTGGAGGTATTGACCTTGGGTAGGGTGCTCTCTCCAAGAGCTGGTGCAAACTCGATGGGCCGAATGGCCTCCTTCTGCACTGTAAATTCTATGATAATCCATGACAGCTCACCTTTCAGCACCAAACTCCTGCTTTGGAGAAAAAATTGAGTTTTGTTTCAGACGTGTTTAAATTTAGTTTGGTTGGTATTAATATGAGGTGTACATCACTCAGTACTCTGCTCCAGCGAACGCCAAACGATTGTACAGAGCTTTGGTGAGGACACATTTGTGTGCAGTTTTGGTCTCCGTATTGAAGAAAGGACACACTTGTCTTGGAGGTAGTAGAGGGAAGTTTCACTAGATCGGTGTCTTGTGTGAGTGGCTGGGCATTTAGGACAGTGTAAATGGTTTTGTGTTTGGGGTAGGCCAACAGGAATAAAAAGATTCTCCCGGTACAATCATTTCCATTTCTTTACCTCCTTTGATGGAATACCATATCCCAGGGTGATTCACAGGAGTATTAGCAAAAGAAAATTGGCACCCAGTCACATGAGGAGATACTTTCACAGGGGGCTAAATCCTTGGTGCAAAGGACCATCCTGAAGGAGGAGGAGTTGTAGCGAAGTGGTGAGCTTTGGGAAAGAAATTCCAGAACTTACTTAGAAACTAGGAGTCAGGAGAAGGCCACTCGGCCCTTCGAGCCTGCTCCACCATTCAATAAGATCACGACTGATCGCAATGCCATATTCCCGCTTCCTCCCCATACCCCTTGAAGCCATTAAAATCTAAAAGATTATCCACTCTTTCTCGAACACATTCAGTGACTTGGCCTCCATAGCCTTCTGTGGGAGAGAATTCCGCAGGTTCACCCACCTTTGAGTGAATAAATTTCTCCTCATCTCAGTTCAAAATGGTCTCCCCCATATCTTAAGACCATCAGACATAGGAGCAAAATTAGGCCACTCGGCCCAGCGAGTCTGCTCCGCCTCCCCTCCCCGGGGGGGAGCCTGGCAGTGTGTACCCATCCCCGGGGGGGGGGGGGGGCAGGCGGTGTGTACCCCTCCCAGGTGGGAGCCAGATGGTGTGTACGGGCGGGAACAGAGGGAAGTAGACCTTGGAAAATAGGAGACAGGTTTAGATAAAGGATCTGGATCGGCGCAGGGTGGGAGGGCCGAAGGGCCTGTTCCTGTGCTGTAATTTTCTTTGTTCTTTGTTCTTTGTTCTTTGTTCTTTGAACTGAACACTGAAACTCAACACCTGACTACTTCAGCCCCTGACTCCTCCCATTAACTACATAATCTTACTAAAGCTAAATACAATGGGCTGAATTCTCCGTTGTTGGGATTCTGCATTTTGCCAGCAGCTCGGAGGTTTCCTGATTAGCCCCACTGTCCCACAATGGGATACCCCATTGACCAGCCAGTGAAATGGAGAATCTGGTGCGGCGGGATGGACAAACCCACCCTATGCCTCTAATTATCTACTCCCCATGCAACGTTCTTTATATAAACAAAATTCCATTATCCCAAGTTTTACGATTCTTTAGTCATCCCTTGTAGCCAAAGTGTCTGCTTGTCTTGAGGGTGGCACGGTAGCATAGTGGTTAGCACTGTTCCTTCACAGCGCCATGGTCCCAGGTTCGATTCCCACTGGGGTCACTGCGCGGAGTCTGCACATTCTCCCCGTATACGTGGGTTTCCTCCGGGTGCTCCGGTTTCCTCCCACAGTCCAAGGATATGCAGGTTAGGTGGATTGGCCATGATAAATTGCCCTCAGTGTCCAAAAAAGGTTAGGTAGGGTTACTGGGCTACGAGGTTAGAGTGGAGGTGTGAGCTTAGGTAGGGTGCCCTTTCGAAGGACTGGTGCAGACTTGATGGGTCAAATGGCCTCCTTCTGCACTGTAAATTCTATGATTCTATGAAACTAGGATTCAAAAATAAAGCAGAGCAAAATCAGTAACTACAGGTCAGTTAGCCTGATCTCAGTTGTTGAGAAGATACTGGAATCTCTTCTGAATGAAATCTCAATAAGGTGCTTCGACAATCACGGTATAATCAGTAAATTAACATGGTTTTACGTACGAGAAATCCGCCGAAAACCTTCGTCCTCGTTTCCGGCTGATATACTCCTGTGTCGTTGAATGCAAATGGAATTTTGGCTGGAACACCAAATTCTCCGGCCCCACTTGCAGTGCGGAGGCCACTGAAAAAGTTGGAGAATCCCGCCCAATGTGTTTGACCAATTTAACAAAGGTTGTGTTTGAGGATGTATTTGGGAGAGTAAAATAAAGGGAAAGCAGTAGATGTCGTACACTTAGATTTCCGAAAGGCAGTCAATAAGATGTCACACAAAAGATCAATACATGAGTAGGATTCCTGGAGATAATCCATTCGTATGGATAAGGGATTGATGAATGGTCAGGAATTAGTCAATAGGGATGAACTGACATCTTCAAGTTGGAAGGCTCTGCCTAGTGGAGAGCTGCAAGGATGGCTGCTGGACCATTCTTAATGGCTTTCACAAAGACACTGAGAGTAATGTATCTAAAATTACTGAGGATACAAAGTCACTGGAAATGTAAACTGTGAGGAGGACTCAGGGTGAAAAGAGATATGGAAAGATTCAGTGAGTGGGCAACAAGTAGGCAGATGGAGCACAATGTGAGGAAGTGGGAGGTTATTTACTTCGGCCATAAAGATAGAAAAGCAGACTATTTCTTAAAAAGCACGAAACTTGTAAACATTGATGTTCAGAGGGATTTGGGGTGTATACTTAGAAGGAGCACACGTTAGTGTGTTGTTGCAGCAAGCAATTAAGAAAGGCAAGTGGTATATTGGAACTTATTGCAAGGGGATTAGAATTCAAAAATAAGAAAATCTTGCTATAATTCTACAGGGTTTCAGTGAGACCACGCATGAAATACTTGTTTTGTTATGTTCTTGACGTAGCATAAGCTGCTTCCTTGATGTGCACTCTGACAAAGGAAGATTCAGACGTGGAGATAGCTTTAACACATTTATTAAACTGTTAACAATTCTCCTACTTGGATTCGATTCTCCTGTTAATCCTGCTGTTGCTCCTCAGACTGACTAACCAGTCTGCTACAATCCAAGTGGTGGTGGGTGTGATGTGTTTCAAATCAACCCTGTGTACTCACTGAGAGTCTCCACTGGAAAGAGGAAGATCATGTGTGCTGTGTCCTTTTTATATGGGTTGGTGTAATGCCCTCCTGTGGTAGTGTCACCTCTGTGTGTGTCTTGAATTCCCATTGGTCGTGTCCTATCTTACTGGCCTATTGGTTGAATGTCTGTGTGTCATGTCTCTGGTGCTCCCTCTAGTGTCTATTTAGTCTACGTGTATTTACATTAACCCCTTGTGTATTTACAGTGATGCATGTCACCACAATACTGTGTGCAGTTTTCATCGCCATGTTTAAGGAAGGGTTTTCTGGCTTTAGTACAGTAAAGATTCACCTGATTGGTTTCTGGGGTTCATAGGTTTTCCCCTGGTAGGCTGAGGAAATGAGGTCTATATCCTCTGTTGCTTGTTTGCTAGGGCATTCAAGTACTCATCTAAATGCTGCTTAAACGTTGTGAGGATTCCTGCCTCTTCCCAACCTTTCAGGCAGTGAGTTCCAGATTCCCACCACCTTCTGGGTGAAAAGGCTTTTCCTCAAATGCCCTCTAAATCTCCTGCCCCTTACCTTAAATCTATGTCCCCTGGTTCTGGACTCCTAAGGGGAAAGCTTTCTTCCTATTTCCTGGTTTCCTGGTTTAGCTCACAAGGCTAAATCGCTGGCTTATAAAGCAGACCAAGCAGGCCAGCAGCACGGTTTGATTCCCGTACCAGCCTTCCCGGACAGGCGCCGGAATGTGGCGACTAGGGGCTTTTCACAGTAACTTCATTGAAGCCTACTCGTGACAATAAGCGATTTTCATTTTAGGGGCTGGTTTAGCTCACTCGGCTAAATCGCTGGCTTTTCAAGCAGGCCAGCAGCACGGTTCGATTCCCGTACCAGCCTCCCCGGACAGGCGCCGGAATGTGGCGACTAGGGGCTTTTCACAGTAACTTCATCGAAGCCTACTCGTGACAATAAGCGATTTTCATTTCATTTTCACCTTATCGGTGCCCCTCATGGTATTGTACACCTTGATCAGGTCCCCCCTCAGCCTTCTGCTCTCAGGAAAACAACCCCAGTTTAACCAGCCTCTCTGAAATGCTCCATCCCAGGCAACATCCTGGGAATCTCCTCTGCACCCCCTCCAGTGCAATCACATCCTTCCTATAGTGTGGTGACCAGAATTACTCCCAGTTCTCAGCTGTGGCCTAACCTGCGTTTGATGCAGCTCCATCGTAACCTCCCTGCTCTATGCCTTGGGTAATAAAGGCAAGTGTCCCATATTCCTTCTTCAACACCTGATCTACCTGACCTGCTGCCTTCAGGGATCTATGGACATGCAGACCAGGGTCCCTCTGATCCTCTGCACTTCTGAGCACCCTACCGTTCATTGCGTATTCCCGTACCTTGTTCGTCCTCCCAAAATGCATCACCTCACAATTTTCAGGGTTAAATTCCATTTGCCACTCTTCTGCCCTTCTGACCAGTTTTTATATCATCTTGTAAGATAAGGCTTTCCTCTTCACTGTTTACCACACCACTATTTATGTATCATCTGCGAACCTACTGATCATATCTCTTAGTAATAATCGCTTATTGTCACAAGTAGGCCTCAATGACATTACTGTGAAAAGCCCCTCGTCGCCACATTCCGCCGCCTGTTCGGGGAGGCCGATACGGGAATTGAACCCGCTCTGCTGGCCTTGTTCAGCATTACAAGCCAGCTGTTTAGCCCACTGTGCTAAATCATCCCCTACTTTCATGTCTTACTTTCATGTCTAGATCATTAATGTACACCACAAACAGCAAGGGACTCAGCACCACCGTTCACAGGTTTCCAGTCACAAAAACAACCTTCAACCATCACCCTCTGCCTCCTGCCGCAAAGCCAATTTTGGATCTATTTTCTCAAATTGTCCTGAATCCCATGGGCTCTTACCTTAGAACAGAGAACATTACAGCGCAGTACGGGCCCTTCGGCCCTCGATGTTGCGCCGACCCGTGAAACCATCTAAAGCCTATCTGACCTACACTATTATAGAACAGTTTCTTGACAGACCTTCTTGAACAGTTTCCTTGTCCTAAAGATTCATGCAAACTACATCAGCTCCATGAAGGCCGTGCAGACTACATCAACTGCACTTCCTCATCGACACACTTAATCACCTCCTCGCAAAATTCAATCAAATTTTGTGATCTTGACAGATTCTGAAGGGGCTTGATAGGATTTGAGTAGTTGGTTCGTCTTGCGAGGGAATCTGGGCCCCCGGCAGCACAGTGGTTAGCACTGTTGCTTCACAGCGCCAGGGACTCGGGTTCGATTCCCGGTGTGGGTCACTGCCTGTGCGAAGTCTGCATGTTCTCCCCATGTCTTTTTTTTCATTTTAAAAAAAACATAAATTTAGAGTACCCAATTAATTTTATTTCCAATTAAGGGACAATTAAGGTTAATGGGGGGATTGTTGGGTTACGGGTATAGGGTGGATACGTGGGTTTGAGTGGGGTGATCATTGCTCGGCACGGCATCGAGGGCCGAGGGGCCTGTTCTGTGCTGTACTGTTCTATGTTCTAATTCAGCGTGGCCAACCCACCTACCCTGGAGATCTTTGGGTTGTGGGGACGAAACACGGGGAGAATGTGCAAACTCCACACGGACAGTGACCCAGAGCCGGGATCGAACCAGGGACCTCGGCGCCGTGAGGCATCAGGGCTAACCCACTGCGCCACCGTGCTGCCTGTCTGTGTGGGTTTCCTCCGGGTGTTCCGGTTTCCTCCCGAAAGACGTGTTTGTTGGGTGAATTGGGCATTCTGAACAGGCGCCGGAGTGTGGCGACTGGGGGATTTTCACAGTAACTTCACTGCCTACTTGTGGCACTAAATAAAAGATTGTTAGAGCACAGGTTGGGGGTGCTGGGTCCACAGTCTCAGGCTAAAGGGACCTTTTTGTTTCAGGCTGAAATGAGGAGACATTGCTGAACTCAAAGGGTTGTGGGTCTTTTTGGAATTCTCCTTGCCAGAGGATTGTGAATAATTTCAATCCGAGATAGGTTTCTGGTTTCTCAGAGACTCGAGATATATGGGGAGCAGACAGCAAAGTGGACATGAAGGCCAATGATCAGCCAGGAGCATATTAAATGGAAGAACTGCATCACATGTTGTACAATCCACTTCTGCTTTTATTTCATATGTTGCTGAAATGGCAGAATTGGAGGTGAGGAGTGAACTGGAAGGGTTGTTTTTCTGGAGGCGCTTACAGAACAAGGGCCATGGAGGTATTTGTAAACGAGGGTGGGAGTTTTAAAATTGAGTTGTTACTTTTTAAAGTGTGTTCTTCCAAGCCTTTCTCCTATGTGATTGTTTTTCTGCCATCTGTTGAGGATTCTGAGCATGTGCGAGCTTTGGGCGGACGTTTCAGTCTGTGAGGCTGCAGGCAATACCTCTTTTACTGCAGCTCCTGTTTTCATAGTTATTGCCGTTACTACTGTTGTACTGAGTTACTGTTATTGCTAAACTTTGCTTTGTTTCTGTAAAGAAATTCCTTTTTTTAAGCAACACATTCGACGACCTTCTTTGAGGTCTCACGTTACCCATTATTGGACTGGAAGGCACAGTCGGTTGGGCAGGGCTGGGATAGCAGAGGATACAAGACTCGGTGGGAGGTAGGATAGGAGGAGCAGAGTTTTGGATAGGTTCAAGTGCAATGGGGTAGAGGGAAAATTGGAGGAAGTGGGGAAGGCAAGGTGGCACACTGGTTAGCACTGCTGCCACACAGCGCCAGGGATCTAAGTTCGATTCCGACCTTGGGTGACTGTCTGTGCGGAGTCTGCACTTTCTCCCCGCGTCTGCGTGGGTTTCCTCCGGGTGCTCCGGTTTCCTCACACAGTCCAAAGATGCGCAGGTTGGGTGGATTGACCCTTAGTGTCCAAAGGTTGGTGGGGATACAGGGCTAGAGCTAGGATTGGCCCTCTTTTGAAGTATCAGCACATACTCGATGGGCTGAATGGCCTCCTTCTGCACTGCAGGGATTCTCTGGCCGAGAGTGGCTTCAGCTGGTCACAGAACATCGTGTAAATTTGAAGAGCAGTCAGGCTGCTTGCTGTGTTCAGTCTCGGAGTGTGTGTGTGACCGAGGGAACCTTCTCCGCAATAAAATAAAATCCTTAAATCCTGTTTTGCAAATGGAATATCCCAATTTGAAAGTCAGATGTTCTGCGATTGTTTTTTTGTGCAATGCTGTATGTCTGCCTTGTTTCAAGTTCAGCAGAAATGCTTCCAGCGATGTAGAGCGGTGATGCGACCATCAATTCATTCAGAGACACGAGTTGAAGTAAACTGTGGCTTTAATCGGCTTACAATTGAGCCTGCCTGCGACTATACTGAACTGAGGGCAGACTCGTAGGACCGCAGCACTTGTACTTCCTGCTGGGGGCGGAGCCAAGGGTGGAGCCCTGTACATGCTCCTCATCTCCTCCTGTGGGCAGAGCCGCGCAACGGCTCACAGATGGAGTCCACAGGGACACAGTAATGTACAGTGTGAATTTATAGTGGTTAGACATTCACCACAAGCGGGCCATAGTGCGGAGGGTTCTCTCTTGGCCAGGCTGAGAATCTGGGAGAGGTCCTCTGCTGCCATCACTGGCAGCAGCGTTGTAATTGCAGTGATGGGGGGCAGCTCCCATAATAAATCTGGCCGGAAGAATTCATCATTGTAAAGTTGACAAAACCGTGGCAAAAATGTGAGAACAGCTAAAAAAAAAAGCTTTTGTCGTCGGAAAGCGTGCCCGGTCGCAATTTCTTTTGTGTATATAGCAGGTCTCCTGTTTTTTTTCCTCGGATGATGAGTCAGTCAAGAAGTTAAAGCGTGAAATGCAAAATGTTACAGGAAGCACGCGCGCTGTTCACAGAACATTCACACTGTACGCAAACTATGCGGCCGACATTTCACGGTGTGTGCAAATTAGATGCTGCTCGGCTGTGTCAGGATTGAGTGTTTTAGCGTAAATTGTGCAAAGTGCTACTCTTTGCCGGGGCTGTGTCATCTTAAGATCTTGGTCCAATTGTTGTTATGGAAACAGGGAGTATATTATCCAGGTTTTAATCGTTGTTTGACAGGGAGGTTAGCAGATTGGCGCCTGTCCATCAGACTGAAGATAAACGGGTGGAAGTGTGGCTGATGAATAGCAGTGTTTTATGATTATATAGACTGTAGGAGCAGGGACGAGATGCCCGAGGATAAAATACTTGTTAGGCCGCAGTTGGAGTTCTCCACACCATTCTGGTCACTACACTGTGGGAAAGATGTGATTGCATTAGGGAGCGTACAGTGGGGATTTCCGAGGGTGTTCCCTCAACTGGATCAGATTAGTTCTGAGGAAAGGTTAATAGGCTGGGGCTGTTGTCCTTGAAACAGAGGAGGCTGAGGGGAGAGACCGAATCGAGGTATAAAAATGACGAGGGGTCTAGGTAGAGTAGCTAAGAAGACCTTTAATCCCCATAGTTGCAAATCAGATGTTTGAGGTTTCGGGAAGAAAGTGGCTCAAGGGGGTTCGAGGAGGTGGGTACGCCTCCTGTGAAAACATTTAGGAAGAAGAAGTTTTAAAGTCATCAGTCCAGCTACAGTGATCATAAATTCAGAAGTTCATAAGATATAGGAGCAGATTTAGGCCATTTGGCCCATCGAGTCCACCCCGCCATTCGATCATGGCTGATCTCATCCTGGCCATAACTCCACCCTCCTGCCCGTTCTCCAGAACCCTTCACCCCATTGCCAATTGCCAGTGAAGCAAGCATTGCTTGACTAGCCTTAGAAAGTGGGCCATCTCTTCGCCTCTGCAGTGACAGAAATAAACCTCATCCCGATCGCGACACGCCAAAAATAATGTACGGAGAACTGGAGAGCTGTGGGCCGGGATTCTCCGATCCACCCTCCGGCAATTCTCCAGTCCCCGATGGGTCGAGTGGCCGTCAAGTTTTGCCCAGTCCGGCCATCGTGAATTACTCACCTGACACACGGCGGGACCTGGCAGATAATTGTGCGGGGGGCCATCCTGGGGGCGGGGGCATCCGACCTTGGGGGGCCCCCGCGGTGGCCTGGCCCGCGATCGGGGCCTACCGATCTGCGAGCGGGCTGGTTCCGTGGGGGCCTTCTTTCCTTCACGCTGGGCCCCTGTAGGACTCCGCCACATTGCCCGAGGGCCGGCGGGGAGAAGGGAACCACCGTGCTTGCGTGGAAATACGCCGGCCCATTCTGCGCATGCGCGGAGATACGCAGGCCGGTCCACGCATGTGTGCCTTTGGCACCAGCTGGAGCTGTGGGAACCACTCCGCCGGCAACCAAGCCCCCGGGAACGACCCTCTATGAACAAGCCTTTTTTTATTTTAAAAGTGAAAAATTGAACAAAATATTGTTACAGCTTGTGGGAGAATTAGGCTGGAAAAATAAATGCATCAGATCAAGCCATTATTCTTTTTGAAATAATGGAATAAAGAGAATAGAATGCTCCTGGTGGGGAAACTCCACTTTGATCCGATTCCGTTTCTTTGTGAACCGGCCTCTCTCTCCATCAAGTTTAAAAACAAGGGATTTTGTAATTTACGGCGCTGTTGTACCTCGACTGCTTGTGAGTTTCAATCCCCAACTTGCTTCCAATCATTTGTGAAAACAATTTGTGACTAGTGTTCCATTTTGTGCAAAGACGTGATTCCATTGGCACCGTGTGCATCTTCCAGATGAGCGCTTGGGAGATTTTCCACACTGTTGGAAAACAAAAGGATTTGTGTCCTTCATCACTTTAGGACGTTCCAACATGCTTTGCAATCCATGATGTACTTTTTGAAGCACAGTAAATCGGAAGGAAAGTGGCCAAACTTGTATTTATTCATTCATGGGTTGGGGCATCGCTGGCAATGCCAGCATCTATTGCCATCCTCTATTGTCCTTGAACTGATGGACTGCTTGGGCAGCACGGTAGCGCAAGTGGATCACACTGTGGCTTCACAGCTCCAGGGTCCCAGGTTCGATTCCCCGCTGGGTCACTGTCTGTGCGGAGTCTGCATATTCTCCCCGTGTCTGCCTGGGTTTCCTCCCACAGTCCAAAGACGTGCTGGTTAGGTGGATTGGCCATGATAAATTGCCCTTAGTGACCAAAAAGGGGTTATTGGGTTACGGGACAGGGTGGAAGTGAGGGCTTAAGTGGGTTGGTGCAGACTTGATGGGCTGAATGGCCTCTTTCTGCACTGTATGTTCTATGTGTGTTTTCGAAGACTCATCGATTACCCCCTGGGCCCGTGGAGTGCGAGTCCCCATGGCAACGGGTGGGGGCCGTTATCGGACCCAGTTAAATACCGACCCAGATACAGACCGGGAGTTTGTGTTAGTCCCTGGCTGCGATATTTATGCTGTCCGCTGCGGGTGAGGCTTTTCTTTTTAGTTTCAAATTAAATTCCTCAAAACCTTCAACTTCATGACTCCTGGATTGCGACAGGCCATTTCAGAGAGGGCAGTGGGGAGTCAGCCACGTTGCTGTGGGTCTGGAGTCACATGTAGGCCAGACCGGGTAAGGACGGCAGATTTCCTTCCCTGAACCAGATGGGTTTTTACAACAATCGAAGATAGTTTCATGGTCGCTGGCTTACAGTTCTGGATTTATTCTATTGAATTCAAATTCCACTAGCTGCCGAGGTGGGATTTGAACCCGCGTCTCTCTGGGACTCTCGATGACTGGTCCAGTGCCAATACCACTACGCCACCATCTCCTGAAATTGTGCTCAGCAATGATCCAAATACAGTGATGAGATAACAGCCGGACAGTCTGTTTTATTGATGTTGGTCGGGGACCAAATATTGGTCAAGACACCAAGGGAGAACTCGCCTCCTCTTCTGCGATATCCACCAAGGAGGGTGAACAGGGCCTGCGGTTAACGTGCCAGCTGAAAGATGGGCATTCATTGCAATTTTGACTGAGATCTGAAGGCAGTTTTTCTGTCAAATTTAGG